>NC_049906.1:7204767-7544237 GCF_001411555.2 Juglans regia | reverse complement strand
ACCGGTGATAAAAAACTTCTAGGCAGTACCCTTAATAGAATCAGTAGGAAGACAAGTACTTATTGCGGGCATAACATCAGGACAGTTAATAACGGCGTCGACGAGATCTTCATTCTGGGAACCACAAAAATCGCACAAAGCAGATACCACAATTTTCCTTTTGAGCAGATTATGCTTGCTGGGTAGCCCATCTTTGCAAGCCCTCCACGCAAAGATTCGTATCTTATGGGGAATATGCATCTACCATAAAGCCTTCCACAATTTCTTATCTTCATTTCTTGTAGAGTTTTCAGGTGAGTTTTGAGATTCCAGAGCTGCCATAAATCTGTATGCACTCCTCACACTAAAATTTTCACTCTTCTCATGTCGCCAGAACCATGCATCTTCATATCTACCAGGGCTTAACACTATCTTAAGAATATCAGAAACAATAATTGGATTGAAGAGAGCTCGGACCTGTTCAACATCCCACCACCCTGTGTGGCTATCTATGAGGCGCGCAACCTTTGCTGTCATATCAGTCCCTTCACAGAGGGACATCCCATTCTTTAGAGCTTGATGTCCTGGTATCCATGTGTCCTCCCAAATTCTAGCCGTGAGTTCATTCCCAATTCGCATTTGGCATCCTTTCAATAGGATCTTCCTTGCTTCCCAGATTCCTTTCCATGTATAGGATGGGTTGTAACCCAACTTGGAATCAAAGAATGAACAGTGGAGAAAATACCTAGCTTTATACACTTGATGTAAAAGGGAATCTTCATTCTTCAAGACCCTCCATGATTGTTTGGCCAGTAGAGCAGAATTAAACCACGATAAATTTCTCCCATTCCACCTTTGCTTTTCGGTTCACATAACTAACCCCATCTGCACCAGTGAATTTTCCGCTCCTCAGCCCTTTGACCCCACCAAAACTGAGCCAAAATCCTCTCTAATTCCTTACACAAACTTGCTGGCAGCTTGAAGCAACTCATAGAATAGGCTGGGATTGAGAGAGCAACAACTTCGATTAGGATTTCCCTCCCGCCTATGGACATGAACCTTTCTTTCCAGCCCTGAAGCTTCTTCCAAACTCTCCCTCTAATTTCAGCAAAAGCTATAGTCTTGGATTTCCCCACCATCGGAGGTAATCCCAGGCACTTCTCATAGTGTTGTGTTGAGCTTCCCCCCCACATTGATACGATACTCCTTTTGATAGGTTCGAGTACATTTTTGCTAAACAATATTGAGGTTTTATCTTTATTTATTCGTTGACCTGATGCCAATTCATATTTTTGCAATAGCAGCTGAATATTTGTACATGTGCTCACATCAGCCTTACAGAAGATGACTGAATCATCTGCAAAAAGTAGATGATTAATCTGAGGGGCTCCCCTACACAGCTTAATACCTGTCACTGTTTGGTTTACATCAGCTTGTCTTAGCAAACTAATAAGCCCTCTGTACAGAATAAGAATAGGTAAGGGGACAAAGGGTCCCCTTGCCTAAGCCCTCTAGAAGGAATAATGGGATTAGAAGGCACTCCATTGATCATAATTGAGAATGAGACTGATCTAACACATTTCATAATGAGTCCCACCAAACTATTACCAACTCCCAGCCTCAATAATATCTCTTCTAAGAAATCCCACTCGACCCGGTCATAAGCCTTGGACATGTCCAGCTTCAAGGACATAAAACCCTTCTTCCCCTTTCTTTTCTGTTTAAGGAAATGCACCAATTCATAAGCTACTAAGACATTATCCGTGATTAATCTCCCCGGCACAAATGCTAACTGTGTTGGTAATAACTCTTTTTAGCTAATTGGTAATAACTTTAGAAACTAGTTTGTACATAACATTGCACAAACTAATAGGTCTAAAGTCAGAAACCTGTGTAGCAGTTTTCTTTTTAGGGATTAAGACTAACAAAGTATGATTAAAGCCCTCAGGAAAAACACCAGTATTCAAGACATTAAGAACTGCTGCAATAATATCATTACCCAAAACATGCCAATATTTCTGATAAAAAAGAGGGGACATACCATCTGGGCCAGGTGCTTTATTAGGGTGCATTTGGTTCACAACAAGGGTCACCTCTTCAGCTACAAACTCTCTTTCCAAATCCAAACTCAACTCTGGGGTAAGTCTACCTTCCAGCCCTTCTAAAACATCCCATGCACCCCTTTCTGCGGATGGTGAGAAGAGTGTTTGGAAATAATCAATTATTAAGCTGTCTCTTTGTGCTCCTTCTCTCCATCTTCCTTCAGAATCTTGCAGTTTTACTATAAAGTTCCTTTTTTTCCGTTGTGAGGCCTTTGAGTGAAGATATTTAGAGTTCTTATCGCCACTATGTAGCCACAAAACTCTCGACCGTTGTTTCCACAATAATTCATCTCTTTCCAACCAGAGTTGGACCTCCTTCCTGGGAGCCTTTAGGTTCTCAGCTTCCACACAGTTCGGATCTTCCTCCTGCAAGGTTTGTAATTTGTCCTTTGCTTTGGCTAGGTTCTTATGGACCAAACCAAAACGAGTACGGTTCCAGTTATCCAGCTTGCTATTGCACTCTTTTACTCTTCTCATGGTCGCAACCATGTTCCCTCTACCCTCTTCATTCTGCCACACATCTTTTATTATTGCTTCACACTCTTCATGACCCACCCACATTGATTCGAACCTGAACATTTTCTTTCTTCTATCATACTGGGAGACACCTTCAGTATTAAGCCAGATGGGAAGGTGGTCTGAGTATGACACCGAGCCATGAGACACCTGAAAATTAGGAAAGGCCTCCACCCAATCGGGGGAAGCCAAGCATCGATCCAATCTTTCCCATATGCATCCTTCCCCCTCTCTACCATTACACCAAGTAAAATAGGGACCCCGGCTAAAACCCAGGTCTTGCAAATTACAATCAATTAGAGCTGCTCGAAAATGCTCCATGAGACCCTCAGATCTCCTATTGCCGCCCCTTTTTTCGTTAGGCTCTAAAATCTCATTGAAATCGCCCATAAGTAACCATGGGCAACTGGTTAAACGACACAAATGATGCAATAATCCCCAAGTTTCATGTCTACTAGCCGTGACAGAGTGACCATAAATACCAGAGAACACCCAATCCCTCTCATGTGGCCCCTCACCTTTAATCAAAGCATGAATATGATGGGAAGAGTAGTTTATGATTTGTAAATTTACCTCAGGTTTCCACAAGAGAGCCAATCCGCCACTGCTACCTTGACAATCCACTGTTAAACAGCCAGTAAAACCCAACTTGACCTTACATCTCGCCATAAAACTAGAGTTAACCTTTGTTTCTTGCAGGAAGACTATTTCGGGAACTTCCTTCTTGATAAGATTAAGAAGTGTGCGCAATCCTCGTGGGTTCCCAAGCCCACGAAGATTCCAGCTTAAGCACCTCATAATTCTCGGCGGATGTCACCACATCCTCGCCCAAACCCTGGGGTAAGGTCAAAGATTGTCTCTTCGAAGCTCTAATGTCCCCCTCTTCCAGAGAAAGTGAGTCCCTTCTCTTTGAGTTTCTAACCGAAAATTCCTCATCCCTCATCTCAGTAGTTGCCAAGTCTAACTTGGGCTTCGACTTACGGCCCTGGCGTTTCAACATAGACCCGACTGGAGGACTGTTTATTGTGTTGGGCCCAACAAGAGGACAAGCTGTGCTTTTGGGCCCTACTGGAAGACCGGCTGGAATGCTGGGCTGACTCGATAAAATGTTCTTGTCTTTTGTAAGGCTCAGAGTTTTCCTTGTTGTATGAAAAACGACGTCGTTAGCCATAAAGCCATTAGGCTCCTCTTGAATATGGGTTTCCTGCACTTCCCCTATTTTCGTGCACAATTCCACGTCCCCATCGGATGGAAGTTGTTGCTGAAGGTTCGTTGCTTTTGGGGATTGAACTCCTAATGCACCGTTTGTTGGACAGTGTTTGCCATATAGTTGTTCCGCATTTACTGCCTCTGAATCCACAACTGAGCCCTCATTTCTTGCAACATCCTTATCCTTTGACAAACCACGACCCGCACGACTCTGTTGATTCAACTGACTTCGTCCACCACCCCATCCAGACGACGGCGCCGCTCTCAACCACTGCCCATACGGGAAGGTGACCTCGGGGTCAGTAGCTTTACAGTCTTTCCAACTCACACAATCCCAGTGGCCATGTCCCAGACGGCCACAGTGGTAGCAGAAATCCGGGAGTCTTTCGTAAGCAAACTGCACCCAACATTCTCTCTGAGCCCCAAGCATAATTTTCTTTCGCCGTAGTAGAGGCTTTGTGATATCGAGCTAACTCGAATGCGCATGTATTCCCCCCAGGCCATTTCATCTTGTTCCAGATCAATTTCGATTACTCTACCCAACGCTTCCCCTATACGTCTTCCCACAAACAAATTCGATGCCATCATGGGTAGATCATATACCCTCAACCAGAAAGAGGCTTCGGTGAAAGTAATCTCATGAACCTGTAATTGTCCTTCAAATTCCTTCGTGAGCACCAACTGTTTGTCAAAAGTCCACGGGCCATCCCGTATCACTCTCTCTTTGTCGTTCTGTTCCTCAAATTCTACAAACATGATTGCAGGAGTGAGATCCCGAAACTTAATACACTTCCCAGGTCTCCAAATACGTCTCATAGTCTGCTTGAATGCCTCTCAGTTGTAATGAAGCTCAGTGAACAGCTTTAATATCAAGCATTACTCTCCCCGTGTGATCACATCCCCCAGCAAATCAGTGTCCACGAACACCTCCGTTGATTCCTCCTCCGTAATTGATAGTTTATCACGCATGCTACTCAAAACTTCCTCCATTCCTCTTTGGTCGGAGAACACCCGACGCGATCTCGCTCAGAGAGGGCAAGAAAACACCCCACACTACAGTCGATAAAGACACCACTACCCAGCACCACCTCGCCAATCCACCCTAAAACAGTAGCAGAGAAAAGCCGCTACCCAGCCCCGCCCCGCCAAACCACCCGAAACAGTAGCAGGGAAACCCACTACCCAGAACCAACCTACACCATGGTAGGAGAGGCGCCTCTACTCGGTTAGGCTAAAACAGAGAGCGGATTGACCAAGTTTCAATATCACAAATCTAAACCTCCAGTTCCAAATCAAAATTCGTTCCACGAAGTCAACCAAAAATCTAAACCTTAAAACCTATTAGAATTATTTTCAATAGTCCACCGAGTACGCCTACTGGAATTAAAATCTCAAATGTCATATAAAATTGTTTCCTAAAAAAAATATGCAAAATCCAAAACCTCAGATTTTGTAGAACTCATTCCATAGGTCCGCAAGTGCTAAAACCTTACATATCATCAAAAATCATATCCTGGAGCCTGCATAATTCTACAACCTTAAATCTCATCAAAATCACTTTTAAAGTATGTACAATCTCTAAACCTCAAACCTCCTAGTCAATCCATAAAATCTGAGGAATCTCAAATCTCCAAAGTTTCGAACTCGACGACGAGCAGCCATCCTGAGATCTTAAACTCAGTTAAACGTTCTAGGGAAAGAAAACAAAATATGTATAGAAAAAATTTAAATACCAACTAAAATATTTAAAAACAAGTTAAAATAAATGAATCAATAAAATCTTGAACTTGTTTTAACCATTGTTAGCCATTTCCTTAATCAACTCATATAGTCTTTCCTACCATATAGAAATACTCATTTCTCTAGACTCCCTTACATCTTTAGAATCTAACCTCAAAAATCTAAACCTTAAATTAATCTTATAAAGATTATCTCCTATAGTCCACAAAGTAAACTTGTTGGATCTAAAATCCCTAAACCTAAAAATCTCAAAACTCAATCAAAAAGTCTGCAAAATCTAAACCTTAAATATCAACATAATCATCTCTTATTCTTCAAAATTTTACACCTCAAATCTGAAATTTCTTCCTAAACCCACAGATATCTAAACCTCAAAGGTTTATAGTATGCAGATCTCTAACCT
Organism: Juglans regia; assembly: GCF_001411555.2. NCBI lineage: Eukaryota > Viridiplantae > Streptophyta > Magnoliopsida > Fagales > Juglandaceae > Juglans > Juglans regia. The sequence goes on along the minus strand of NC_049906.1, from coordinate 7,538,288 downwards.
GTTTCTGATACCATCTGTAACGTCCCGTTACCGGAGGTCCGGAGAGTTAGCTCTTGTAATCTAAATATCAACTTCCATAACATATTTAAATACTCCAATATTTCCAAAAAGTACAACTCCATTTATTCAAAATCTGAAAATCATAAACCTACTCAATAAGACTCTCCAATAAACTTGTACCCTCGAGTACTTATTCCTCAACGGACATCAAACATCGATAATACTACCTACTCCAGTAGAACCATCAAGATTATCTGAAAAAAAAATGATTGGAGATAAGGGGTGAGTTATCAACAACTCAGTAAGCAGAGAACATATACCCGTGTGTAAACATGAGCATTTACAGAGATTAGAATACAGAACAAAACATTTTCATTTTCAAAGTGTAGAAGCCGAACATGTTATCAAAATATCAAAGCGAAGATTCTAAAATAAATTCATTCAAAAATATATTTTAGCATAGCATAAATGATCATCATCTTCATCTGAACATCATATCAGAACAGAAGCCATATATAACCCCCGTGGTAGGGTTGTGCATCTACGGATAGCCAAGCAGAACATAAATCACTCTGTCACCAAGGTGTGCACTCAAAACAGAGACCACTACTATAACATGTGGCAGGGCCGTATCCACTATTATTACCCGTGGTTGGGCCGTATCCACTACTATAACCCATGGTTAGGCCGTATCCACTATTATTACCCGTGGTTGGGCCGTACCCACTATTGTAATGCATGGTTGGGCCGTATGCCACTATAATCACTCATGGCAGGGCCGTAACTGAACAGAGCAGAAACAAAATCAAATTTAGAATCAGAGAGTCATGACAAAGGTTTTCGGAAATCACGTCTTATCCAAATAGAGTACTGAACAAAATCTTCATAACAGAAAAAAATCATATCACAACATAATTCATGCACAAAATTTCATATTCGCTCTCTTTTTCGAAGTTCAGAAACAGAATGTCAAAAATAAGCTCATGTCTACACTAGTCATGACAAAAAATATTTTTTTCTTAAACAGAATCCCATGAGTAATGCAGAAGAAATATCTGAGGTTGTTTTCAGATTTCTTTTCATAGCAAAACATGCACATTTTCCACTAAAAGCACCTCCGTTCATTTTATTTTATGCAGAATCTAGCATAGGAATCTCGCTTACCTGGACTTCTAAGCTTTTTCGGAGTTTTTCTCAAAATGTCAAACAATAATTAATCGTCACCTATAAAAATAACCATGTAATTTTCATAAATTTCCAATCGAACACATATTTCAATATTTAAGCCTAAGATGCTAAAATAGCCTATTTCAATTCTTCAAAAACCTAACTTCACGTACTCATAAAATATCGGCACATTTTCTAAATTCATCAATATCCACTTAATTTAACTCCGACTATGATATAAAAATCTAATCAATTTACTATCAAATCAAATTATAAAATTTAACTCTAAATAATATAATTATAACAAAATATTTTAAATTATACATAAAAAATTTAATAAACTAGATCATAATAAAAAAAATACAACATTATTGTTTACTTACCTTTGAAAGAAACAATCTAAATCACTTATAAAAATTTATGTAAAAATACAATTTTGTATCTATATAAAGAAAAACTAGATTCAGTTTAAAAAAATATAATTACAAAATTTTCTAAAAAAACGTTGAGAGCCAATATTAAAATTTTATGAAATCACGTCCCAAAAAAAATATATATATATAAAGACATGGTTAGGCGTATAACTCAAGGGTAAAATGGTAATATCCCTGTTTGGAAACCATCGCTAACCTTACGTATAGGGCAACACACCTCTTTCTATTTCTTTGTTTGCAGGGAAGACCCAGGTCGTGCGCTGGAGGCTCACCGGGGGGGGGGGGGCAGCTACGAGGTGGCTGAGACATGAGCGGGAGAGAGAGGCTGGGCACAGAGAGACAAAGGGATGAGCAAGAGACAGAGAGACGGAAAGGGAGATTACGTACCATGTGGCGTGCATGGAGGCTTCGGACGGTGGCGCTGGACATCACTGGGCGGTGGAGGACTGATTTCCAGCTGGTGATAACGGCCCTGGGTAGAGGTGGCGACAGATTCACGCAGCAACCCTCCTAATGGTTGGGTAGCCCGTAGAGGAGCCTTACGTAGTGGAGACAATGGCCCTGTTTTGAGGATAAAAAACAGGGGAACGACTTCTCTTGATTCTCTGTGGTTTATGGTTTCTCATGGGGTTGGGCAACGTCCAGTGGCTTCCATCGTGCAGGGGGAAGCTCACACGGGGTGGCTTCCGTTCGGCTAAGTGTACACGGTGTTGGCTTTTCTGATGTAGTAATAACAAGTTGCGTCTCGGGCTGGCTAGCTTGCGGCAGTGGAGTGGTGGTTGAAGACAATAGCAGCGGCTGGAACTTGGTGGAGGGTTTGATGGAGGCTGAGCCGCAGTGTAAGCATGCTGTTAACATACGTGCATGGGTGGAGGACTTGGACTGATTTTCGGATGGTGCGAAGAGACTGAGTTACGGTGCTACAGCTTGGTGTTTTGCAAAAAGTATATATATATATATAAAGGCGATTGAATCGTAGAAAAAGAAAACCCTAGAGCCGTAGGTGATGTGCATGTGTAAGGGAGTGAATAAATATCTTAGATACGTGCATGCTTATGACTAATAGAAAGAGGCGTGTAAAGGTGGGGATTTTCTGAAAACAACAGCCGTTAGGTTTCCCAGTTTAATAAAAAGGGGCGCAGGTCTTGGGGTGATCGGATAGTCACTTTTAAAAAAAATCTGGTAGTGAATAAATAAAAAGAATAAATAAATAAAAGGGCACTCTACTATTAGATTTTGAGTCACAAACCAAACCCTGCAATATTTCAACTTGTTTCTTAAAAAAAAAAAAAAACCGGCCCATAAAGTATTCGACAAAACAACTGGTTGTCCATACGTATAAAACCAAAATAATTTTAGAAAATAGCTTAGTGCTGGCCCGAGTGTTACAGCTTTGTGCATCCAAATGAAGCCTTAATTTGCACTAGAAACAAACCACTACCAAAGGCTAGGTTTGAAGGTGCACTATTGAGATGATCTCCACGTACGCCGAAAATAAGCACCAAACCAAACGAGTCTTGCAATCTTCAATGGTGGAAAACCCAAATTTGTGAATATAATATCTGAATATTGGGTCAAGTTCTTGATTTCAGGTCCTGCCAAGTTTTTAATAATTATGCAAGCAATAATGCTGAAATTGAAATGACTCTAATCAAATGTCATCATGTTAGAGATGCTATAGATCTTATTCCTCCAACTTGGTGCCGTCTTTGAAACTCTATTCAAACCACAACGCAAAGACTGCAATCCCTTAAAAGTATTATCTCCAAACAACAATCAATGGGTGGCAAGAGAATTGACAAGTTATATTTAAAAATGACATGAAGAATATTCGGCAAATTACATTTAATCCCTTAAAATTATAATCTATTTTGTGATGTGCTCCATGATTTATCAATTAGGATATTAATTGGTTCTTCAATTCGAAACACGTGCATGGACTCTTCATGATCAATGTTAGATATATATTAAGCAACTGGTATAAACTTTGCGACTGAGGATCGAAAAGTACTCCAAATTATATAACTCATTAACATGTGCGACTGAGGATCGATGATAAGTACTCTTTTCATTGTCGTTTCATTTTGTGCAATGTGTGATGATCAAGAGGGCAGTAAGGAATGTTTTGTGCGTGAACATTTTGTCATGCAAGCCTACTAAATCAACTAGCATTACAATACCTTTTTGCCGCATTATAGATCAAGTAATGATCCAAACTCTCATGAATGGTCCATGCTTTTGCAGCCATACTAAACTCACTTTGTGGCACCCCCAACCCCCATGTAAGGAAACACAGGAATCGAGACGCCAGGATGATGACAACACGGACACGCATCCCAACGAAAGTGCCAAGTGTGTGTACATGCAACGGTGTACAAAACAACGCAGCGGATTAGTCAACTAAGAACCAGAATTTAAATACAATTTAAATATCAGCAGAGGTTTAAACGTAGTTATACAGTCATCCAAAATTAAAATACAATACAATAAAATAAAATATCTAAGCAAGTGATCCTAGATCACTCATCGGGCGGAGCCGACTCCTCAGGCTCACCCTCATCTACATCTGCATCAAAATCTGCGTTACCAAAAAATGGTACCGCATGTAAGTATAACCCAAATAATCCTCAGGAATAAAAATGCATTAATGCAACCAACATGCTTGCATATGATGAAATATCCATTTTCCTCAAAACATAATTTTCCCCGAAAATGATAATTTTCAAACACACGCCAAAATCCCATTTGGCCCAAAATATCCGTAAAATATTTTCCCGGAAAATGATTTACACAAAATCCAACACACTATTTTCCCAGAAAATAGTTCATTTATCCATTATTATCATACGCACCATGGCCTCCCCTAGGGACCATCCGCACGTCCTGACTTCGTAGCGATGCTCAGTTCCGTGCCCAGCGCGTTCATGGCCAAGCACCCACTACGCAACGAGCGATGCCCAGTTCCGCGCCCAGCGCGTACGTGGCCAGACATCCTCTAGTCCCCGCCAGTAGAAGGACCACGGAGTCGGCACGACTCTCTCGTCCGATCCCATTGTCGCTTGGCGACAATCCAGGGGACGTCACTCAGTATATTACGCTCCCGAGTGACCAAAGGAGCTCCACCGAGATAATGCCACATCTCGGCTTGGGGTCGTGATACACACGCACCCAAATTCCATTCTCACATGAAAACCCAGTTTTCATAAATACATGAAGATGAATGCAATACACGAAAGCTCAGTTTCCTTTACAAACATGATCATGCATGAAATCATGAAATGTACATGTACCGACACTAATCAACAACCATCAATAACCAACCCAATCAAATCCAACCAAACAACTTCATTCATCAATCCATCCGACCCCCGTACTCTTCGGACTCAGTCCGGCAAAACCAATCAACAGTTTAAATACAGTGAAATTTGTTAGTGCAAAAATACATTAAATTCATAAGAATGCCGCGGCTTCAATGGGCTCGTGGTGGCTAACGGCGGCACGAATGGAGTTGAGGTTGGTGGGGTAGGGTCGCCGACGGCTGGGGAAGCTAACGGGCTGGGCGGTGACGGCCACTGCCGGCTCACGGCGGCGCTGGGTGGTGAAGAAGGAAACGGACGGACTGAGGGAGGGGGAGCGGTTCGCGCGGGAGAGAAGGTCGAAGGAGAAATAAGGAAGAAAAGAAAAGAAAGAGAAAAGAAAAGGAGGAAAGAAAAATAGAGGGAAAAGAAATGAGGTCCAATCCTCATAACTTGGGTCACAAAAATGATCCAACGGAAACAATTTCAAAACCACAAGTTAAATAAAATAATTTAAACGTAATGGTAAAGTCAAATTGAAATAATTAAATCCCACAGTAATTAATTAAATATGAAAACCAATTTAAATGCACAACAATAAATAAATATTAAGAAAACACATAAAAATTAATTTTCACCAAATTAAAAATTATAAAAATAACCCAATTAAAAATCCAATAATTTTAAAACAAGAGAATAATTTTTGAATAAAATAAAAATAATCCTTCAATAAAAATACACTAAAATATAGGGTGTTACATCCTCCCCCCCTTAAATAAAATTTCGTCCTCGAAATTAGCAAGGTCAAACATTAAACTAAGACAGGATCAAGATTCAACCTAGAGCATACTTAGAACATACCGTCACAATCAATCAAACAAGTACGGATATTGCTCCCTCATGTCGGCTTCTCTCTCCCAAGAGAAATCTTGAGCCAACGGATCGCCCCATGACACTTTCACCAAAGGTATTGTCTTGGACCTTAATCTTTGCTCTTTCCGATCCACGATCTACGTCGGGGCAACTTCATAAGTAAGGTTAGGCTGAAGTTGAATGCGTTCAGGGTCAACAAAACGTGGCTCCTGCTGTCCAAAACTCTTCTTCAACGAAGACACATGAAACACATCATGAACATCCCCAAAATAGTCCGGCAAGACAACTCTATAAGCAACAAGCCCAACTTTCTCTACGATCTGAAAAGAGCCAACATATCTCGGACTAAGCTTTCCTTTCTTACCAAAGCGCTTAAAGCCTTTCATAGGAGAGACTTTAAGATAAACCCAATCACCTACTTCAAAGGATAAGTCTCTTCTTCTTGTATCTGTGTAACTCTTCTGGCGACTTTGCGCTTCTGCCATTTTAGTCCTTATAAACTAAACTTGATCCTTCATTTCTTGAATTAACTTAGGCCCAAACAATTTGCTCTCGCCAACTTCATCCCAACACAAGGGCGATCTACACTTCCTTCCATACAAAGCTTCATACGAGGCCATCTGAATGGAGGAATGAAAACTGTTATTATAAGAGAACTCAATAAGCGACAGATGATTCTCCCAACTTCCTTGAAATTCCATAACACAAGACCGCAACATATCCTCCAGAGTCTGAATAGTACGCTCTGTTTGACCGTCTGTTTGAGGGTGATATGCAGTACTAAACTTCAACTTAGTGTCTAAAGCTGCCTGCAAGCTCTTCCAAAAATGGGACGTCAACCACGGGTCCCGATCTGACACGATACTCTTGGGTACTGCATGCAAACGCACTATCTCCTTGACATATAATCGAGTCAACTTACCCAAAGAGTCGGTATTATTAATAGACAAGAAATTGGCACTCTTGGTCAACCGATCAACAATCACCCAAATTGAGTTCTTCCCACCAAGGGTCCTCGGCAAACCCACTACAACATCCATAGAAATCATCCCACTTCCACTCTGGAATAGGGAGAGGTTGAAGTCTATCAGCAGGTCTTTGATGCTCAGCCTTAACTTGACAGCACGTAGCACATTTCTCAATAAACATGGCGATATCCAACATACTCATTTCCTTGAGAACCTTAATACAACATCCAATAAATTCCAATGATTAATATCTCCATACAATAATATGTGCCAACCTCAATCAACTCCTATGCTCCAACTTCTAAACCTCCATTGAATTCTACTATTGGTAACCTAATAGCCACTTCCAAAGTTAACTATCAATAACAAATTTTGCACAACCAAATGATTAATCTCCAATTACAAGTATCTTCTCAAAATTCAAGTCACCACTACTTCCTCAAAATCAGCACAATCTAAACTCCTGACTACAACAAAAATACTACGCTTCTGCTGCGCACTTTGATATTCGCCACATGCATAAAATTTATGTCCTCATGAAACTAACATCATCGAGTACAAAGTGGCTCCATTCCTACAAACCACAAACTCTTATCACAATTTGGTAAAAGAAATACTCTCTTTCCCAAAACCAAGAGTTATAACTCAAACTCCTCAATTAACTTCTACTGCCTTGATCAAAATCAAATTCCATAAAATACATCCATGATCGTAGACAGAAACCCAATATCAAACAACCTCAGCATCCCAAATTGAAAATAAGCAACCTCAACCCAAAATACATCCGACTCATCTACGATAAGGAGCATACCTTGAAAGGCTCGATTCCAACTTGGCAAACCAATAAAAGCGCCTAGAGACTTCTACCTGACAACCTAAACCCAAAAACTCATCACCTACATTCTGAACAACATCTAATCTAGCAGTGACTAAACTCACTACGAACCACCATAGACTACACCAAAACATTATCAAAACCTTCTTGATAACTCGCCCACCTATTTCTACTCCAATAAGCTAGTATTAACACGACTGATTCCTTCAATAGTACATCACTAATAAACCTCAAAGCAAGCCATATTGCTCAAATCTTTAATCCACCAAAAGCCATTGCACAGCACCCAAGGATCCTAATGCTTTATTAACCCACATACTTGATCATATTATCCATTGCTAATGCCTAAACTTCAACTTCCAAGATCTTATCATACACCATAAACGACATCCCATCAATCTCCCTTCAAGTTATATAACAATGTCCTTAATTCAAACAACTGGGTGCTCAATCTCCAAAAAAAGTATATTCTCAAAATTAAAATTCCTAGGTAACCTCAAGTCACAGTTAATTCCTAAAAATAATCACAATAACTATTCCCAACCATGATTTCATTGAGTAACCCACTTCAAATGTACACTCTAATCAACTCATCAAGAACTCAAAGCCAAGGTCTCTTGAATTACTACTATTGTGTCAACTCCTCTTCAACACTTACCAAAGTCACTTCCTCCAAACCAAAATGAGACTAGGACCTGAACTCTCCGAAATCCATAAACACTCACCACTAGTATACATCAATCTCAAGCACCCTTAGCCAAAACCAATAATCCTCCAAACATGCAGGTGATCATCATTACCATTTCCATCACTAGACCTATATCCTCGAAATCAACAAGAATCATTTCCTAAATCCGCACCATCTATTATCCTTAAAATTGATATGGATTAAATCGTCAACTTGTCACTGTAACCACGAGCTACAAACAATCATTAACCAAACTAGATCAACATCTTCAATCCTCAGAAAATACACAAACTAGATCATTACCTTCCATCTCCAAAGAAATTCTCTCCTAAGAAAAATTCTCATATCAATAACTCAACTCTCATCAATTCTACTTTAATTCAGCCCTTCAACTCTGCAACTCTAAAACCTTAACCCAGATAAAAATCATTTTCCAAAATCTTGAAGATCAATGACCTTAAATCTAAAACATTCACCCTATAAAACTTGTAAATTCTAAAACCCCAAATGTTATCAAATTGCTTATCAAGGTCGGCAAGATCAAAAACTTCTAATCTAAGTAATCTCTCAATTGCTTGTTGAACCTACCAGCTTAATTCCATAAACTTATTTCCTAAAAACTATGAAGCCTCAAACCTTAGATGAACTTCTCATAAATCTAACCTTGAAGTTCGCTAAACTTACAACCTCCTACTCCAAGGACTCAATACATAAATTCTACGGAACCTAAAACCTCAATTATCCTAAGCAATTTAAAACTATTCCCCTCCTTAGCAGTAACTTAAGTTCCTACTCCAAAGAGTTCACCCTGACCATGATGTTCGAGCCTCGATATTAAAACAAACCAATAACCAAGAGTTCAGGCCTACTACACCAAATGTTCAAGCCTAACAATGGTATTCTCAGTCGTACCATCTTCCTGTCATAGCACAACCCTTAACCCGCCTTTCAATTTCGAACAAAACAAAACAAAACAAAACAAAATAAAATGAAATTCCATAAATAAAATAACATACGACAAAATGAATAAAACCAATGAAGTAGTTCACAATAAAATAATTAAAATAATAAAATAACTTACATAAAATAAAACAAATAAACAAACAAGTAGTGTACAAAAACTAAATAAAACAAATAAAAACCACATATTTTAAATTAAAATAATTTCAATTACAACTTTTAAAACTTTCTGATACTGCACCTATGAGACATGTGGTTTTACCCAAAGTCGAACTGCACTGATACCACCTGTGGCGCCCCCGACCCCCATGTAAGGAAACACAGGAATCGAGACGCCGGGATGATGACAACACGATCACGCATCCCAACGAAAGTGCCAAGTGTGTGTACATGCAACGGTGTACAAAATAACACAGCAGATTAGTCAACTAAGTACCATAATTTAAATACAATTTAAATATCAGCAGAGGTTTAAACGTAGTTATACAGTCATCCAAAATTAAAATACAATACAATAAAATAAAATATCTAAGTAAGTGATCCCAGATCACTCCTCGGGCGGAGCCGACTCCTCAGGCTCACCCTCATCTACATCTGCATCAAAATCTGCGTTACCACAAAATGGTACCGCAGATAAGTATAACCCAAATAATCCTCAGGAATAAAAATGCATTAATGCAACCAACATGCAAGCATATGATGAAATATGCATTTTCCTCAAAACATCATTTTCCCCGAAAATGATAATTTTCCAACACACGCCAAAATCCCATTTGGCCCAAAGTATCCGTAAAACATTTTTCCAGAAAATGATTTACAGAAAATCCAACACACACTATTTTCCCAGAAAATAGTTCATTTATCCATTATTATCATATGCACCATGGCCTCCCCTAGGGACCATCCGCACGTCCTGGCTTCGTAGCGATGCTCAGTTCCGCGACCAGCGCTTTCGTGGCCAAGCACCCACTACGCAACGAGCGATGCCCAGTTCAGCGCCCAGCGCGTATGTGGCTAGACATCCTCTAGTCCCCGCCAGCAGAAGGATCACAGAGTCGGCATGACTCTCTTGTCCGATCCCATTGTCGCTCAGCGACAATCTAGGGGACGTCACTCAGTATATTACGCTCCCGAGTGACCAGAGGAGCTCCACCGAGATAATGCCCCATCTCGGCTTGGGTTCGTGATACACACGCACCCAAATTCCATTCTCACATGAAAACCCAGTTTTCATAAATACATGAAGATGAATGCAATACACGAAAGCCCAGTTTCCTTTACAAACATGATCATGCATGAAATCATGAAATGTACATGTACCGACACTAATCAACAACCATCAATAACCAACCCAATCAAATACAACCAAACAACTTCATTCATCAATCCATCCGACCCCCGTACTCCTCGGACTCAGTCCGGCAAAACCAATCAACAGTTTAAATACAGTGAAATTTGTTAGTGTAAAAATACATTAAATTCACAAGAATTCTTTGGAAAATACTTACAGTACAATATAGCAATTTCCGAAGGATCTCGAAGCTGCAAGAAGTGACGTCTGAGCAACGTAACAGTGTAAAATGCACTGTGGCCGTGGGTCTCAAATACCCACTTTTCAACGGAGACAAACGAAGACCCAAAATCGATAGGGTAGGGCCTAGGGAGGTCGGTGAAGCTAGTGGTGGGGAAGGTTGGCCGTGGGTGGCGGCGTGGGCAGCGGTAGAAGACCAAAAATACTCAAATTGGAAATGTTGATGAATGTGCTTCACCGGTGACGGATCGGAGGTGGGGTTGGGTCCAATGGGTTGCCAAGAGGTCGAGGATGAAGTGGTGAGAAGATGGTGGCCAATGGTGGTGCGACGGCGCGCAGCGGCGGAAAAAATGCCGCGACTTCAATGAGCTCGTGGTGGCTAATGGCAGTGCGAATGGAGTTGAGCTTGGTGGGGTAGGGTCGTCGGCGGCTGGGGAAGCTAACGGGCTGGGCGGTGACGGCCACCGTCGGCTCACGGCGGCGCTGGGTGGTGAAGAAGGAAACGGACGGAGAGAGGGAAGGGGAGCAGTTCGTGCGGGAGAGAGGGCCGAAGGAGAAATAAGGAAGAAAAGAAAAGAAAGAGAAAAGAAAAGGAGGAAAGAAAAATAAAGGGAAAAGAAATGAGATCTAATCCTCATAACTTGGGTCACAAAAATGATTCAACCGAAACGATTTCAAAATCACAAGTTAAATAAAATAATTTAAACGTAATGGTAAAGTCAAATTGAAATAATTAAATCCCACAGTAATTAATTAAATAAGAAAAGAAATTTAAATGCACAACAATAAATAAATATTAAGAAAGTACATAAAAATTAATTTTCACCAAATTAAAAATCATAAAAATAACCCAATTAAAAATCCAATAATTTTAAAATAAGAGAATAATTTTTGAATAAAATAAAAATAACCTTCCAATAAAAATACACTAAAATACGAAGTGTTACACACTTAAACATAAAAAGTAAAAGAGAAATATACAAAACCCTAATGCACTTCATAATGCAAAGATAAGACACTTGCGACAGACGGGGAAATTTCCCAAAACAGATAAGCCATTCAAACCGAAAAAAAAAAAAAAAGTTAATACATGACAATCACAACCATTACGATCAATGGCCTCCAATTTGACCCTAATTTGCTGCATAACACATTGCCAACCTGGCTTACAAGTACACCTGTAGCTCCAGCACAAGAAGAAAAAAAGTTTATTCGTGACTAAGGATTTGTGAAAAAGGACCGTCGATCTCTTAAGAAAATCAGTGCCATTTCCAATCAGAGATTAACACCATGATCACTGTGACTATCATATTCTTGGATTAAAAGCATCTCAGCTACTTGGCTCATGCTGGGTCTTCTATCTTTCTCTTCCTCTACGCACTGCAGAGCAACTGTTACTAGAGTTTCCATCTTACCCATTTCGTAATGGTTTTCTAGTACTGGGTCAACGATCTCTTCAAGCAAGGAAGCCATTGTAGCCGTTCCATTCCTTTTTTCCCTCACCCAAGTAACCAGTGTTTTGGGTTCTGCCTCCCCTCCACTGTCTATAGCATGGACACCCCTTGTTGGTCCCTTTCCTGTCACCATCTCCAATACAACAATTCCGTAGCTATAAACATCCACTTTGGAGGTGATAGGAAGATTGAAAACCCACTCTGGAGCCATGTACCCTCGGGTTCCTCTTATTCTTGAGAAACTTGAATTCTTGAGGTTTCTATTTTGTAGCTTACAGAGCCCAAAATCTGCAACCTTTGGTTGATAGTTAGAGTCTAGGAGTATGTTCTGAGGCTTTACATCACAGTGTAAAACCCACTCTAGGCACGCTTCATGCAGATAAGCTAGGCCTTTCGCTGTACCAACGGCAATGTCAAACCTCTTCTTCCAGTCAAGTGCATGACATGAGAGGTTTTGGGCCAAAGAACCATATTCCATGTACTCGTACACCAAAAGCCTGTGCTTTCCCTCTGCGCAATACCCCCACATCTCAATTAAGTTCATGTGGTTAATCTTTCCAATGATGCTTACTTCTGCTAGAAATTCACCTTCTCCTTGGTTAGGTTCGTTAAGATGCTTGATTGCTACAACTCTATTATCAAGCAATACCCCTTTGTATACTATTCCTCCCGCACCTCTTCCAATCTCCTCTTTAAAACCTTTAGTTGCCTTCTTGAGCTCAGCATAGGTAAATCTTCTAAACCTAGTAACAGCAACAAGAGAGCCTTGCTTGTCTGCACCTAAACCTTGCAGGGTTCTACTCAATAGACACCACACCAAAAAGATACAGATGATTTCAAATCCACCTACTCCACATGCAAACCAGAGCATGAATTTCACTATCCCATTTGCACGACTTTTATAATACGTTGTGTCTAGTTGCACCGTACCATTACTTGAGCAAACTAGAGTGAAATCTTGTACAAGATTTGCGAAGGAGAAGAGATTGCGTTTTGGCAGTCTCAAATAGAGGTCACCATTGAAATTTGGGGAACGATGTCCATTCAGCAACAACGTCTTGGGGTAGCAGTTTTAAAAGCCAGCTTCCCGGGAGAAGGTGAATTGGAATCCTTTGCAATTGCACAGTTGCAAACATAAATTCTTACATTGATCCAACGTGTAATTAGTGAAGAACCCATAATCATGACCATAGAATTGAACACGGGGTAACAGCAGAAAGCCAGACTCATTTCTAGTGCAAGAAAGATGGAAGTCGGGTTCGCACCAGTAAGACCAATCTGTGAGATTTTTCATCTTAAATCCAGGGAGGCAAGACCATTTCCTATCAGAACCAACAATATAGCTGCAAAAACTATTAGCCCCACAAATACCATAAATCATGCAAGGTGTCTGAATGGGTTGCCAGGAAACAACCCACTTCTCCCCCTCCTCGTCCCAACTGTACAATCGAACATCACCATCGTAATCCATTTTCAGTCTTCTCTGAAGCTCCAGCCCATAGTCAGCTGCCATGAAAGTAAAATTATCGGTAGAACTGAAGTTCCCAAAAGTATCAAGCACTGCGATCCGACTGCTGTTGTACGTGGACCTTCCAGCTTCCCAGCTTACGAGCCCCGGGTCTGGCCAGTAAACGCTAGAAACCTCAAGACCGTCATGAAGAAGGCGGAGAGTGTTGTCGTTATCGAAATAGAACTTGTAAAAACCAGAGGAATAGTTTGTCTGGCTTCTGGAAGAGACGAGCCTTGTGCTTCTAGTGAGTAGTTGTTGGGGAAGAAGGGTGTCTGTTGGGAAATTAAAGCTTTCCCATAAAGTAACACCTTCCATGTTCTGTAGAACAAGATTACCGGTGTTGTAGAGAGATAAGTGTACTGAGGAGAGTGACTGGGTGTTTGTTGCCCAAACTGTGAACTTTCCAGCGTCGGTTAAGATAAGATTTCCATTTTTGAGGAGAGAGAGCTTGGAGCTCCTTCCATTAACTGGCTGATCACGGTTTGCCATCCAAATTACAGTCTGGTTCTTGCCACGGGATGGCTTATTGAACCATATGGCATAGCAATAGGCATTATCACCCACGGAATAAAAGCCAGCAGAGAAAACTTCATTAGCTGATTTCAGAATGTCTTTCGATTTTTCAATTGAGAGGGATGTGCCTTCATGAATGGTATCCAAGCTTGAAGATGAGAACGGGAGAGAAAATGACAAAGACAATAGAAGGAACAGAACTGGCGAAGCCATGATATCCAGACCTTGGCTACTAACCTTGGCAACTACTGCTATAAAAACTTGCTTGAAACGAATATATAGGATGTGGTCTGCATGTGGATATATATGAAACTGAGGGAAAGAATCAATGTTGGTCGGGTTGGAGAAAAATGAAGGGAAATGAAAAGCAGGTCAGTGGCTCTATTTCTTAGATAACTTTAATGAAAATAATTTATGTGGATTCCCCAGTTCCCTTTTCCAAGGATGCCGCCGTAGGGTTGGTTTGAGTAAGATAATATAAGATAAATTAATAATATTATTGTATTAAGATTTGAAAAAGTTGAGTTGTTTATTATATTTTATATAAATATTAAAAAAAGTTGTAATAATGAAATCAGATGAGATGAAATGGGTTGAGAGTATTTCTAAAAACAAACGGAGCTTTAAGGCTGAGTTTGGGTACAAAAATAGTTTCAACTCATCTCATCTCATCTCATCATTACAATTTTTTTAAATTTTCATATAAAATATAATAAATAATTCAATTTTTTCAAATTTTAAAATAATAATAATATTAACAAATAATTTTTTATTCAAATTTTAATTTTTATCTTAATTCATATCATTTCAACTTACTACCAAAACCTCGCAGTCTTTTGTTCACATTAAGAAATTTGAATCACAGGTTCGGTACTAATTGGATTTGAAACGCTGGCGCACGACTTGGGTTTTGCGACCTAGTCAAGAATTACGTTGTCTAAGGATTCTAATTTTAAATGAGACCTATATATATAACATCGTGGATTATAAAATGTGGTATATTAGTTATCTTCCTATTTTGATTATAAATGTGGTATATCATTTATTTTCCTATTTTGATTATAAATGTGTATTAAGATAAATAGTGTAAAATCACCACTCACCACATATCCCCTCAAAAGGTTTCACAACCTCTTTTATTTTCACAGATGAGATGAGATGAATTGAGATTAAAGTTAAAATATTATTAAAATATATGATTAGCTGAGATGAGATAAGATGAGTTGAGAGGACTTGTAAAAACAAACGAGGCAACATGTTTTAATCCTAACTCTTCTCATCGTGAAAACAAACAAATAGGATGTTAGTCATATGATCAATGTGACAACTAATGATCATAAAGTCTACAGATAATGTTTCCATTTTGATTAGAATATGTTAATGATCATCTATTTCTCGAGGAAAAGTCATGACAAATAAGTCTAGGGAGTGTCTAATTACTTCTTAAAGAATTAAATCAAATGCCAACATTAACCACGAGTACTAGCTCTTCCCAAATAAACAAATAAGGCTTCCGAATGAAAACCAAGAAATGCCATATTGTACTATTCAGCACCAACATAAAAACAATAAGAGAAAAACACAACCATGTTTACAAGCAAAAAAAAAAAAAAAAAAAGGCTAGGTAGCCGCCTGACAAACGAAAAGGACTATTGCCAATCAGAGATTAACAGCGTGATCACTTTCACTATCATTTTCTTGACGCAAAAGCATCTCAGCTATATTCTTGGCTCGTGATGGGTCTAATTGCATCTTTTTGTTCCTCCACGAATTGTAGGGCAAGTATTGTTACCAAATTTTCCATCTTATCCATCTCAATCTTGGAAAAAAATGAATGGAGAAACGAAGAGCAGGTAAATGGTCATAACAAAGAGTCTAATGAAGAGCTAGAAATTAAGTCTATTTCTTTCAAAGACTGTTGATTTAAGTTCCAATCCGAGAACTTGAGTATACCCAGACTGGAATATAGGTTTCAAATCATGGCCGGGATAAATCCAGATTTTAAATCTGAAACCCCATTTTTTCTTTTCATTCATTACTATCATAATTTTATAGACCGAAGATTAGTTTTGAGTAATAAAATAAGTTCCAATTAATGACTAAGTGCATTGTTAAAGACATTACTTTAAGGGTGCAGTAAACGGAAATTGACTATTGAGTCTCTAATCTAAATCAATTGAGAAATTGTACCAATTGGAATGAAATTACACAAAAATGTAAATATTTCAGCATCCAATGCAAAATATTCAGACTAGAAAGAAGGGGAAAAAAAAAACGGGTACTCTATATATGTACCTGGATTTTGCAACTTGGATTTTGGCTCGAATTTGTTTTAAGCTAAAAGTTGGGACCGGAATCCAGGAAATCGGGTTTTGGACCGGGTCGGAAAAAAATTATACCCAGATATACAGTCCTAATTTCTTTCTTAATTCTTTAAATCAAATGTCATTTCATTCTAATGAGGAGACCTATTATAATTCTTCCACGAAATTATACAGAGATCAAATTTTGATTTGTAAAAATGCAATGTGAACATAATCTTTTGGCTAGTTTTGATTTATAAAAAAATGGGTACGTTTCAGGCCGAAATAGTTCTAATAAATTTAAAAAAATAATATAAAATTATTAAACTATAGGTGGTTTACTTTATGCAATAGGTGGTGGTTATGATATAGGGGCACGAGATTTGAAAATTAACGAAAATGATACACAGAAATCTTTACGCAATTAGGTTTTATACGATAGATATATTTCTAAAATAACTTATAAAAATAACATTATTTTATAAAATTATCCTCAATTTAAAATATAGTTGTATAAGGGGTAGTAAAAAAAGTTATAGTGTTGTAAACGTATACATAAACTTGGTGGATGACTATTTAGATTCCACATCATAGAATTCTAACCAATTATTGTTTCAGTTATTTCAATTCTTAAATTCATCAATGTATCCCATTAATTTACGTCATTAATTTATTTATTACTTTTTCATATTCATTGTCTTGCAATGCCTATGAAAGGGTGCATTGAGAATTATTTGTAGAACATAAAAATTTAGAACTGAATAATATTGAGCTCCTGAAGAGCTAAGCTTATATTGCAATCTTTCAGTTATCTTGTTATTTCATTTTAATTTCATATATTATCAGCACGATACTCTAACTAATCGTTGTGTTTCTTTTCTATTTTATTTTTGAAAACAGACAATATAATTCCATTACTTCAAATCAAAATAGTACATAGCTTCTCAAGCAAAGTAACTGACAAAACTTCCGGAGGGCCCTCCTCTATCCATACTGATTCGCTATCTAAATACATGCCTAACTTTGCTGCAACATGAGCAGCTTTATTTCCAGGTCTCTTAGTAAACATCAAGCTCCAATCTGCATGTCCCTTCATTAAAAATTATATGTCTTCAATCAAAAGCCCTTGCCAGGAATGGTTGTTGTTATAACCATTAACATAATCCACTACTGCCTTTGCATCACCCTCGAGCACTACCTGGTATAAGTATAACTCTTGGCACAACTTGATGCTTCTTAAAAGTGCATAGCATTATGCAGAAAATGCAAAACAAACATGACTTTTTGGAGCAGAAACCACGGCTAGCACCTCACCTCTGCTGTTCCTCACCACTATACCAATACCATCAACCTCTTCTCAGAATCAAAGGCAGCATCAAAATTTAACTTATAAAAAGCATATGTTGGTGGCCTTCATTCTACTTCAGTGATCTGTGGAGGTAGTCTGTCTGCAACATAAGTTAATCTAAACTGAGATGCATGAAAAACTTTTACATCATTCAAAGCTGATTTAACTAAAGCAAGTGGACTATTAAAAATTTTTTTAAAGACAAAACAATTCCTTCTAGCCCAGATCTTGTAAAGAATAACAGCCACTCGATCTAGCTGCACAACATCCAACCTATTAACCATATCCAACCATAACAATCTGAAATCCTTATAATCAAAGCTCCATTTGTTTAGAGGACTCCCTCTCTCTCCCCAAACATCCATAGCAGCAGAACAATTCCAAAGAACATGAATAACATTCTCCTCATTGGCTTGATAGATAAGGACAAAGGCCATCTTCGACAATTTGTTTTTTCAGCAACACCTATTTTGTAGGTAGAATGTCAGTAAGTGCCTTCCATAGAAAGTGTTTGATCTTCCCTGGAACATGTAACTGCCATAAATTCTTCCAGAGCTCTTCTACAACCACTCCATTCCAAGCTTCACCAACAAACTGTTTTGTCATAAGGCAATCCAAGAAATAAGCACTCTTCACAGAGAAAACACCATTTGCATTTCTCACCCATATCATTTGGTCACTGTCATTCCTCAGACTAAGTGGAATACTACATATTAGTTTTGCCTCATCGGAGTTAAATAGTCCTTCTACTAAGTCAGTCTTCCATGTTAAAGTATCAGCATCAATCAGCTCAGCCACTGTTGAGTCTGTAGATAGTCTATTGATAGGAGCTTGAACTCGATAAGTAAGAGGCTGTGGAAGCCATCTGTCATGCCATACTTGAATGCTATGTCCATTCCCGACCCGGCACACTACCCCTTCTTTGACCTAATTAATAGAAGACCAAATGCTTCTGCATATGTGAGAAGGAGAATAACCTAGCTTAGAGTCCAAAATATTATAATTTTGAAAATATTTCCCTTTTTAGATCTGTGCCACCAAGGAATTTGGTGCTTGAAGTAATCTCCAAAATTGTTTAGCCAATAGGGCCCTATTTTTTACTTCCCCTAGTCTTGCCCAACTCCTCTAATGAATACCTTTACATGTTTTCTTATGACTCCACCAGAATCTAGAAATCATAGCTTCTACTTCTTTTAACAAAACAGATGGTAAGCTAAACACACTCATGGTGTATGCTGGAATAGCTTGCAAAACACTCTTTATAAGAATTTCCTTTCTGCTGCCGATAACATTTCTGTTTTCCAGCTATTAATTCTTCTCCAAACCTTCTCTTTCAAACATCTAAAAGTGTTGTACTTAGACCTACCTACCATTGTAGGTAAGCCTAAATACTTGTTGTAATTGCCACATAGTACCCCATTTGTAGACTCAATGATCAACTCCCTTGTTGCAGTGACAGTATTTGAACTAAAGAGTATAGACGTTTTTTGCTTGTTCATAGTCTGACCTGAAGCACACTCATACTGCCATAAGATCTGTTCTACGTGACTCCACTCCTCTTGCTTTGCTTTACAGAAAATGACACAATCGTCTGCAAAAAGAAGGTGATTAATGGGCATGCGTCCCCTTGAAGCAGCAACACCCTTAAGAAGACCATTTCTCTCAACTTGTGGGAATAAAGAACTAAGGCCTTCAGCACATAGGAGGAATAAAGACTAATCGTTGTGTTTCTAATTTGCCCTTTGGTAACATACTTACGTAACATTTCCCAAACTATATCTTTCTCTTATATTGATATATGTTTATTGCAATATAAAATATTTTATAAAATCTCGATATAATCTATGTGATATTATATAGAGCACAATATTATTATATCAATGTGATGAATATTCTTATATTTTATATATTAGTTTGATTTTAAATACTTATTCGCATTCTATACTTAATATATTTGTTATAGATCATGCCAAATCTTACAAAACAAGCATTTGTTGCCCTTAAATGTTTTTGGCAACAATTATTTCTCATGGGTCATTGATGTTAAGATTCATCTTGATACAATGAATCTTAGAAATACTATTAAGGAAGGAAATGAAGCATCCTTAAAAGATCGCGCTAAAGCAATAATTTTCTTTCACCACCATCTATATAGAAAAACTAAAAACTGAGTACCTCACCATTGAAAATCAATTAATTCTAAAGAATACTTTAAATGAGATATACGTGTACGAGAAGAGAATGATCCTCCCAAAAGCTCATTAACATTGGATGTACCTAAAGTTGCAAGATTATTAATGAACAAAACTCTACATGAAATATAAATAAAAAAGAAAAAAAACCTTTACAATTGAAATTGTGTAGAGAAAAAGCCACAAACAAGGATATGTTCATAATGAAATAAATAACATATTCATGCCTCCAATGTGTTCCTACAGCAAAGAATATTGAATGAAAAATTTCACTAGTATTCTACAATAATATCTTGTTTACTAGTGGCTGAATAAAATAAAGAGCAGTTAGGCTCAATTTCGATACCAAAATCATCCCGACCCATCTCATCTCTTTACAATTTTTGCAAATTCTCGCATAAAATACAATAAAAAATTCAAAATTTTTAAATCCCATAACAATAATAATATTAAAAAATAATATTCTAACAATCTCATCTTATGTCATTTTACTATCCAAACCCCACCTTAATGAAAAACACCAGTCTCATTCAACTAGGTCTTCTCCATTCCCATAAGCGAATCAAATCTCATTTCAGCGTAATAAAGGAAATAGTGATCATGGACGTGTACGTAGATGAAAAGGCTATAGAAACCAAAGGGAGTGTATTCAAATTTTCTCAAAAAGAAATTTTACATACCACCAGAAGTGAAATCACACTGCGATAAAGCACGATGAAACCAAAAGTTTGCAGAATAAACCGATAAAGAAATATGAAGAGAAATGTCACATGTGTGGTGTGAAAGGACATTGGACAAGTACATGTCGTATATCTAAATTATATCTAAATATTTGGTTGAGCTAAATGAAGCATCCATAAAAGATAAAGAAAAATGGTTTGTTATTAATTTTCCAACCATAAGGATCTAGAAGATCATTTAACTTATTTTGATAATCTAAATATATAACATCCGTCCTTGTGATAGAGCTTTTAACAAATAGTTTTTAAAAATAAGATGAGAATTACTGAACTTTTTCAAACTTTTACTTTCCTCTCTAGGATATCAAAGATTATATGGTTAAAGAATAAAACCTATTTTATAAATTTAAAAGAGAGTCTGCAGCAAAATTCAATTAACTAAATTATACATTCCTTTTACACAATGTGAGTTCATATATTTAATAAAACCTGCCTAGACTTCTGTCACATTTTTCCTTTGGCCATGTCTATCCTGTTGCTTCGTCCATATTTCATTTCTAGGTGGGACACACAGAAAAATAAAATAAGTCAAATACACAGTAAACATTTCTTCATACTGCGAAAATATACTTACATAGACTTTCATTCATGCATTTATCATTCCTTTATATATTTTACCCTTTATATATTTTACATAAAACATTTCAAGGTCGTTGGGGTGGTGGGGCTTTTTACATTTCTCATAAAGAACTAAATCATTTTATACATCCAATTACACGACAACGAAAAAGAGCTATTGGGACGATTGTTATTCGTAACGAAATGAAAATCGTTCTAAAAAGTGACATTTTGGGACGAATTTCAAATTTTGTTCATAAAAAATGAAGGAAGGTATTTACCGTTTGAACATGTTCGAACGATTTATTTTGGGAAGAAAAAATTTGACCCTAGTAAGAAAAATGTTCGAACACCAAACAAAAACGTTCGAACAATATAAAATAACATTCAAATGGAAATTATATGGTCGAACGATCATTTGGCACATTTAGTGAAACAATTTAGCGGGACAATCGCTTGACGTTTGAACAATATACAGAAACGTTTAGACTATAAAGTTAAACAATGTTCGAATAGATATTATTTATGATCAAATAGTAAATTGGCGGGTTAAGTCAATACATTTTGGCAGCACATTGACTTCCCGTTCAAACATTATACTATATCGTTCGAATGGAAGGTATACAAATGTTCGAACGTAAAAACAAATGTTCGAATGGTAGTTAGATGATTAATGTTACTTTACATATTTAAAAAATAATTTTGTATTATTTTTTTATTTTTCTTAATTTTAATTTTATTTTATTCTTGTTAAACTAGTTAAGTTGTTCAACTTATCATCCATACACCATATAATAGAAATCAATAATTAATCAAGAAAAGACAAAAAATATTTAATTCATAATTCAATCAAATTTACAAAACACCATATATTGTCCATATCAAAAACAAAAAAATATATATATAAATAAAAGATATAAACTACTATGATGCTAGCTCTCTGCACACATCCTTGATTGCAGCTAATTAATCGTGCCTCTACCTATGTCAGTCGAGTATTCAAGGTGACTTGAGTCGCAATAATGACATGAATCTCTGTTTGTAATTCAGAGATACTAGCATTAATCTTTATACGTAACTTAGAGATGCTAGCATTAATCTCTGTACGCAACTCTAGTATACACCGCATCAATTACCGTTGATGTGTGTCCACTGATCTTAGCACACAATATGTCAGTCATCTCCTCCCGAGTAGATGTGTGTGATGTCTCAGCCTATTTAGATGTCTCACGAGCAGATACTCTAGGATCTCCTGACTGTGCATCCCTCTAAATATCAATTCGATCAGGAACAAGTCCATGAAAAGGAAGTCTCGAGTGGCCTATGTTGTATGAGAGGGTGGTACTATTGATCCGTCTCATCGACTCCCGTACATGCTCGGCAACATTTGGCATGACAAAAGAATATAGTAAAAATCGAGTGATCAGGAACCTGAATGGCAATATATCTGTCATAATGTACTGAGCCTTTAATTGGATCCTCTCAAATATATATCCCACAAGTTCGATAGGAATTCCACGAGCGACCTGTATCATAAATCTCGCTCGATCCATACCAACCTATGTCTTGTGCTGTCGTGGGTCAATATTGTTGTTGATTATCAGATTCATGATCTTGAAGAAAGAAGATAAATCTATCTGCCTGATGCTCTTCACCCCATCGTACACAGGAGCATCTGGACCAACAATCAAGTTTCTCACCTGATGTTCTGCAAGGGTATCGACCTCATCTTTGTAAACTACTCCCTCGTCCTAAGCCGTTTTCATATCACCCAAAGGATCAGACTCTCTGGGCAGTACGTATAGATAGGCATCTCGCAATCTTGGAACACCAAGATATTCAGCGAGTCCATCCACTAAAAATATAATTGGAGCTCCTCGGACAGAGATCTTGTATGCCCCTTGTCGTCTGGGCAGGCACCACAGAGCACTGTATAGAACTTAGTGATGATGTCAATATAGGATACGAGCTCTATTGGTTATTCTCTCTGATTTAAAATTAGTTCCCAACCACGATATTGCCTTATCTAGAAACTTAATATTATATATATATATTCAACATTAAAGATAAAATGTAATAAATTAAGAAATTAATTGATAGAACAACAAAATGTGCGGAAAATAAATTAATAAGTTAATATAAATTAATTTGTTCAAACCATTAGAACGTGATCAAACAGTAGATCCTAGTGTTCCAACGGACCTTGTAGGGGTCGAACGGACACCATCGTGTTCCGTTCAGATTGTTTGAATGGATGAATAGTGTTTGAACAATTTTTATGGTTTTGATTAATATGTTCGAATGATAACGGCTATCGTTCAAACGTATTTTACACTGAGCTCAGCCATGGGTGAGTCAACTCTATGGCCATGAAAACCAGTGAAATCCATCGATTTCATGGGTTTTTTCAACAAAACACATACTACTCTTCATTTCTAAACATCCTATAGTGGATTTGTATTGTTTTACGGTGTCTATTGATGAAAAAATTCAAGTTTTCTAGAGAAAACAAATAAAATGATAAATCGATAAAATAAACGGTGAAATAGCCCTACCATTGTGCGTACCTTCACTTAGGAGGAGGAGACTTCATCGTGGGTGGTTGTTACGGTGGCAATGATGGCGATTGATGTGCGTTCAAATGTTATGGATTGGTTTTCAAATAGTTGGGGACAACGGCGTTGAAAAGCCTTTGCCCACGATAACTTATATCTACAAAACCATTCGAACGTTAAATTTAACCATTTGAACAGTTTTAAATGACAGTTCGAATAGTATCATTGACTGTTCGAACGATATTTGTTTCAAATTTAGTAAAAATGTATATTATGTATATTATAATTAGTATCTGTTTAAGTAGCATTCAAATGGTGATAGTATGTTTGAATGGTTTTACTAATTTAATAAAATATTTAATCAATTAAATATTGTCCATATAAAAAATAAAACAAAATACATATAAAAGATATCAAATCCTATGTCCCCATATCTCTGAGGACATCCTCGATTACATCTATTTATTCCTCTATCTGTGTCGATCGAGTAGAGATCTCTATACGGAAGCTAGATAAGGTAGTATGGGTCTCCTTCCGCACAATATCAGCAATCTGATCCACAATAGCATTGCATGATACCTCGGACTGTGTGAATGTCTCACCCGTAGATACTCCATGATCAGTCGGGTGTGCATCTCTAGTATGAGTTTCCACCAGCTCTGTAGTAGGAGCACAAAGATGAAATCTTGAGCATCCTGTGCTTTGTGATTGGGTAGAGGCATTGATCGGTCCAATCGGCTCCTGAATACGCTCAACAATATCAAGTGAGACCCCACTCGACAATAGAAATTGTGTGATCAAGAGCCCAAATGGCAAAATATCTATCGTCACGTATGAAACCTCTGATTGCATCCTGGTGAATATATAACCCACCAAGTTGATAGGCATCATACAAGCGACACATATCATAAATCTCGCCCAATTCATGTCAACCTCCGTCTTGTGTTACCGAAGGTCAATATTATGAGCGATGATTAAGTTCATAATTTTGAGAAAATCTGGTAAATGAACCAGTTTGATACTCTTCATCCCATCATAAGGAGGGCATTTGGACCAACGACCAACTGCCTCACCTCAGCATCTGATAGGCCATCTCATCCATCAAGATCAGTGCCCTTGTCCTTACTTGTCTCCTCATCAGCTATAGACTCCCTGGGCACAAATTTTAGATATGCAGTCTCTAAACGTGAGATGCCAATAAAATCGGCAAGTATGCCTGCCAAGAACGAAAAATGAAATACCTCGTATGCTGATAATATATCTACCATCAGCATCCAAACTAGAGGTACCAAGTCCTCTATAAAAGTTGGTGACGAGATCAATATATGTTACGAACTTGAACGCCTCGTCCCTGTGGTTAAGAATTAGTGACCAACCGCGCTCCACGAATATCGATGTCAAGGAGCAGCCCTTGAAAAGAAGATCCTAAAAATCATCAATCTTCACTTGACGCTCTAATAAGACTTTACAACTTAATAACGTATCAACCGTACTAGTACATGTATTTCATTCTCTTGGTCTAGCATGCTTTGATCTTCCCCTAGAAGACACTCTAATCTAAAATTTAAATAATAAAATAAAATAGATTAGTCACAAAATATAATATATAAAACAATCATAAAATTATCTAATTAATAAAACAATTTAAGGCTCATGTTGTCAATTTTTTGGGTTTAATCGTTCGAACAAGGTATCCTATGTTTGGACTAATAAAGGCATTCGAAATAGTTCAAATGCTTTCGAATGCAAAAAAGTAAGTTCGAATGGTTTCGTATATTAGTATTCGAACGGTATAGACACCGTACTCAAGAAAGACGTTTGGGTTCACATCGTTCAAACGGTATAAAAACGTTTGAACAGAAAATGGATCGAGCTCAACAATGGCTGAGTCGACTCGATGGTCATTGAAATGAAAGGATTCATTTCTTCAACAAAATAACACACACAGGGCCGAAATGTCCATAGAAACATTTTAGCCTTTTGTTTTGCAACTCTAGAGATTTAAATTTAAAGTTTTATATAAATTCTAAATGGTACCTGTAACGCCCTGTCCCCGAGGGTCCGGAGAGTTAACTCATATAACCTAATAATCAACTCTAACAAGGCTAGAGTACTTCCAAATTCAAGAATATATATTTTCCCAAACCTCAAATCAAACGTAAATACTTCAATTAAATAAACCACATAAACTCATCTATCCAATTTTCAATCCAACAACACAAATAAAATCAACTCTTCTTCATGTCTCAAATAACAAACTAGAAATAATGAAACATTAACATAAGTCTCCATAAATCGTCTAAATCCATTGAAGCAAACTTAAGAAATATAAATAACTTCCAACATCAACACTAATACCACGAGATACCCAACAACCATTCACTGCTAATCTTCTCCATAAACTCTAATATTGATCCTTAGCTGAACCATCAATGTCATCTGAAATATTATGAAAATTAAAGGGGTGAGTTATCAACAACTAAGCAAGCAGAGATCATATACTAGCATGTAAACATGAGCATTTATAACATTTGATAAGCAGAACAAAACATTTACTTTCAGAATGCAGAAACAAAACTTTGTACAAAAACATTAGAGCGAAATTTACTGAAAAATAAACTTATTCCAAAAAGAAAATCCGTTGGCATTTCTAAACTGAAACATTATAATCATATTATCGTTTAGTATCACATCGGGACAATACCATGTTTAACCCCCGTGGTAGGGTTATAAACCACCATTATACCCGTGGCTAGGCCATATTCCATGTTTCACCCTGTGGTAGGGTTATAAACCACCATTATACCCGTGGCTGGGCCATATTCCATGTTTCACCCCCGTGGTAAGGTTATAAACCATCATTATACCCGTGGTTGGGCCGTATACCATGTTTCACCCCCGTGATAGGGTTATAAACCACCATTATACCCGTGGCTGGGCCTTAACAGAAACAGAACAGATTTTATCGGAATCCGATTACAATCAAATACAGAATCAGAACTTCATGCCAAGGTTTTCAGATGACTCATCATATCAAAACAAAATATTTAATTGCTTTAGATCGCTTCACATGTTTGACTAAACAGAATCAAAGTATTTTCATTGGCTCATAACAAAACTTTTAGAATTCCTTATTCGCTCTTTTGCATAGTTCAGAAATAAAGTGCACAAAACTAGTTCATTTCTACATCAGTCATGACAGAAAAACACTTTATCTTATATTGAATTTATGCATATGCAGAATAAACATCTGAGGTCATTTTCAGATCATCTCTTTTCAAAAAAAATAAACTCATTTTATTTGTTTTATGCAAAACTAGTATATGAACCCCACTTACCTGACTTCTTCGTATTATCAACACTTTGAGCCGGAACTCTAATAGTAACACCACCTAAACAAAAAAAAAAACATATATCCAACATTTAATAACCAATCTAGTAGGCTGCTATTTATTGAGTAATAAATCAAAACAATCCATTCACAGCTCAATAATTATCCTAACAATTAAACCCGAACAACTCTTTCTTCAAACCATTCGCATTTAAAACCCAAAACAACCACCACCTTCTACCAAACCAACTATAATTATTTCCAAAACCAACAACAGCAACTCCAATAATTAAAACATAACCTAACCCAAACTTCACTTCCAACCTTCGAATAAAACAATTTCAGTGCAAGCATCAATACTCTAGTCATTCAACAATTCAAAACTTGCATGAAAGTTCAATACAACTAGTTCCAAAACACCCATCACTTTACACCAAAAAGTCTTAAATAATAATTCAAAAATAGTCTCACAAATCATCCAAAATTATACTCCTCAACATCCATAATTCCAACACACTCCACCGCTCCAACAAATAATACATCAACCCAAAAATAAAAATCACAAAATCTTCTACTGAAAAGAAACTAGTGGTCTGCGCAAAGGGGAATTTATGTCTAATTGTAATGCACGGCCAAACAAAGCAGCGTGTGTGTGTGCGATAGACAAACCGAAGGAAAGAAATAATAGTGTCTATGGAATGTGTAACAACAAGTAAAGGATTAAGAGAAACAAAAAAAATTCAATGAAAGGGGTGGAAGTTACCGAACGAAAGTGAAGACCCAGAGGAAGGATTCAAACAAGGCTCCAAGGTTATCAAGACCCATGAAAATGCTGCACAAACCGAATCCCAAAGGAAGAAAATTTACAAAGTCATCTAACTAGCACAAAGAAGCAACGGAAGGGAGGAGAAAAACTCACTACCGTGCAACCAAGTCAGCGGCGAGAGGCTTGAAAACCCACGGAAAAAGCAACGCCAACCGAAATCTGTGTAGAGGAAAAAGAATCTGGGTGTTTCAAATGTGATGCGGGAAGGAATTTCTGTGAAAGAAACTGCATAAACCGAAACAACGGGGGGACGAGGCACGCGAGATGCATAAGTTTTAGGAAGCAGAGCAGCTGGGAGGAAAAGAGAAGAAAAAAAGAGAAAGGAGAAGAAATCGATGGAAGAAAAGAAAATTCAAATGAGGAGAAAACACTTACCAAAACGACGCCGTCCGAGTCCCTCAACAAGTGAACGTGGGTTGGCTTCATGCATCCGACTAGTTTCAAAAGGGCTGGGCCTAGAGCCCGGTTATTATAGTACCTCTTGAACGGTGGCACTGTTGGTCGACGGTGACGGTAATTCGGCATCGATATGGCTATTGTTTGAATGTGTTTTTTGGTTTTGAACAGAAATGAGTCGTTCACAGTTCTGCCTCCCTTTATAGTGTAGTACCATTTGAATGGTGTCTAGTCTCGTTTGACCGTTTTTCCTTTCGAATTCGTGGTCGAACACTCTATGGTACCGTTCGAATGTTCCTATATATATTACATATTAATATATAGTATAATAGTTTTTAATTATACTATAGTTATATCAGATAATAATATATTTATTGAATGTTACTAATAGCTATATAGTAACAATATATATTTAATACTTATACTACAGTAATATATATATATATATATATTACTAGAAGATAATAGTGTATTATATATTGAATGTTACTAATAGTTATATAGCAACTATATATATATATTTGTTTGCTTTTTTTTTTTAAGAAAAGACGGGGTCACATGTTCACGAGCGACCCCTTCCCAATATTTATTAGCAAAACCCTCACGTAAGGAGGAGGAAAACCGTGGCGTTACACTTGGGAATAAAAAATATTACAAAAAAAACCATCCCAAATAACTAAAACACAATCAACAGGCCACATAAATCCCAAGGATCATTTTCGTGACTGCAAACACATAAAGTGCCAAACTCTCAACCTGCAACCTTTCTTATAGACTGCAATCCCGGTGCATCCAATCTGAGAATACCCCTCAGTTTTCTTGGCATACAAATGCTCTGACAATAGCTCCATGTCAGTCCCTCTTCATCTTTCCGTGCTAGATAATCAGCCACTTGGTTCCCTTCTCTGAATTGATGAACCACCTTATATTGTAAGCCACTTAATTCCTTAATGAGGTCATCCTAGTAGTCCCACAAATATCATACACTACAACATTTCTTCTTCAACCAATCAACTACAATTTTTGAATCACATTCCAAAACCACCTGCGTACAGGCCATCGATTTACACAAACGAACTCCTTGCAACAGCGCTCGCAGCTCCGCCTCATTATTGGTCCCAAACCCATATGGTGCAGAAAACCCAGCCTGAATACGTCCCCTATGATCCCTTAGCACTCCACCCCCACCACAGTTTCCTAGGTTCCCACGACAACTCCCATGCGACAGTATGCACTTTCTGTGTTACACGACTCTGAATCAGAATATCCAATGCACTCAGCAACTGATAATCAATCTGGGTAATCTTTAAATCAGTCAAGTCATTTACCAAAGTACTAAGCCAAGATCGAATGTTCCTCCAAACTCCTATGTGGTTTTCCTGGACACCTTCCATCCTAGCTTTGCAGTGCCGTCTCCATAAACACCATGTAATTACACTAGGTAAGAGACCAATTAACACGCCCCGTTGGGTACCTTTTTTTGCACACGTAAACCATGCCTCCACACGGTGCCACCATTTATTAGTCTGCATACATGAAACTCCCAGCGCCACAGACGCAATACCCCATACTCTCTTCGCAACCTGACCCGTCACCAATACATGATCCAACGTTTCCGTCTTGGGTGATAAACAACAGTCACATTTGGATGCCATTACAATACCACAGGCCTGCACCCTCTCATCAACAGCAAGGCATTTAAATCTCGCTCGCCACATACAAACTGAGATCCCCTTCGGCAGTAAATTATTCCAGACCCAGTCCATCAATGCGATAGGCGCGCGGGGTCCCCTCTTACGCAAATAAATTCCCAGGCGGTAGCTGTAGTGAACCTCCCATCTTTAGCAGGCGTCCACACTAGAACATCCTGCCCAAACCTTCCAACAGAAACCAATCTCACTACTGCCTTCGATAACTCCTCACCAATTAATTGTTCAAGCATTTCAGCATTCCAACTATCACCAATCCATACATCTTTTATCATCAGGGACAGCGTTGAGACGCTATCTACCATGTGGGAGAGTGGTTGATCCAAAAACCATCAGTCAAACCAGAAGGAGGCCAAACCATTCCTTACTTTTGTTCTGGACGCAGCACACACATCAGGCAGGACAACCATAATGGATTTCCAAAATCTAGAACTATTCCTTTGCACCTCCAGCAGAGATAAATGTTGCCCTCTACCATACATTGACAACAAGAACCAAGACCACAATGACTCCTTAGAAGGAAGTCGCGAAGCCATCTTTATAGAAGTTCTGAGAAATCTCTCCGCCCTAACCCACCTTCCTGGACAGGATTGCCAATCCTGGACCAGGCACACTTAGCCTTTGCTCTTCCATTCTTCTCCCACCAAAAGAAAGTCGAGAAGATTGAATTTCTTTTTTTCAGCACAGCTTGCGGAACCGCTAGCACAACCAAAAGAAAGGGCATGCTGAAGCAAAATCAAACGCCCCCCTTGGGACAACAACTTTGCCTTCCACCCCGGAACCTTAGCCTAAATTTTTACTAGCATCTGTTTCAAATGACAAGCTTTCAGACGACCTTGCACCAACGGCACCCCCAAGTACGTCATAGGAAAATGTCCTTCCGCAAAACCAGTTAGACGCACCAAACTCCGCCTTCGAGCACAACTAATCGAGATTGAAGCAAAAATGGAAGACTTCTCTCTACTAATACGCTGCCCAGACCACCGTTCATAAACTGCCAATATAGAACCAAGTCGATGCAAAGATCGTTTCTCTCCATTAAGAAAAATTAATACATCATCAGCATATAATAGGTGCGACACCATTGAAGCCCCCATAGGGTGATAAAACTTGCCAATACGACCATCTTCAAATTGTTTCCGTAGAAGCCTCGAAAGATTTTCCTGCATTAAAATGAAAAGATATGGTGAGAGAGGGTTCCTTGTCGAAGTCCTCGAGTGGGCTGGAAGAAACCTTTATAGGACCCATTCATCATCACAGAAAGCCAATGAGACGTTACACACTCCTTTACCAGACTACAAAATTGCTAACAAAACCCAAAGCCAATGAGGACATTCAACAGAAACTCCCAATGTACCCTGTCATACACCTTTGCCATGTCAATTTTCAGTATAACATTTCCTCCTAAATTTTTTTTATTCATTCCATGGACCATTTCCTGAGTGAGGGAAATGTTCTCAAAAATACTACGACCTGGGATGAATGCCTCTTGTTCCGGGAAAACCAACCTTGGCAAAATTGCATTCAACCGAGCCACTAAAATCTTCGAAAACATCTTATATGCCACTGAACATAGGCTAATAAGCCTAAATTTATCAAAGCTCTTCGGGCCTGGGATTTTAGGAATCAGCACAATGAATGATGCACCATAAAACTTGGAAAGCAATGCACCTGTAAAGAACTCCCTAGTAGCCTCCACCACATCCTCTTTCACAATTTGCCAAGAAGAAATATAGAAAGAGGACCCGAAGCCATTCGGGCCCAGGCTACTATGCTAGGGAATAGAGAAAACTGCATCCTTAACTTCCTCTTCAGAAGGCAACCAGCATAATTCAACATTCTCCTCCATTGAAATAGATGGCGACAGCAAAGGCGTTAACTCAGCTTCCTCAATAGGTGGCATTTCAGTGAGAAATGTATGAAAATACCTCAAAGCCCCCTCATGAACATGTTCTAGTGTGGTCAACACCGTTCCATCCTCCAACTACATCCTAGAAATAACCGCCCCATGCCGACGTTGAGACACAACAGCATGAAGAAACCTAGAATTACGATCTCCCTCCTTCAGCCATTTCGTCTTATCAATCTGAGCCAAACGAGTCTCCTGTCGTTTTCCCCACATATCTAATTCCATTTTTGTAGCTATTAACTCAGCATCTGTCTCCTTCGAAAAACCAACTTGAAGCTGGAACTCCAAGGCAGTAAGCTTCTATTCAAGGACCTGGATATGCTTCTCAACTCTACCAAACACAGTTTTGTTCCAGGTTCATAATTCCAGTTTAACTCTCTTCAACTTGGCTGCCAGCTTTACTAAACCCGAACCACGTAAGCTTTTCCCATGCATTTTTCACCAAAGTATGAAAAGATTCATGAGAAACCCACATTTTTTGGAAATGAAACAAGGAAGGGTAGTACCTTATTTCCATACAATCAGCTCTTAATACCATAGATCTATGATCCAATGACTTTCTTTTGACATATTCCATTTCGGACCTATTAAATCGTTCTGAAAAGGCCATATTCATTAGAGCCCGATCAAGCCTTGCCCATTTTCTCGCATTTCCTTTGTGGCCATTGCACCATGAGAGATGATTCTCATGATAATGAACTTCCAGGAGGCCACAAGTATCAATCCACTTGTTAAACTCATCCATAGCCTGAGAAAGGCTGGGACACCCTCCCACTCACTCACGGTCATTTCAAATGATGTTAAAATCACCAAACACTAACCACGAAGAAGTAATCTGACTATAAACCACCAGGCTCTCCCATAAACTTCTTCGGTCAAGATGAGCGCACTTAGCATAAACAAAAGTGACCAGAGTTCGTACAGAAGCAATACATACCCACCCCGTAATCATATGATTAGTGACACTTTCCACCTCCATTGCATAAGGACCACGCTAGAGCACCCAAAATTTCCCCCCTACTTCTTCATTACAAGTATAACCCTCAAAATTTAACGAATTGAGTAGCTGCTACAATTTAGATTCTTGTGCAAATGGTTCAAACAGAGCCACAAGCATACCATTTTTTTCCCGAATCAAGTTCCGCAATACCCGACGAGAACTACCCAACCCCTTTATATTCCACGCTATGATGGACTCAGTCATAAGATAAGTTTTTTTGTTCGGGTCAACACCCTTTTAGATTGTCTTTGCACAACCTTATTATTTCCTTGAACTCTTGAACCAGATAAAATCATATTCTCAGACTCATACCCTTTCTGCTTGGCAATTCCAAAGATATTTTCTTCTTCCTCTCCCTCAGTGAAATATGTAGGATCACTCGGCTCCTCTATTATAGGCCTCACATCTTAAGCCACAGACACCCCTGGGTCCATCAGCTCTTCTATTCTATAATTCCCTTCTACATCCCCGGATGCCACTGGAACATTCAAGTCCTCCATTGCATGGCTCACTTCTGCCTCCACAACTGCCACTGCATCAACCATCTCCTCTAACATCAGGGCTTGCGATGCTACCACTGGAATATTTTCACTAACAGGACTACCACCCTTGGCCTTTTCTTCCATACTCGACACACTTTCCATATTAATGATGGCCTAAGTTTGGATTAAAGGCAACTCTACAACCTTTTCAATCTCACTTAGCTCCTCGACAAGCTTTGATTTTGAACTCCCCAGAACCTCCCTATTCTGCATGTCATCTTCCTTACGACTCACTTCCACTTCATCCTCCACCACCATCTTCGGTGCAATCCTCTCTACAAGGACTTCCTCCTCCATTCCACGACAATCATGACTTTCTTGGTGCTTCGCTACTTTTTGTTTCTCCTGCCATTTTATCCTCCGCCCCTATCACCCCCTTTAACCCCATCCCTTCCACGACGAACTGCCCCATCCCCAGCCTTACAAACAATCGAAGAATGGCCCTATCTCCAGCACTTAGTACAATAAAATTTTGGCCGTTCATATCGCACCTCCTGCCAAAAATTTTTATTAGCCACCACAATAGGGAAACCCTGTACCGGCTCATCAGTCAAGTCAATCTCCACACATATCCGCGCCCTAGTCACTCTAGATCGATGTAACGTTGCATTATCCACCCCCATAAATCTACCAAACCTTGTGCTAATATTCGCAATATGTCTGTGCGATACATATGCATGGGAAGATCAGGCAAAAAAATCCACTGAGGTGCCACCACTGATTCTTTTCGCAAATCAAATTCTTTTGTCCATCGGAATAATCGAAACACCAAGACAGCAATCAATCGACCCCTCGGGCCCAAGCATGCACAAAATCCCTCTCTGACTGCATTTTCACTAGGACATGATGCGCATCTGTAACGCCCCGTCCCCGAGGGTCTGGAGAGTTAACTCATGTCACTTAAAAATCACTTTCCTTCCACATAGTACATATTCTAATTTTTCTCTATCGCACAAAATACTCAAATATTTACATCAATTACTGCAGAATAACTATTCTAAGACAATACAAAATTTAATAAAAACATCAATCTCCCAACAAATCACACCATCAGAGCACAACAAGCTTACTGAATGAAAATCCTCAATACCCATATAAACCTTCTATACTTAAACCATCATTCTTAACTCTTCTCACCCATGCTCCATATCCTTGATCCTCAACTGAAACATTCAAATCATCTGAAAATAATTGTGAAGATAAGGGGTGAGTTATCAACAACTCAGTAAGCAGAGAACATATACTAGTATGTAAACATGAGCCTTTTCAGAATGGTCAGTATGCAAAAACAAAAACATTTTATTTTTATATGCAGATCTCAAAAAAACGTGTTATCAGACAATCAGAGCGATTTTTCAATCTTTTCATACTCAAAATCAACAATTCATATTTAATGATCCATTTCATATTCAAAAGCGCTTTGGCATAACATAACTGAACATTTTCATCTTATCATACCATATCATATACCATGTTTAACCCCCGTGGTAGGGTTGTGCTATCCCCGATGGCCAAACCAGGCAGTATCATGTGGTGAACTTCCCATTTTTCAATCTCGGAGTCCCGAGTGTGCACACAGGAAAGAACACGTAAAAAGACCACTTTGTTTCCAAAGTGGGTGCACTCATATCATATCATGGTGGTACCAACCATATCACGTGAACAGTATCATCATATCAGAACCATATTCAGAACAGATAAGTATGCCAAAATTTTATCATATCCAAACACGTGCGAAACATATTCATATCATTTCTATTTGATCAAAAATAGATCCAAATCATTTCATATCACATGCATAAAAATTTCAATGATATCATATTCGCACTTTTGCATATTTCAGAAACATGTCAAATATTGCTCATGTCTACACATTTCATGTCAAAAACATTTCTTTTCTCTTTCATACGTATCTCATGAGGGAATGTAAAACATATACTGAGGTTGTTTTTCATTTTTTCTTTTTAAAACAACATGCACATTTTTACAAACCAACCTCAGTTCATTTATTTTTATGCAAATCTAGCATAGGAACCCCGCTTACCTGGACGACTTAACTTTTCCAGAATTTTTCTCAAATATGTCGAGTCGACTATAAATCGTCACCTATAAAGATAATCACGTAATTTCCGTAAGTTTCCAATCAATCATGTATTTCAATATTTAAGCCTAACATTCTTAAATAACCTATTTTCAATTTCTCAAAATTTAAAACTTTCATAATCCAAAAATATAACATCACTCCCTAAAATCACCAATATCCGCCACAACCCACGTCATACACAAAGCACCAATATTTAAACCTGAACAGCCAACAAATCTCATAGTCTAAACCAATCATACCAACAACTCCATCGCTCAACCCAATCAACCCCGTTACTCCTCGGATTCAGTCCAGTAAAACCAATCAGCAATTAAATACAGTGTAATGTGCTAGTGCAAAAATACATTAAATTCACAAGAATTCTTTGAAAAATACTTACAATGCTATATAATAATTTCTAGAGGATGACGGAGGTGCAAGAAGTGGAAAAATAGCTGCAGAACAGTGCAAAATACACTGTGGCCGTGGGTCACAGATACCCACTTTTCAACGGGTGCAAACGAAGACCCGAGATTGATAGGGTAGGGCCTAGGGATGTCGGTGAAGCTAGTGGTGGTGATGGTTGGCCATGGGTGGTGGCGCAAAGGGTGGTTTAAGGCCAAAAATACCCAAAATGAAAATGGAGTTGGATGTGCTTCACCGGTGACGGATCGGAGGTGGGGTTGGGTCCAATGGGTTGCTTGGAGGTTGAGGATGAAGTGGTGAATAAATGGTGGCCAACGGTGGTGCTACGGCGGCACAGCGGCACAAGAGGTGCCGCGGCTTCAATGGGCTCGTGGTGGCTAATGGCGGTGCGGCTGGGGCTAGAAATGGAGGGGTGACTTCGTTGGCGGCTGGGGAAGACGGTGGGCCGGGCGGTGTCGGTCACCGCCGGCTCACGGCGGCGCTGGGAGGAGAAGAAGAATCGGACGGAGGGAGAGAGATGGCTGGCGTCGCGCGAGGGAGAGAAGAAAAGAAAGAAAAAAGGAAGAAAAAGAAAAGAGAAAAGAGAAAATATAGGGAAAGAAATGAGGTTCAATCCTCACATCTTGGGTCACAAAAAAAATGATCCAACGGAAACGATTTTAAAACATCAAGTGAAATAAAATAATTCAAATGCAGTGATTACAATGAAAATAAATAATTAAACCCAATAATAAGTTAATTTAATTTGAGAAGAAATTTAAACGCATAACAATAATTAATTTAAAGAAAGCACTTCAAAAAAAATTAATTTTCGTAAACTAAAAATCATAAAATAACCCAATTAAAATCCAATAATTTTAAAACAAGAGAATAAATTTTGAATCAATAAAAATAATTTCTTCATTAAAAATACCCTAAAATACAGGGTGTTACATCCTCCCCCCGTTAAAAAAATTTCGTCCTCGAAATTTGTAAGGTCAAACTTCACGCTGAAGCAGGATACAAGATACAACCAAAAACACGCTCGAAAAGACCATACCATCAACAACTCCCAACAAGCATGAGTAATGCACTCCCAAGTCTACTCCTATAGACGATTCCATTGTGCTCGCATTAGTCTCCCAATGACACATCATGTCTATTACCCCTAGGGTGGCCACGAAATCCAAAATCTCCATTTCCACAAAAACATTAATACAACACTCAGCAAAATCCAATGATTATTATTTTCGTAACATGAGTTGCGCTAACCTCGATCGACTCCTATGTTAAAACTCACCTACCTTCATTGTATTCTACAAGTTGGTAACCTATTAGCCACTTCCAAAGTTAACCATCAATAAACATTTCCATCATCCAGACCTATTCCCTCAAAATCAACAAGAATAATATCTTAAATCCGCATCACCAAAAGTTTAATCTCTAATTACAAGTATCATCTCAAATTTTCAAATCACCAATACTCCTTTAAGATCAACACAAGGTTTGAATCCTTAATTATATCACAACATAACACCATTGAGTACGAGGTAGTTCAACACCTACTAACCAGAAAAACTCTCACCACATTTGGTAGAAAATTCTTGATCTCCAAAACCATGAACTATTACACACTTTCCTCAAACTCACCAAGAATTCATTCTTGAATCTGCACCAACTATTATCCTTAAATCTGATATGGATCAAATCCCAAAACTTGCCATTATAACCCCAAGCTAATAACAATCATTATCCAAACTAGATCAATACCTTCAATCTCTAAAGGAATAATCTCCTTAAAAATCCCTATATCAATAACTCGACTCTAATCAACCCTATTTAATGATCACAGACTAATCAATATCCAAATTAAATCAAGCTAGGACACTAAGCCTGTAGAATTAAAAACTTAAATCTTATTACAAATTAGTCCTTCAAATCTACAATTCTAAAACCTTAAATTATATTAGAATCATTTTCCGAAATCTGTAAGATCGATGAACTTATATCCAATAATAAAACAATCGACTCCCAAAGCTTTCAAGATCTAAAATATTAAAAGATAACAAACCATTTCTTAAAGTCTACAAACCTTAATCCTTTAGTGAGATTCTCGTAAATCTATCCTTAAAGTTTGTTGAACTTACAACCTCCCATTCTAAAGCCTTATGTCATATCTCCACAAAATCTAAAACCTCAATTATCCTATGCCCCCAAAGAGATCGCCCAGACATGCCGTTCCTTTCATGCCTCAAGATTTCAAAAGCAAAACAAGTCGATAAAAGTTCAAGCCTACTACACTAAATATGGATACCAAACAACGACATTCTCAGTCGTACCATCTTCCTGCCATAACTTAACCTTTAACCCATTTTTCAACTTTAAGCAAAATAAAATAAAACAAAACAATATAATATAAAATAAAATAACATAATTTCAATTCAAATCAAATAAAATCAAATAAAATGAAATAAATTCAATTTAAATAAAAGTAATAATTTCAAATTAAACCCTTAAACTTTTATGGTACTGCACATATAGTTTTACCCATTCTTAGCCATATCTTTAACCAACTCATATAGTTCTTCCTACCATTTAACATTGTAAACCCGACATTGCTCTAAACTCCCGTACATCTTTAGAATCTAAACCACAAAAATCTAAACCTTAAATCTTATAAAGATTATTTCTTATAGTCCACAAAGTAAGCTTGTCGGATCTAAAATCCCTAAATCTTAAAATCTCAAAACTCAATTATAAAGTCTGCAAAATTTAAAACCTTAAATATCTACAAAATCAGTTCTTATTCTAAACAAATCTACACCTCAAATCTGAAGCTTCTTCCTAAACTCATGGATATCTAAAACTCAAAAATTTATAGTCTACAGAACCTCAAACCTAAAATATTCCCATAATCATGTCTTAGTTCTCAAATTTTTATATATATCAAATATGAAATTACTTCCTAAACCGAATCGATATCCAAAATCTCATATGTTGTAGTCTGTAAAACCTCAAACTTATCATACAATTGAACTTATGTGCACCTTCAAAAATATAAACCTTACATCTTATAAAAGATCCTTACCTATAGTCAACAAAGTACGCCTACCTGATCTAAAACTAAGTGTAAAGAAAGTCATTTCTTAAAATCTAAAGCCTTAGTTCTCTTCAAAATCTTCTTTTTAAAACCCACAACATCTAAGACCTCAAACATCCTAAAATATCTTTTAAAATGTTGCCGGATTCTAAAACTTTAAAAGCAAATAAAATCATCTCTTATAATCTACAAATTTCCATACCTCCAATCTGAGTTAACTTCCTAGCCCACAGATATTCAAAACCTTAGATTTTGTACGCCATCCAACATGAGTATGCAAAAGCTCAAACCGAATATCTCTAAAATCATGTCCTAGTGCTTTCAAAATTTTAAAACCTTAAATATCATCAAACAACTTATTATAGTATGCAAACCTTAAACCTGGCTTTCGCTCAAACTTATGTAAACACTGAAATCTAGATCTCCAAGTCATGTCCTACAGCCTTCAAAATAAACCAATCAAATCTAAAACCTTAAATTCCTAAAACCTCAATCCATAAAGTCTACAGAATCTCAAACCTGGAATTTCCCCATAATCATCTAGCTTGTCGTCCTCAAATCTCTATACCCCAAGTATGAAATTACTCCTTAAACCGATAGATATCCAAAACTTCATGTTATAGTCTGCAGAATCTCAAACCTGACTCTGATACCAACTGTAACACCCCGTCCCCGAGGGTCTGGAGAGTTAACTCATGTCACTTAAAAATCACTTTCCTTCCACAACGTACATATTCTAATTTTTCTCTATCTCACAAAATACTCATATATTTACATCAATTACTCCAGAATAACTATTCTAAGACAATACAAAATTTAATAAAAACATCAATCTCCCAACAAATCACATCATCAGAGCACAACAAGCTTACTGAATGAAAATCCTCAATACCCATATAAACCTTCTATGCTTAAACCATCATTCTTAACTCTTCTCACCCATGCTCCATATCCTTGATCCTCAACTGAAACATTCAAATCATCTGAAAAATATTGTGGAGATAAGGGGTGAGTTATCAACAACTCAGTAAGCAGAGAACATATACTAGTATGTAAACATGAGCCTTTTCAGAAAGTTCAGTATGCAGAAACAAAAACATTTTATTTTTATATGCAGATCTCAGAAAAACGTGTTATCAGAAAATCAAAGCGACTTTTCAATCTTTTCATACTCAAAATCAACAATTCATATTTAAGGATCCATTTCATATTCAAAAGCGCTTTGGCATAACATAACTGAACATTTTCATCTTATCATATCATATCATATACCATGTTTAATCCCCGTGGTAGGGTTGTGCTATCCCCGGTGGCCAAACCAGGCAGTATCATGTGGTGAACTTCCCCTTTTTCAATCTCGGAGCCCCGAGTGTGCACACAAGAAAGAACACGTAAAAAGACCACTTTGTTTCCAAAGTGGGTGCACTCATATCATATCAAGGTGGTACCAACCATATCACGTGAACAGTATCATCATATCAGAACCATATTCAGAACAGATAAGTATGCCAAAGTTTTATCATATCCAAAACACGTGCGAAACATATTCATATCATTTCTATTTGATCAAAAACAGATCGAAATCATTTCATATCACATGCATAAAAATTTCAATGATATCATATTCGCTCCTTTGCATATTTCAAAAACATGTCAAATATTGCTCATGTCTACACATTTCATGTCAAAAACATTTGTTTTCTCTTTCATACGTATCTCATGAGGCAATGTAAAACATATACTGAGGTTGTTTTTCACTTTTTCTTTTTAAAACAACATGCACATTTTTACAAACCAACCTCAGTTCAATTCTTTTTATGCAAATATAGCATAGGAACCCCGCTTACCTGGACGACTTAACTTTTCCAGAATTTTCCTCAAATATGTCGAGTCGACTATCGTCACCTATAAAGATAATCATGTAATTTCCGTAAGTTTCCAATCAATCATGTATTTCGATATTCAAGCCTAGCCTTCTTAAATAACCTATTTTCAATTTCTCAAAACTTAAAACCTTCATAATCTCAAAATATAACTTCACTCCCTAAAATCACCAATATCCGCCACAACCCACGTCATACACAAAACACCAATATTTAAACCCGAACAGTCAACAAATCTCATAGTCTAAACCAATCATACTAATCAGCAATTAAATACAGTGTAATGTGCTAGCGCAAAAATACATTAAATTCACAAGAATTCTTTGAAAAATACTTACAATGCTATATAATAATTTCTAGAGGATGACGGAGATGCAAGAAGTGGAAAAACAGCTACGGAACAGTGGAAAATACACTGTGGCCATGGGTCACAGATACCCACTTTTCAACGGGTGCAAACGAAGACCCGAGATTGATAGGGTAGGGCCTAGGGATGTCGGTGAAGCTAGTGGTGGTGATGGTTGGCCGTGAGTGGCGGCGCAAAGGGTGGTTTAAGGCCAAAAATATCCAAAACGGAAATGGAGTTGGATGTGCTTCACCGGTGACGGATCGGAGGTGGGGTTGGGTCCAATGGGTTGCTTGGAGGTCGAGGATGAAATGGTGGCCAACGGTGGTGCGACGGCGGCACAGCGGCACAAGAGGTGCCACGGCTTCAATGGGTTCGTGGTGGCTAACGGCGGTGCGGCTGGGGCTAGAAATGGAGGGGTGACTTCATCGGCGGCTGGGGAAGATGGTGGGCCAGGCGGTGTCGGTCACCGCCGGCTCACGGCGGCGCTGGGAGGAGAAGAAGAATCGGACGGAGGGAGAGAGATGGCTGGCGTCGCGTGCGGGAGAGAAGAAAAGAAAGAAAAGAAGGAAGAAAAAGAAAAGAAAAAAGAGAAAATGTAGGGAAAGAAATGAGGTCCAATCCTCACATCTTGGGTCACAAAAAAAATGATCCAACGGAAACGATTTTAAAACATCAAGTGAAATAAAATAATTCAAACGTAGTGATTACAATGAAAATAAATAATTCAACCCAATAATAAGTTAATTTAATTTGAGAAGAAATTTAAACGCATAACAATAATTAATTTAAAGAAAGCACTTCAAAAAAAAAATTAATTTTCGTA
Organism: Juglans regia; assembly: GCF_001411555.2. Classification (NCBI taxonomy): domain Eukaryota; kingdom Viridiplantae; phylum Streptophyta; class Magnoliopsida; order Fagales; family Juglandaceae; genus Juglans; species Juglans regia. The sequence continues at coordinate 7,496,007 of NC_049906.1, read as the reverse complement.
AACTAAAAATCATAACATAACCCAATTAAAATCCAATAATTTTAAAACAAGAGAATAAATTTTGAATTAATAAAAATAATTTCTTCATTAAAAATACCCTAAAATACAGGGTGTTACAGCATCCATCACACTCACCGTTGGAATCTCCAACAGCCCACAAGATTTTATGATTTCCAGTCGATTGTTATCAACCGTAGGTCTAATATGCAGAAACTTCATGGCAAGTGCAAACCAAAACTCCTCAATTGCTTTCGTCATTTCTGGTTCCGTGAAAACAAAACCAGGCTCTCCGTCCACATCTACGAGATATCTCATATGAACTTTAAAAGAAGAAGGCATCGCCCCCTTGGAGACCATTTGAGCCAAGGAAAAGTGCCCCCATCCCCACCAGCAGCCCTCTCCAGGAAGGTGGGCGCCACCATGGGCTAAACCCTAGGCAAATGTAAAAGACCACCTAGAAAAAGGAAGTCTGAAAACTACGGAGCGTTTAAGAGCATTCCCCTATTTTATTAACACGCCAAAGTTCACGATAGTAACTATATATATATATATTATACTCATACTATAGTAGCTATATACTTATATTATATCTAGTTACTTATTAACGCCATCATATAATATAATATACTTATACTATAGTAATATATATTACTATTAGACAATAGTGTATATATATATTGAATGTTACTAATAGCTATATAGTAACTATATATATAATACTCGTACTATAGTAACTATATAATAGTTATACTATATATAGTACTTTATGTGCACCCAATCTTTCCCATCGAATCTGAAATTCAACACCTATCTGACTCCCAAAAATTACTTGATGTTTTTCTTTTACCAGATCGGCATTATGTTCCCCAAAACATTAAGGAAACCGAGCATTTTTATGAATTCATATTAGTAGACACCGACTCAATTATTCTTTCTGAAATCCCTTGTTCTCTTCAACCTCAACCTTCTCCACATGCCTCCCCAATTATTATTTTTCAAAAAATTACCATTAAACAAGTTCTCACTTTGGAACAATGGAGAAAAAATCTCTATTATGGAGTTATATTCTATAATTCACATTTATTAGGTAGAGTAATTTGATTCCAATTGATTTGTTTAGGAAATTGTACACTAGAGTTTTGTGTACTAGGTTGTAATAATAATGTATATCCTTTTGGACTAGTAATAAGAGTTTGTGGTTCTAATGTTGTTTTCATTCATTTATAATGGATCCTATAAACTACTGTTAAAGGATGTGATCCTTTCATCATCTGATAACCGTTTGTTTAATATTTAATGTTAAAGCATGTAAAATATTTGCATCGAATAAAGAAAGAGAATAATTGGGATAACAATTAAGATAAACTGGTCCAAGTCAATAGTACCATCTGATTTTACTAATGATTCTCGTACCTTATAGGCGAAGTAATATGAAAGTCTAGCTATGAACTTTTCCTTCTAGTATGGTTGTTGGTAGTCATTTCTAATCATAATTTTAGTTAGAAATACATCTTTATACCAACGGAAATCAGATAATTTAGGACATTTTAAATTAATCAATAAATCACTAGTTCTATTATATATATAATACTCATACTATAATAGCTATATAATACTTATACTATATATAGTACTTATTAATATATAGTATAATATAATATACTTATACTATAGTAATATATATATTACTATTAGACAATAGTGTATATATATATTGAATGTTACTAATAGCTATATAGTAACTATATATAAAATACTCATACTATAGTAACTATATAATAGTTATACTATATAATAAGTATACTTATCATAACTTATAATATTAACTATATGAGTATAGTTATCATAACTGATCGAAACTTATTATATAACTCATATAACTCATAGTTATTATACTTATGCTATATATTTATACTTAATAATTAAAATAATCAAAATACACTTAATATTAAAATAAATAATACTTAAAATAACTTAATAATTAAAATGAAGATGATCATTTTATTTTGGCTTCCTAAGTATCTCAAGTATTCTACTTAGACGATTCTGAGTTACTAAATCAATGGCAAGTAGTACAAAAAGTTTCTCCTAAAAATATATATTATGTTATCCCTAAGGTAGAGGGACAAGATGAAGAAGAAGATGAACCATTTACTCAAGAAGCATACCAAGAGAGTCAACCCATTTTTAACTTATTTGTGGATTTGAATCGGAATGAAATGATCTCATTACATAGGGAAGATATTGAGGCTAAAATAGTTGATGCGACAGTTGATCAAAATGTTGAGTTATTTGAAGTATTTACAGATGATGAGAGCGAATCTACAGATGATCATTTTATTTTGGCTTTTCAAATATCTCAAGTATTCTACTTAGATGATCATAAATTAGGAAATCAATGGCAAGTAGTACAAAATTTTCTTCCATAAATATATATGATGTTATCCCTAAGGCAAAGGGACAAGACGAAATGATACCAAGACAGTCAACTCGTCTTTAACTTATTTGTGAATTTGAGCCAGACTGAAATAATCTCATTATATAGGGAATACATTGAGGCTGAAATAGTTGATACGACAGTTGATCAAAATGTTGAGTCATCTGAAGTATTTACGGATGAAACTGATCCCGATAATTGACTGGTTTTGTGTTCTCGTATCTCGCAATTATGCCACCAAAGAGAAAGGAAGTTCGCATCCTATCCCCACCTGTTCCTAGCTCTCCGTCTGACTCACCATTAGAGACTGACTCTATAACAAGGTAAATAGCTAATACTCATTTTTGTAATTAAGATAATTGATAGTTGATACAAGATAACTAAATATTATTTTATAGAGATAACAGTACAATCTCATCATGGACAAGGCACTACTAGAGGCTTGACGTTGGAGAAATATCGTAAAGTATATAAGATTAAGGTTAACATTCATGACGAACATACCGGAAGTAAGGAACAACAAGCAGCTTGGCTTGCATCGCATATGGGTGCTCTTACACAGACTTATACACGTTTGGCTACGCGCGCTTGGCATAAAGTCCCGCAAGATGTGAAAGAGTTTATAAAGAAACGATGTTTGGTACGTAATATTTAAATAATAAATTTATATTGATATTATTTAATATTCTAAATGATAATATCTTTGTGTATATACTTTTTTAAGGATGATTTTGAACTAAATTTTGGTCGGAGAGAGGAGCGTAAGACTGTCGATGAGCTGATGTGTAATGCATTACGCAAGTATAAGGCGATGTGTCACGAGCATTACAAGAAGTACAAGAACAAGGAAGATGCACGCCAACATCCTTTTCAGGATATCCGACCTACAGATTGAGAAAAAGTTTAAGACATGTTTGAGGATCTATCATATAAGGTAAATTAAATGAACTATTTATGTGTTCTATTTGTAATTTTCACTTACTAATATTTACAACCTTCATGCAGGAGCGAAGTTCTATAAACAAAACAAATAGATCGAGGTTGAAGATTCATCATCATGTAGGCACAAAATATTTCCATCGCCTCTCTGAAATTGGTAATGTACTCTCTTTTTTTCTATATAGTTTATTTTTTGAAGGTACTAATTTTAATATTGACTTTATATCTTAACAATGTGTCTCTTGTAGCAAGAGTCAGACATTAATTATGATCTGACAAAATTATATACAACATCACATACTAATAATAATGGAGAGTGGACTCATCCTGGAATTATGTAAGTATTATAATTTATTTTAATTAAACATATTTAAATTTTTGTGTCAATACTAATTTTTTATGTTGTGTGTAGGACAAAATGGTTGCTCTTCGTGCTGAAGCTACATTAGATCAGAATTCATCAACAAGTGATGTTGAAATTTTTACACAAGTTTTGGGTCAACGTTCAAGATATTTGAGGGATTTGGGTCACTGTGTAAAGCCTTCAAGTTCTTCATCAACGTCAAGTACTACTGTCATTGCATTAAAGAATGTGAATTCAAGGATCGAAGAATTGATTACAAAACAACGTGAGCGAGAGGCTCAATTGACGAAACAAGCAGACATGGAGATGCGCATAAAACAGTAAGAAGAACAACAAGAAGAGTTCAGGAGAGAGATGCAACTCCAAATGCAGACATTTATACGATAATTCAGGCCTCCAAGCAATTTATTATCATGTTTTGCATAAATTTTAGGATTTATTAAATTCTGTACTTATAACATTATTAGTATTATTAGTATTTTATTATCTTGTTCGGACTTATTATATTAGTTTTATTTATATTGATCAATTTGTAATGTATTTTTTAAATATAAATATCTATTATGTTTTAAATTTTTTATTAAAATAAAAATATTAACCGTTCGAACGATCATAAAATGTTCGAACATATATAAATTAGACACAACCGCTAGAACATCACCCATTTGAGTTCAAACGGTCATCAAACTTCACAAACTATTCGAACATGCAACTCACTCTTTCCGTTCATTACATGTTCACCTGTTATTGAATTCTAAAAATTAATATAATTTACATTCAATCATCAATTTTTTTGTTCGAACATTTCCTCATGTCTATTTGGTTGAACGAACTGGTATCGATCGACCACCCATGAAGTAGACGTTCAAACATATTTACTGTTGGAACAGTTTTTGTGGGTGTTCGAACGACTTTCTGGGATGAAATTCAATCATCCCAGAATAAAATTCACGATCGAATGTGATCGAACGGTCCAACAAAATTTCATCCCAAAAGATATTTTTGGGACGAAATTGGTATTTTCACCCCAAAATACCTTTCAGGACATTGATGTTGGGACGACCTTGAGATGCTATTTTTTCGTTCCAAAATACATTTTGGGACAAAACTCCTATATTTTGGAAAGAAAATATTAGTCCCAAAAGACCCAAACTGTTGTAGCATTAACTCTTCTCACTTTTCATTAACCAGTACACACTATCACGCCCCCATGTGTTGGGGTTAGCGGTCTTTTAGCCTCAGATTCTTCCCATGCTCACATGTTGGGAATCTCTTTCAGTCGAGAGACAGCACTGGGTGCACTACTAGTACTACTTATTTGGCATCGCAATCTGCACAGTCTATTGGTACCTTTATTCATTTAGTCATAGCTGTTACGCAGCTTTATACATTAAAAAGTTTCATTTCCTTTCCTTTCCTTTCATTCATTCCTTCCTATCTTTTACTTTTTATTCATTTCATTTATCAAACCATTTCATTTCATAAAACATAAAGACAATAAGTACTACAAATAACATCCATTTCACATGCATATAACTACTCATGAGTGCAAAAAAAGGGGCTTCCAAAGATGGTTAGTACATGTGTATACTTTAAAGTATTATTACATTAGCATACTTTCATAAAACATCATTTCATTTCTAAGAAAATATTTTCTTTTCTTTCATTGCATAAAAATAACATTTTTCTTATAACAACATTTCATTTCATTTTTTATAAAGAGAAACATTTCACTTTTATTTTAATATCATTTAGAAAATCTAGCAGAGTATGACCATAGTACTTACCTGAAGTCCATGCCATTTTCATTCCATGCAGTCCATTCATGTGCATGTCATATAACAACCTACATTCATGCATAACCTTACATCATTCCCTTTTCATTTACATAAGAAAATAAATCATAAAACTTGCATAAAACAACCACTACTTAAACTTCCTTCACTTAGATATATGCTATTATCCAAATCCATACTACATACATTCCTTTCATTTTACTTGTACAAGTCATCATTCAATGTTTGAAACATACAACTTTTCAATTAATCCTAAGCCTATCTATGAACCTAAAAGCCCAACTACATTTCTAACTCATAAAGTGAGCTCTCATGCTTCACTTTAACTTCTAAAGCGTCACTTAACAAGGCTTACAAATTAATCACATTTCACCATAAACTCCAAACTACAAGTACATTACCCTTCCTCCATACATACACAATCCAAATCCCACATCAACTCAAGTTCCCTTTCACTTATTCACGTTACAAACATATAATACAATCCAAACAAACCAAACAAACATATACAATCCACCAAACATACACATAAATCATACTGCTTTATCATCTAAGATCCATATACAATCCATCTATGTAGCAACTTGTTCTTACAAGCTCCATCAAGAAATAATACATTCAAAGTACACAAATCTATCCAATATATGCAACCAATAAATTTACACATGTACCCTACAATTTTTATCACATTAGATCAATATACAATGCATTTAAAGCACTCATTTCTTTTACAAGCTTTATCCATATACAACATGAATAATAACTACAATTATGTCCAACCCTCAAATTGAATCAATTTCAGCTCACTAAACAGCCCATTGAAATCATAAATAACATGAAAATACACCAAGATAGCACATAATATAAATATGTCAAAATGCATATCACTCACTCCATTGCAATCCAAACGAAAAGTCACTTCTTCTTAGTTTGTTATGTTGAATACGTTACATGTATAAAGTTGTCCACACTACAATCATCAACATATATACATTGTTTTCCAAACTTGAATAGTTGCTTCAATACATTATACACTTGACTACTTAGCACCAATTCACAAATTCCTCTTCATGCATTCATATGCACAATCTAATTTATAAAGTTACTAATATGCTTGGTTCTCCATGTAAACACCATACACTAAGTTCACATAACACAATATCAAAATCTCTTCGAATCCGTACACATACTCATACTCAATGCATATATCATTTAACTCAATATACAACAAACTAACACAATCACATCACAAACTGCACATTAATCCACATCACTTCATATAGCATATAGCCACAATACAAACTACACATTTAATCCCATCACTTCTCATAGCATACAGCCACATCACTAAATACACCCCACTTCTTCTAAGTCTATCACAACCAATAATACAAACATAAATATAAATAAGCCCATGTATTCGAACATAACACGAACAACATCCATACCAACTACATAAACATAAAACTCCTTGAGATAAAGAGATATAAATTATGCCACAAAGTAAGGGTTGAACAGTGAGGGAAGCATGTGGCTTACTCTATTTCAGATGTGGCAAACAAGGGTTGCATAGGAGTTTAAGGCTTACTGTAATAGTGGGGCAAGTTTATAAGGATGGAGGGGAGCCGATGTGTCTTGTGGCTGGGCTTCGTGGTGGCGGCCGGCTACCGAAAAGCTTCAAGGAGAGAGACAGCAAGTAGTGGAGACAGAGAGGGTCAAAGGAAAAGGGTACAAGGACAAGGTGGTGTGTGGGGCTAGACAGAGACCGAGAGGGGGAGGAGCCCATTGCAGTGGCGTTGGACAAGGAGGAGCATGGCGGGGGTAATGGTTGAGGTTTGGGTTTTGAGCCCAAAATGGACTTCAAATTTTGTATCACAAAGAGAGAGAGAGAGAGATAGAGAGAGAGAGAGAGAGAGAGAGAGAGAGAGAGAGGGACGATTGGAGTGGGAAATGGAGGGGCGGTCACCGGTAGCGAACAACTCAACTAGAGAGAGATAGAGAGGAAAGGAGGGAAGAAGGGACTACACACGAGTGAGAAGACAGCTCTGAGGGAGGGAGGGAGACTGAGACCTAGTGTGATGCGAGGGGCAATCGTTGGCGAGGAGAGGGTGTTAAAGACATCACAGGGAAGGGGTAGGGAGAAGGAAAAGGAAGAGTGGAGAAAAAAAATAAAAAATAGAGAAATTAGTGGTTGTCTAAAAACAACATAGTTTTGAGCCTTTCCCTTTGGGTGGATTGAGTCATTCTCCTAATGCTTTGGGCCTTGTTGTGGGCTGGGCTTCATAGCACATAGGGCTAGGTTTGATCAAAGGCTGAATTAACACATAAATAAATAGGAGAGAAGAAAATAAAGAAAATAAAAAGGAAAGGCAGTTAGATTAAGGAGATGTTTGGGAGCTGAGTTAAAATAAGATGAGTTAAAACCGTCTTGTACGGTCAAATGATCTGACCATCGAAAAAACACGTGAAACATAAAACGATCTCAGTCCAAGAGTTCTCTACTTTTCCCAATCCTATTCATTGAGAAGACCCTTCACTTACACTAACTATACAGTGTCAATTGTCTTGAGCCCCATTCTCATCATGAGTCCCTTCCTCCTTATTTCATACAGCCTTTCACCCTCATCCCACCACTTGCCATTTTCTCCCCATTGACAAAAAATTATACCCTTCCCTGCACAAAGTCCAGCGAAAATGAAAAGCTACCCCGATTCACATCCCTGCATAAAACCCATGCAAAAGTAGACCATCTCAGACCCACCCCATGTGCTGGGAAGCACCCACTTTCTAGATTGAGGTTTTCGATAAAGTCCAATTATTGTCCATCGGCAAGGAGGTCACATGCACCTTCACCATTTCCATACTTCGCAATGTGAATCTTTGCCTTTACCTTCCTTTTGCCATGCAAAGTTCCAATCTTTAAACAACTGTGCATATTTGGCCATGCATTGTCCCGTGGATGCTCTACCCCCCACCAAGACCTACTGGCTCCGTGTGGTTTTGTGGAGATTTTTGCAATCTGCACAGGGGACCTCGGCTGTCTGTTCTAGAGTAAAATGGTTTATAAATTGGGGATGGCCAAACGGGGTAAACCCACCCATGTTAACCTCTACAAGCCACGCACCTCCGTTCCCAAGTCTGGGCATAAACATTCTTGCTCCCATACCTCCTACCAGATAAGCCCTTCTGCCTTCCCATTGGTGTTTTTGTTGCTCTATATTAGTTTAGGTTCTTGTGCCTTTCAGTTTCTGTTAAATTTGTTATATGCACTTGATGGATTCCTAAATTATTAGCATTTTGTGATTATTGCCCTTTGGTGGTTTGTGTCTATTGGAAGGTTTGTGTCTATGCCTATGACTTATATTCTATGTTCAAAATGGCATGTATGTATTTCTATTATGGTCATAAGAGTGCACTAGAGTCCGGCTTTTGTGGACATTGGCCTGTATTTGCTTTTGAAAGCGTTTCATGACTATTGCTGTCTGTACGGGTTTGTGTCTGTGCCTATGATATATATTCATGTTTCTAGGTTATTAGTGATTAGCTTCTAACAATTAGAATCCCTACTTATAGTTTCTCATGTTTCATGCTTTTTGCCATTAACGTGACAATCAATGTAAGTTAGCTATTAACTTACTATCAGATTACTGTGTATGTATGATGGGTAAGGAAACTACTGTTTATGTATTTATGCTATCTTCTATGCCATGTCACCTCATGTATGTCTGTTACATATTACACTCTGTCATAAAATACTTATTTGTCACACAATTTATTCTATCATGTAATGTTATCTATTACATATACATCATGTCACGTAATCCTATCTATTACATGTATGTCATGTCACGAAATATTATTTGTTAAATGTTATGCCAAATTATGAAATATTGTATGTTACATGTTATGAAATGTTATCTGTTATATGTTATGTCATGCTACGAAATGCTAACTGTCTCAGATTACGTCATGTCTTTTATCTCACATTCACGTCATGTCACGTTACGTCAGGAGTTCTGTCCTTTCATCTCATGTCACATTTTGTCTTAAGTACCATTTGTGTATCTAGAGAATAGCCTTTCGGTCAAGTCGAGTTAAGTCTGTTTTCATTTATTACGACCCTAAGTGCTATGATGGGGTAATGTTCTAGTGAAACTCTTATGTTCACGCTAGAATGTATAAACTAGTGTGAAATTCCCTAAGTTGACAGGGTAAAGATCAACAGGTTTCGAATGCGGCCTAAGTAACTGCTCATAGGAGCAAACTCAGGCACTAACGCCGATGGTGCCACCCACATTTCAATTTCATGTTATACATACTTGTGCTAGAGTAGATTCTTGACATGAGATACGTACATTGCGTGTGTCCACAGTAGTTGCAAATACCTGTGAATTGGCACGTATGTTAACGCACTTACAGCTAGTGCAGATACATGTATTGTGATGAGGTAATTGGTAGGGAAACACGGATAAAGGGGAAATTGTGTCGCACCCATATGTTCACGTTTATTTATAACGCTTATTGGACAAGATTCCAAGTTCATGTATCTTCACATTCGTGTTCATGCTATGTTCAAGTTCATGTATTTCATATTCAGTCATGCTCAGTTCAAATTCATGTATTTCACGTGCAGTCATGTTTCAAGTTAACGTTCAATCCATGTTTTTGTTCCAATTTTAGTTTCAAGTCCAATTCAAGTTCACATCATGTCAAGTTTCAAGTTCAGTTCACGTTTCTGTTTATGTGATGTCAATTATGCCATGTTACACATCAAGTTATTTTATGTCCGCTTATGACTTTGATTATGCATTCATGCATTTATTGACATGCATGCATCATTAACCTGTGTTGAAGTCTTCTATTAACTTGCTGAGATTTGTACTAAAATCTCACAGTGGTAGTCCCAACTACCATTCCCCCTGAATGGTAGGTAATGTATCAGGACCAGGAAAGGAAACAGAGCATGGCCGACGCGACGCGGAGCTTATGGCCTCCATAGTTAGATTTATAGACAGTATGATGGCATCATTAGTAGAGTTAAGCGAGTTTCTTGACTAACAATCATGTAATTATGGAACTCAATCTCCCACACTTTTGAGATTACAGTCCTTTTGAGAATCGTACTGTAATCATGGATGTTTAGTAATCCAATATGTATGAATTTTGTTTAAGTATTTGGGATATTTTGGTTTGGTGCATTGTATTGCTAAAAAAAAAAAATTTATCCGCTACGAATATTGCATATTGCTATATGCATGTCAAGTGCATTGCCTCTTTAATTATCATGAATAAGACCAGGTAACCTTTTATTTTTTGTCCCGATGCTTCAGATGTCCGTCCGATTCCATGTGGAATCTGAGGACGTCAAAAGGAACGGGCCAGGTAACTACAGAGGAAGAGGCCTAGGCAGAGGAGGGAATTTAGTTGATAGTTCTCTCTAGTCCTAACGCATTAATGAGAGAAAGACAAGTCATGATATTTCTTCCCACGAGATCAGTTGCATTAAATGCAGCTTGAAGTAGCCATCCCAAGGTTGGATCCCTACGATTGACAAGAGCTACGACAATAAATGCAGCACCCTGCCACTCAGGCATAAATGATTCTGACCACTGTTGGCGGGCTCCATGAGGGACCAGGTATAAATTAAAGCGAGCTGGAAACCCGAGAATGTGGTTTTACTCTTGAACATTTGCTTCACCTTCCTTCCCATTTCTTTGGAGATACACAAATCAATTCTAACTTTGGCATTGGATGATACCTAGCAGCCAGCCATCCCTTCCTCCCTTTCACAGGTACCAAGCAATGGTTGTAGAAGGTGGCTACAAAAGACGCCTAACTCTTCAATGTTGGCATGGCACAACAACTCTGGCAACTTAACTGCAGATGGGGAAAAATACATTATAAGCAAGTAAAGATGGCTATGACTTTTTACAACCAAAAGAACCAAACATATGTTAAAGAATAAGAGTCTTGAAAGTGAAGAAAAAATTGTACTTATTTTGGAAGCTACTGAGCTATGACTGGCAAAATCATGCACAACACTAACTCTTGTCAAGGGAGGAATAGACCCTCTTCAAGCTTCTTTGCAGCATTAAATTGAGGCTTATTATACATATGCTACAAAATCTCTATTATACATTGTCACACCTAGAGCTTCTAGGATTAGGAGATGAAGTTTTTTTACTTCGCAAAGGTAGCTTGATAGTAGTACATAAAACTAAGACTTCCATAACAAGGAAGGCAAAACATCCCTTCGCACTCTCTCTCTCTCTAAAAGAAAACTCTATTCTTTCTCTTTACCAAAAAAGAGAAAACACTCATAGGAGGGGAGGAATCTAGTTTGGCTATCTGTTTATTTTCTCTCTCTTGTTTTCCTTCTATGTAAAAAATATCAAATTTTTCGCTTTTCGGCCGCCCAAGTTATGCACGCGCCCCACAGTAGATTTCAAAGGTAACTGATCTACAACACTCCCAAACGACTTTCAAAATGGAGCATCATATGAGTCGTATGCACCAGCCAAAGCCGAGGGTTGCCGCATAGTACACACGTCGTACCGTTTGACTCTTTGGCCTCCAAAGACAACCTTCACTGCTAGTGCGTGAGCACCATGTGCCAGTATGTTGTCGTGTGACATAGGTGATCCACCAAGAGCTTGTCGTTTCAACTCTAGATATCTGATTATATATGTTCTTGCTTTCCTTGAACAAGGATATATATATATTGATAGTGGACGTGAGAATCTCCAACAAACAAGCCAAAATGGTTCCTTGCAGTGATCTGGTCGTGAGCTTTCACAAAAACCATTCAGTCTACTTGTTAGATGACATCAAACTGCTTAACGCAGTCACCTCCTAATTGGTAAAAGAACAAGGGCCTGGACAATTGGTCAATTGCATTTCTTTTTCTTTTAGTCGCTACAAGCACTATAATGATATCCTCATCGACTCATATTGTAAATCTGCTTCTAATTTAATGCAATTTTCTTATAAAAAAAAACTTAGACTTCTATAAATAAAGAATAGATCAGGTCTGATTGTCCTATTTCAATGCTTGTCATCCCCAACTATAAAAAATAAAAATGGTTGTCATCCCCACTAGGTGCATTAGAAGAGAGAAATTATTGCCACTCAATTTGGTCGTTATCTTGGGACAGACAATGCGACTCTTCACCAGACTTGAGCAACAGGGGCAAGGATTTGTGTGGAGGTTGATTTGATGGCAGATTTGGTGCAAAAATTTCTCATTGTTGTCTCTCCCACGAAATGCATTTGACAAGAGGCTACACGCGAAAAACTGGGTTTTTATTGCTCGACATGTTTTCGCCAAGGACATACTTCGGCGGTTTGTAGAATTTATGACAAATACAAGGAAGAGGGGAAATAGAAGGAGAAACGCATTTGGCAGTTTAAATCAAATAAGGTTGTGGGGGAAACTTCTGGTAATAAAGAAGAAGTGGTTGTTGGGAAGTGGAATGCAGTGGATAAAGGAAAACGACCTGTGGTGAGTTATAGCAGAGGAACAAGATAAAGTAGTGGAGAATTGTACTGAGTATAATAAGAGAATTAAAAACAATGATGCCGAGAAACCCCAAACTAATGTTCAGAATTCAGGGGGAGGATACCAGGTTGATGAAAATCTTGCTGTAAAATTGATAACTACGGGTATTGATCAGATTGAAGCCGAAAATAAGGATCAGAAAATAGGCTCATATGTAGGAAATCATGTTCAGGAAGACAATAGTGATGATGGAAGTCAATATGAGACTAGTAATGAAGAGTGTGAGGAGGTTTGGCATGATGAAGAAGAAGAAAACTAGGGGAATTATGATAAATTAATTGATGTTACTCACATGTTGCAAACAGAGGAATGTCCCAATGAACTGACTACTCCAGGGATGAACAGAGGGCTGGGCTTTGAACATTGCCAAAAACATTTAGATGTGGGTTACTCCTTGGCTAGGGAAGAAGGTGAAATATCCTTGGTTATGGGCATAGATAAAGTTTATGAATCAGAAGGAGATGCTTGCATGGTTGCCGAAATAGAAAAATTAAAGGATGACAAGATGGTGAGGAAGTCCCAACGAGCTCATACCCGATCTAAAAAATTGAATTTATGATTGATACAATTTTTTACTAGAATGTCCGAGGGTTGGGACGATCTAGGAAAAGGTTGAAATTGTTGCGAAACAGGAATAAGGTTGCTCTTATGGCGATTGCTGAACCATTTGTTAGAGGACAGAGTATGATGAATCTTGGGAATTTTTTGAATTTTCATTTTTTCAAGTTGAATGAGGGTGAAGGTGGTAAATTATGGACATTTTGGAAGGAGCAAGATGCTTTTGAGGTACTATTTTGCACCCCTCAATCTGTTTCCGGTTTGTATGTTTTGGCTAACCAACGTATTCTTGTTACTTTGGTTTATGCTAAATGTCCTTATGCTAAAAGAAGAGAGCTTTGGAAAGAATTGGAAGAGGCATATGATTGATCATCCTTGGGTGGTCATGGGTGATTTTAATGCTATTTGCTCGGATTCAGAAAGGATTGGTGGAAGCCCACAACCTTTGATTTCTATGATCGAATTTAATGATTGTCTAGACTGTTGTGGCTTACTTGAAACCACTAGTAGTGGTCATTCCATGTCAGGGTGTAATGGACATGTAGGAGCGTCGAGAAGTTGGGCTAAATTAGATAGAGTGGTTATCAATAATTCTTTTTCCACTCACTTTATGATGGCGAAGGTTGATTTTTGGAACAAAAAATTGTCTGATCATCGCCCTATGTTATTATATCTGGAGACACCTTTTTCTTCTTATGGAATGGCCCCTTTTCAGTTTATGAATATGTGGTGTTCGCATGATAATTTTTTGTCTTGTGTGAAGGAGGCTTGGAACCAACCAGATTCAGCTCATGACCTATTGAAACTTGCTATTCGACTGAAATGTACTAAATTAGCTTTGAGGGGTTGGAATAAAAATGTTTTTGGCAGAGTACAAGAGAACATTCAAGTACTGAAGAAAGACAGGAATATCTAGATAATAATTTGCAAACTGAGTATTCAGAGGAGACTGAAGATGATTATCTGGCTATGAAAATTGAACTTGAAGCTTGGGAAAAAAACAGAAGCTATACGGCTGGGTCAAATTGCTAAGAAAAATGGATGACAGAAGGTGACCAAAATATCAAGATTTTCCATTATGTTATTAATCAGAGACGGAAGAGGAGTCACATCTCTAAGATGGTGCTCTCGGATGGTCGAGTTCTGAATAATGCTGAAGAAATCCATGAGGTAGCTTTAGATTTCTATAGGGGTTTTCTAACAGAGCCGAATGATGTAGAGAGATGTGATCTATCAGATACTCTCGATCGAGTTATTTCGGAGGAGGATAATGTGATGCTATGCAATGAGCCGTTAGAAGAAGAAATCAAAGATGCTGTTTTTTCTATTCCTAAACTAAGCAACCCGGGTCCTGATGGCTTTGGTTCGGATTTTTTTATGACTTGCTAGGATATTGTCAAAGAAGATGTGGTGGAGGCAGCTAGAGATTTTTTCAGTGGTTAAACACTTCCCAGGTTCTATTCTTCCTCTTTTATTGTATTAATCCCGAAGGTGTCTGATCCCTCGAGTTTTGATAAATTTAGACACATCAGTTTTTGCTCAATGGCTTATAAGATTTTTTTCCAAAATCATTGTAAGTCGGTTCACTCGAGTTATTTATAAGTTCGTCTCTCATGAACAAGGTACTTTTGTTCCAGGATGTAGTATTTTTTAAAATATTTCGCTTGCACAGGAAATGCTCCAGTCTCTAAATAAAAGAAATGTGGGAGGAAATGTGATGTTGAAAATCGACATGGCCAAAGCATATGATATAGTTGATTGGAGATTTCTTTTGGAGGTGTTGCAAGCCTTCGGCTTCTCTAATGATTTTTGTAAGCTCATTGAAGTTTGTGTGAAGTCCCCGTGGTTTTCAATGATGATGAATGAGACTTATAAAGGCTATTTCCAAGCGTCTCGGGGATTAAGGCAAGGGATCCGCCTTCACCTTATTTGTTTATTATGGAGGAAGTCCTCACTAGACTTCTTAAGAAGAATTTTGCCATAGGTCGGATTGGGACTTTTTCACACCCTATTGGGGCTCTTTTAGTTTCACACTTATTATATGCTAATGATCTATTGATTTTTGCTAATGGAAGGAAAAAATCCATTAAAAACCTGGTGGACACTCTGGCTACCTATGAAAAATGGTCGGGGTAGAGAATTAGTAAAGAGAAGTCGGCTCTTTCCATGTCTACTCTGATCAATACTCCATGTAAGCTTGGTTTGTTAAGGATTATGGGGTTCATGGAAGGTACATTTACGGTATGTACTTGGGTGCATCTTTGTTAATGGGAAGGTTGATGTCTCGTATAATGGAACCTTTGGTTGAAAAAATCGGGAAAAAGTTTACAGGATGGAAGTTCAAACTACTCTCGCAAGGCAGTTATTTAATATTATTGAGACATGTCCTATCTAGCATGCCCATTCACTTATTATCAGTATTGAACATTTCGATGATGATTATATCTCATATTAATTCCATAATGGCGAATTTTCTATGGGGTGAAGCTGATGGAAAGAGGAAGGTGCACTAGCGATCCTGGCCGAAGGTTTGTAAACCCACTAAAGAGGGGGGCTTGGGTCTAAGAGATCAACGATCCTTACATATGAAATTTGCTTTTGGGCTTCTAACTACAAATAGTTTGTGGGCTGAATTTTTTAAAGCTAAATATGTGAGAAATGGCCATGTTATGAGGCATGTTGGAAAACCACAAGGTTCTAGATTTTGGAAGTCCATCATCTCTAATTTACTGGAGGTCATGGATAATATCAGAGTTATTGTTTGTGTGTGTGTGTGTGTGTGTGCAATTCCTCCTTCTGGTATGATCAATGGTTGGCCTCCGGCCCTTTATCTATGTGAGCTACGGATTTTCATAACACTAATTTGGGTATCAGAGATTGTTGGGATAATAATTTTTGGAATGTTGATCGGTTAAAAGAACTTGTGGGGAGAGACAACTACAGTAGAAATTATTCAGTCCAGGTTACGCATTCGGGAAGGGTCGGATATATGGGTTTGGAAACCAACTATAGATGGGAAATTTACAATAGTCATGGCCTGGGAGATAATTCGGAACAAGGGTGATTTGTTACCTTCGCATGATTGGGTATGGAATGGTACATTACCAAAGAGGGTGTCTCCTTGTATATGGAAAGCTTGGTTTAACGGGCTTAGTGTGGATGAAAGGGTGCCAAAGAGAAAGGAGTGTCTTTGGCTTTGGCTTGTGATTGATCAAGAAACTATTGACCATGTATTATCTTCGAGTCAATTAGTTGAGGAGGTATGGACTCGAACAAGTGCTATTCTAGGAGTTCCTTGTATGCGGCAGAGATCATTGAAAGCTCGGCTCTCGGCATGGTTAATTCGTGCAAAAAAGGCAACGCCAAAAGGCTTTCTCACTGGTATTATTCCTTACCTGATTGTTTGGAGTCTCTGGAGAAGACGTTGCAAGGTGAGAATGAGAATGGAAAGGGTAAAAGATAGTGTGATTAAGTGGAAATAATATGAAAATTAAGCATGAAAATCAAGGGTTTTCGTCTGAAAATGAGCACATATGCTTATTTACACAATAATTTTACAACAAAGGCACCACAAGGTCCAAATGGAAAATACATGTGCAAAAATCAATATCTGACCACTTACCTCACACACTCACTCGACACTTAGAGAAAAAATAGAAGAAGGAATCCTCTCAAGCTCGTAACCCTTGTTGCTATGCATCTCAGGCTTCGCACCTTAGAACGGCATGGAATTGGAGAGAGAAACCAGTAAGAGCACTGGAGAGGATGAGGAAGGAGAGCTTAACAGGGACCAAGGGACGTGCGAGAAGGGGATGTTGGGATTTTTGGCAGAGTCCAAAAATCACTTTAAAATTTCAGCTTCTAATTCTAGGGTTTTTGTTTTTCCTTTCTCTGGATTATGGATCAGTCTTTTTATTTGCTTAATAGCTTGTTTTCATACTGGATAGAAGAGTAATTTCGTGACCTAGGTCAAGGGGAACCTTTAGGCAGTAGGGTTTTAAGTGGGAGTTTTGATTTCTTCCTACTTTTAATTTGTATTCTACATGAATCTCTATCATTCTTATAGAAACTGGGATTAGGGTTTCTCTGTGTCTTTTTTGATCCATCGTTGATTGAAGGCACAGTGGATGCTTAAGGGTTGCAAATCCATCTCATTCGTATCTAGGAATCTTAGAAAAGAAGCAAAAATTGTTTTCAACCCCTTGAGTCTTCTGGTATGAACAATTTGGCTTACAAAGCTGCCCAGTGACCGTAAGATAGTTGCACATCTCATATCTCACCTTCTTGCTTCCTGTTATTCCAATAAACAATTGCATAGCACTGAATCTACCTTAATCCCTGTGAAATCGACCTTGGGACTATCATTATACACAAGTAAGACACCTTCTGCACTTGGGAGGTATTTTAAAAGTAGAGCCATAGTGCCGAACAAGTTTCACAAACGGTGAGATTTCGGATCAAAGCGCTTACAGATAGAATCAATTATTCTCAGCCTCTATCTCAACAAGTCCTTCTCTTATTGGATGAGTTTAGGTTGGATAGGCAGGCCATGTCAGCAACAAAACAAAAATTAGTCAATTGGCTGAAGCCTCCGAAGGGTTGGATCAAGTTGAATTGTGAGGGTAGTTGTCGTGGAAATCCCGGAAGTTTAGGGGGTGGTGGCATCATAAGAGATGATAGGGGCAATTTCAAAGGGGCTTTTGCACGCCACTTTGGTTTTGGTACTAGTAATGAGGCAGAACTGAAGGCTCTTTTGGAGGGAGTGAAGTTGTGAAAAGGCTGCAATATGTCGATATCATTATTGAAAGTGACTCTAAAGTTGTAGTGGAGTGGTTCTAGTCAGGGAGATGTTCTCTGTGGTACTTATGTGATTTTTGGGATGAGTTAATCTCAAATATGGAGGGACTTAATGTTATAGTGATCCATCAATTTCGGGAAGCGAATCAAGCTGCAGATTTTCTGGCTAAGCAAGGAGAATTGGGAAGAAATATTATTTATGAGGCGAGCCAACAAATTCCTTCGTTTTTAAAAGGTATTGTTCGGGTAGATAAGGTGGGTCTTCCCGCCATTCGTTTATAATTTTTTAGGCCTGTTAGATTTACCTGTGTTTCTTCTGATAGGCTTGTTTAGACTTTTTGGAGCTTTATTTTTTCGTGTTTTGCTTTTGTTGGTTTGTATTTGAGAGAACTTTATTGTTCTTACCTGTAATCTCTCAAATGCTTGGCTTGTAACTATGGTATTCCTCTGCCACAAGTGAGGGCTTATTAATAAACTTAAGATGGGGCTACTATTGGATATGTGGATACCAGCTCTTTAAAAAAGAAATATATTAATACGGACCCTGATTTTCTTAACATCGTCGAGAAAGTATGTCTTCTGTTAGTTGAGCACTACTTGAATTGGTCTAAATAAAAATGCTTATTGATAAGGAGACAATAATTCTTTTTATAATTAATATTAATAGTATTATTACAAGAATAGTATTATTCTATTATTCTTTTTGTCATAATCCAAACACTGAAAAAGTACCAAACTTCGTTGTCTTTGTTGTTGACCAAAATTACAAAAATGTGGCCTAATTGCCATCATCAATAATTAATACAAAGTCTTAATTGTACTATTTAAAGCGAATAGTGATTGGGTGGAAGTACTTATAATGGGGATTGTGAAATTATCAGTATAGGAAACTGATTAAGTTACAACTGTTTTATAATTATTTTATCTTTATATTAAATGAATGCCAGTTTTATATAATTAAATTTTCATTTTATTAAAGTGACATTATGGAATTTGTTGATTGTGAAATAAATTGTAAAATAATTGTATGGTATTAATTGTTGCGGTGAAGTGATTAGATTTTGCGGCGAGAACAACCCGCCACAGAAAGATAATAAAATTAAAACCGGCGTTTTCCCCCTTATTTCTTCCCGCTCTTCCATCTCATCTCTCCTCTCTTTTCTCCCTCCTCCCTTCCCCAAATCTAATAATCTCTTTAGCTCTCTCTATCTCTCACTGTGTCACCATCCATGGAGTCCAATCTCGAAACCAAGGCGAGGGAAGCGTTCAATGACGACCACTTCGAGCTGGCCGAGCAGCTCTACTCTCAGGCCAGCGCTCTCTATAAGGAAAGCTGTTATTTCTCCAAAACTGACGCAATCCAGCACAGCAGATCAAGCTCCTCAATCTTGAAAATCTGATTCTGCATTTTCAAATTCTTGTGTGTAATCTGTATAGCTCATAAATGTTAATGTATATCTATTAGGCAGTTATAGGACAGCCTTATTTTCAGGCTTAACTCATGTCTTTCAACTTGTATATATACCTGTATTGGAAATAAGAAAAGGGTTAGCTATTACATTCAAAAACATCTTCTCTGCTTCTCTATATGGTATCAGACTACCCTCTCTCCAACGAGTAAAATTCTAATCCTTTTATTTCATCTTCCGCACATGGCAAACTCTACTATTTCTCCCGTAGCCATCAACGCTAATCAGCAGATTACGACTAGACTCACCCCCACAAATTATCCCTCTTGGCATGCGCAATTTGAGTCCCTTCTTCTTGGCTATAATCTATATGGCTATGTTGATGGAACAATCCCATGCCCACCACAACCCTCATCCACGACCACTGATGCAACAATTACTGCCGCTTATACTCAGTGGTTTAGACAGGATAAACTAATCCTGAATGTAATTCTCACTTCGGTGACAGATGCTGTGATACCCTTCATAGCAGCCTCGAAAACATCCTCTCAAGCCTGGAGCAAACTGACCAAGCTATATGCCAGTCGATCCAGAACACGAGTCATGCAACTCAAGGAGGATCACACTCTCATTCAGCGTGGTTCCCGCACAGTTACAGAATTCCTACATTCTGTAAAAACTACTGCAGATGAATTGGATCTCATTGATGCTCCTCTCTCTGCCGATGATATCACATTATATGTTCTCAATGGTCTCGGTCATGAGTACAAAGAAATTGTTGCACCAATCCGTGCACGAGAATCATCGTTATACTTTGAAGAACTCCATGATCTTCTCATAGGACATGAGTCCTATCTCAAGCGGCTTGACAGCAACAATCCATCCATGGTGATTACTGCTAACAACACTCAACGTAAGGATTTCAGGTTCTCAAGAAAACAGCAGTCATCCTCCTCTTTAAACCAGAAAAATGATCCCAAGTCAAAGCCCCGCAACTCTAAACAACAGAGATACACACCAAAGTGCCAATACTGTGAACAACTTGGTCATGTTGCAAAACATTGCCCACAGTTGCAAGCTCATAAACCCTTGGCCAACTGCACAACTACAAATTCCAGTCCAGATCAGAGGTGGCTAATCAACTCCGCAGCTTCTCATAACATCACCTCTCAAGTTTCAAACTTGCAGTTGCACTCAGAGTACGATGGAACAGATGAGGTGCTTATCGAAGATGGTTCAGGTTTGAAAATCACTCATTCAGGTTCTCTTACTTTGCCTTTTCCCAAAAGAAATTTTCAGGTTCAAGACACACTTTGTGTTCCAAGTATTAACCAAAATCTAATCTCAGTACATCATTTTACAAAATACAATAACGTGTTTCTTGAGTTTCATCCTACTATTTTTTTTGTCAAGGACCAGAGGACGAAGGAGACTCTTCTTCAAGGCAAGTGTGAAAATGGCGTCTAGCCCCTGCCACAAACCAGTGATGTCAAACCAATTGCTATGGTCCATGAACGCACCTCAATAAATGGATGGCACCAATGTCTTGGCCATCCCTCCTCCAATGTAGTTTCAAGACTAATCCATTCCTTTTCACTTCCTGTTGATCGAATTTCTTCTACTTCTCATGCTTGTATTTCCTGTTCAATGAATAAATCTCATCGATTACCTTTTCATAAACACGGCCTCACAAGCTCATCTCCTTTTGATTTAATATACACGGATGTTTGGGGTCCATCCCCACAAACAAGCATACAAGGTCACAAATACTATGTGATCCTCATTGATCACTTCACCAAATATGCTTGGTTTTTCCCTCTAAAAAAACAAATCTGATGTTAAGCTCATTTTTCCGCAATTTCACAAAATGATTGAAACTCGTTTCAATGCAAAAATAAAGAGCTTATACTCTAATAATGGAGGAGAATTCATTGCCTTACAACCCTTTCTCACACTTCACGGCATCAGCCACTACACCACAGCGCCACTCACTCCACAACAAAATAGAGTTTCAGAGCGCCGGCATAGACACATTGTTGAAACAGGAAAAACACTCCTCACTCAAGCAGGTCTCTCTCCCCAATTCTGGTCCTATGCGTGCTACTGCAACATATCTAATAAACAGGCTGCCCTCACCTGTTCTTGACCACAAATCCCCTTTTCAAGCCTTGTTTAATGAAGCACCAAATTATCTTAAACTTAGATCCTTTGGTTGCTTATGTTTCCCTTGGCTTCAGCCTTACAACAACAACAAGCTTCAACCAAAGTCTGTTCCGTGTGTGTTTTTAGGCTACTCAACAACCCAAAGTGCCTACCTTTGCTATCACATACCTACTCAGCGCCTATATGTGTCTCGACATGTCACATTTGATGAGACCATATATCCTGAAACTCATATACAGCCAGCTCACAAGCCCATAACACCCGAGACACCTCCCTGCCCCTCTAGAACTCTCCTACTAATTCATCCTGCAGACAACCAGCCCTCACCTGCGCCAAGCATCACACAAGCACAAGAAGAGAGTCCTCCTTCTCCTCTAGATCAAGACAACACAGCAGTCTCCTCCACACCTCAGGTAAACACTCCACCTCTAGTTGTTTCTCAAAGGACTCATAGTATGACTACAAGGTCCATGAACAACATTTTCTGTCCAAAGCAGCTTCATACCACCACAAAACACCCTCTACCTGAATCAGCTGAACCCACCTGTGTTAGTCAAGCATTAAAGGACCCACTGTGGCGCACAGCCATGTCTGAGGAAATTACAGCCTTAGTTAATCATGGAACTTGGGAACTAGTCCCACCTGCTTTAGGACAAAATCTTGTTGGCTGCAAATTTGTTTTTAGAATCAAGAGAAATCCTGATGGAACCATAAATAGGCACAAAGCACGTCTAGTTGCTAAAGGGTTCCACCAAAGACCAGGAATTGATTACTCCCAGACGTTCAGTCCAGTTGTAAAACCAGCAACAATAAGGCTAATTCTCTCCCTTGCTGTCATGAATGGGTGGTCACTAAGGCAACTCGACATCAACAATGCTTTCCTTCACGGAAGCCTTGATGAAACTGTGTTTATGCATCAACCTCCAGGTTTTGAAGACAAATCCAAGCCACACTTTGTCTGCAAATTGAAGAAAAGCATTTATGGCTCGAAACAAGCCCCACGACAATGGTACAAGGCACTCCGCGATGCACTTCTCAGCCTTGGTTTTGTGCACTCAGCTACGGATACATCTCTCTTCATTTATTCATCCAACAATGTCCTACGCTACAAGTTCTCTGTCAAAGATATGGGAGATCTCCATTTTTTCCTGGGTATCGAAGTTGTTCCTACACCCAAAGGTGTCTTCATCTTGCAACACAAATACATCCAAGACTTGCTCAAAAAAACTTCAATGGATGGAGCAAAAGAAACTCAAACACCCATGTCAACAAGCAAGCATCTCACTTTGAATGATGGATCCGAACCTGCAGACAGCACTAAATATTGAAGAATCATTGGTGCCATGCAATATCTATGTCTCACAAGACCTGACATTGCCTTCGCAGTTAATAGGCTCTCACAATTCATGCACAAACCGACATCTTCTCATTGGACTGCAGTCAAAAGACTCTTAAGATATCTCAAAAACACAATGTTTCATGGCATACTCATCCAGAAGCACAGCCCCCTAAAATTAGTCACATATGTCAATGCTGACTGGGCTGCCAATACTGATACAAGAGTCTCCACAACAGCCTTCATCACATTCCTTGGCTCAAACCCAATTTCATGGTCTGCTCGCAAACAAAAAGCTGTCTCAAGGTCCTCCACAGAAATTGAATTTCGTGCCTTAGCCGCAACAACCTCTGAAACAGTTTGGCTTCATTCTCTCCTTCATGAACTTGGAATAAAACTCATGCAAACCCCACAAGTCTTCTGCGACAATATTGGAGCCACTCAGTTCAGTATAAATCCAGTTCAACATACACGCATGAAGCATATTGAAATTGATCTCTTATTTGTTCGTGATCTTGTGAAGAAGGGACGTATAACTGTCAATCATGTTCACACATTAGACCATCTGGCAGATCTGCTCACAAAGCCTCTGTCAAGACAAAAATTCCAAACTTTAAGGTCCAAGATTGGAGTTACTGATGGCACCTCCATCTTGCGGGGGCATATAAGGAAAGCTATTATTTCTCCAAAACTGACGCAATCCAGCACAGCAGATCAAGCTCCTCAATCTTGAAAATCTGATTCTGCATTTTTAAATTCTTGTGTGTAATCTGTATAGCTCATAGATGTTAATGTATATCTATTAGGCAGTTATAGGACAGCCTTATTTTCAGGCTTAACTCATGTCTTTCAACTTGTATATATACCTGCATTGGAAATAAGAAAAGGGTGAGCTATTACATTCAAAAACATCTTCTCTGCTTCTCTATACTCTCAACGCTACCCAGGCCGAGCTTTTCTTGATTTGCAACAGTTACCAACAGAGCTACAAATTGACTTGTAGTATTTTCTTTTTATGGGCAAGGTAATAAATTATTATAATAAAATTATGAGTGGTAGTATGGTTTTAAGACATTACCTTCGGTTGTTGCCTACTGATAAGAAACACGTAATTTATGCTGGTGAATGAAAGAAAATATTTTTATCACAGTTTTTATCTTTTTCTTTTCTCTTCGAGTTTAGCCAGATGCTAAAAATATATCCAACGTACTCAAACTGGTCAAGGATATCATGGCAAGGCAATTAGCGTTCATTAGGATGTATTGGGATCTTTTGTTCAATTTCTATCTCCAATGAAGTAAAATTTCTGTATGCTGCTGCTGCAAGCCTAAGGACTCCTATATGTTCTGTAATTAGTTTCTGTTTGATGCAGCGCATTCAGATTGAAGGAATAAAAAAGGTTCCAAGGTTTCAGAAAAACTATGTTCCTGTGAAGCATAGAGAAGATGCGGAAGTGAATTTGGATGATGTTTGTGCAGTTTTTGATGATATTGAGGTTGTCCATTCTTTCCTTTTAAAGAAGAAATTTTCTAGTGCATGTTAAGGGAGTTCTCTGTTTTCATTGTTTCACTATTAAAACTGGTATAGTAGGTTACTTAACTTTAGTGCATTAAACTTTAAATTTGGGCCTTTAGAGACCATTATGCACTTTCTCTTTCTACAATCATTTGTATATGACAGGAAAACTATGTTGCTGAGCAGTCAGAAAACTATGGGGGTCCTTTGATAATGAATGCATTCGAGATGATTACACTATCGCAGGGCTTGAATTTATCTGCATTGTTTGACAGGAGGCAGGTAGGGTTATCATTCCAGGTTCTACGCAACCATATGTTTAAAATACAAGTCTTTGACTAGTTTTCTAATTCTACTATTCCACAATCCATAGATTCTTTGATGCCAGTGTGTTGAAATCTTAAGAGCAAGTGTAACTGATTTCTCATCTGACCATATACTTTTGCCAAGAAGTGCAAACTGCTTCCTCTGTATTTTACTGAGCTAATTGTAGCTAATTTACTCATAGCCCTTTTATACTCTTGGACTCTAGTCGAAACTTTGTCGTCTGATGTGCTTATTGTCCAGAATTTGCAATTATGATACGAGGGATGGTTTAATTTTAGAATACTATGAGTCTATGAAGTAGAACGATAATGGTTTTCTGTTTTTTGTTTGTTTGTTATATAATAATTTGGTTTCAATGGGTTGTAAACTGATCAGGGTAAGATATATTATCTTAGGGATTTCTTTTAAATAAAAAAAAAGGACTATATTTATATAGGCATTCTTTTCTAAAAGGCACCTTCATTGCATCTACCTCTATGCTACCATTTCTATCAGGTCATCCTAAGCAGCATTTTCTCAAAATACTTTCTTCTTGCTTTTCATAAAACTTTTCACAAGTAATTGTCACGTTCCTTTGACTCTGGTTATTGTATGATCATATATGTCTCACGCTTTAAACTCTTCTAATAAACGCCACTTGAAAATGCACATGTTCAAACTGCATTGCAATCAGTATATACTGCTTACTGGAATATTTTGTTGATTTTTTCTGTCTTAAATCTGCATTACCCTTTTCTCGTTTTTGGTAGCAATGCCTTGACTTTGTGTATAGGTTTTTGAAGTTGCACCATCCCTTTTCATGGTCAATGTTCGAAAGGTTGCTGGGGATACTCTTGAATATCACAAGGTTCCTTCTATATAAATTTACATGTGCTTCAGGTATTATAGTTTGGTCATCATGTGTAAATAGCTTGATATGCTAGGGGGTAGAATGAATATGTTTGGATTAAAAACACCTGGTACCAGACTTAGCATTAGGGTGTGGAATGAATATATGAATATGTTGGAAAGACACATATATAGGCAGACTTAGCATTAATCCTTATCAAGTCACATCTTTCCATAAAAGCTCCATACTCCAGTCTTTTCCATTTTATATCATGACTAATTATCCACATCGTTCCCATCCATAATTTGTTTACTCCATAATCTAGTGTTTTTGTATGATATTAGAATTACTAGCCCCATATGTGATTCCAATCTCATCTTTGTAATTGAAAGGGATATATTCACAATATGCATCTTTACAATCGATTGGACAACACCAAAGGTCAATCATGTTGAAACTTAATTTGGTTGTACTGATTAGAAGCAATCATATCTGTGCATTACTTTATGGTTCAAAAGTGGGTGGTTTGTTGGTTGGGCGATAGCCTATTTGGATTGCAATGGCGTGGATGGAATGTAGTGGCTTCACTTGTGTTGATGTTTGATCACGGAATGGACCTGGGATGAAGATGAATTGTTTTAAAGTGTTGGGATTAAGTGATAGAGTTGTAGTGAGTTTGTAAAGTATGATGATGATGTTGGTTTAATAGACAAATTTGTATATATTAAATGTATTGGGTATATATGCCTCAAGCTTGAAGGACCACTGTATGGTTGTATAGTGGCTGGACATATTTTGTACATTGAATGTATTGTGTGAACTCTTGCTTGTTCCTTTTGTGTTTGTGTGGATAAATAGAGGAATATATTGTGATTTTTTAGCTTATGTTAGACAATTTTTTATGATCATTTTCGGCTCATTCTCTTACTATTTTGCTTTTACAATTTTTATTTCTCTTTCTGAATTCTTTTAGCATTTGGTGCAAAAACAACTCGTGGCAAATACATTTTTTTTTTTTGCCAGAAGAAGCTTTTTTCCACCAAATGTTCTAGTGGATAATACTAATAATACCCACCAATGCCTCTCGCGGTAATATGCCCAGATTTTATGGCAAGTTTATTTTATATTAAGGAAAAAAGTGTTCTTCGGATTTGCAGAGGTATCCCTTGCTTGTGATCCTTGGAAGTTAATGCACGTCTGGTTAAGCATGAGCAAAGTCCTAATGGTCCAAGCTGCCATTTTACTAAGCTTATTGAACTCACTACAATCTAGAGGCGGCCAAATCAATTAACAGTATGTAAAGACATAAAAAATGAAAAGAAAGATACAAAAGCCTAATTCACTTCATAATGCAAAGTTAGACACTTGCCAAATACATGACAATTTCACATAACCTAAAAATCACTCAACACAAAAACAAGGAGAGAATAAAAGAAATTAACACACATCATGCACAACCATTAGGATCAATAGACTCAGTTTGACCCTTTGTTGGATGATGTACTCACAACCACGCTTACAAGTACACAACTTCATTACTACAAGAAAAACGCTTATTCATGATCAATTATTTATGATGAAAATAACTATTTGTTACGGTTGAAAATGGGTACCATTCCCAATTAGAGATTAATACCGTGATCATCACTGTGACTATCATCTTCTTGGCGTAAAAGCATCTCAGCTACTTGGCCCATGCTGGGTCTTGCATCTTTCTCTTCCTCTACACATTGCAAAGCAACTGTTATCAGAGTTTCCATCTTACCCTTTTCGTAACTGCTTTCCAGTATTGGGTCAACGATTTCCTCAAGCCAGGAAGTCATTGCAGCCGCTTCATTCCTTTTTTCCCTCACCCAAGCAACCAACCTTTTGGGTTCTGTCTCCCCTCCACTATCTATAGCATGGACACCCTTTGTTGGTCCCTTTCCCGTCACCATCTCCAATACAACAATTCCGTAGCTATAAACATCCACTTTGGAGGTGATAGGAAGATTGAAAACCCACTCTGGAGCCATGTACCCTCGGGTTCCTCTTATTCTTGAGAAGCTTGCCTTCTCGAGGTTTCTATTTTGTAACTTAGACAACCCAAAATCTGCCACCTTTGGTTGATAGTTAGAGTCTAGGAGTATGTTATGTGGCTTTACATCACAGTGTAAAACCCACTCCAAGCACTCTTCATGCAGATAAGCTAGGCCTTTTGCTGTGCCTAAGGCAATGTCAAACCTTTTCTTCCAATCAAGTGCATGGGATGAGAGGTTTTGGGCTAAAGTACCATTTTCCATGTACTCGTACACCAAAAGTCTATGCTTTCCCTCTGTGCAGTACCCCCACATCTCAATTAAGTTGATGTGGTTAATCCTCCCGATGATGCTTACTTCAGCTAGAAATTCACCTTCTCCTTGGTTAGATTCATTGATACACTTGATTGCTGCAACTCGATTGTCAGGCAATACCCCTTTGTACACAATTCCTCCTGCACCTCTTCCAATCTCCTCGTTAAAATCTTTTGTCGCCTTCTTGAGCTCAGCATAGGTAAATCTTCTGAACCCAGTGACAGCAACAAGATAGCCCTGTTTGTCTACACTAGAAGCTTGCTGGGTTCTACTCAAGAGACACCAAATCAAAAAGATACAGATGATTTCAAGTCCTCCAACTCCACACGCAAACCAAAGCATGAATTTTACTATCCCATTTTCCGGCTGGCTTCTCTTATTCCGCGTTCTGTTACTTGAGCAAACGAGTGTGAAATCTTGTACAGAATTTGCGTAGGAGAAGAGATTGCTTTCAGGCAGTCTTAAATAGAGGCCACCTTGGAAATCCGGGGAACGATATCCATTACGCAACCGCATCTTGGCGTAGCAACTTGAATAACGATCTTCTCGGAAGAAGGTGTGATGGAACGCTTTGCAGTCACACCGTTGCAAACATAAATTTTTACATTCATCAAATGTGGAATTGGACCACTTCTCATAATCATAGCCAATGAATTGAACACGGGGTAACATCAGGAAGCCAGACTCATTTCCATTGCAAGAAAGATGAAACTCGGGTTCGCACCCGTCAGACCAGTCTGTTAGATTTTTCATCTTATATCCTGGGAGGCATGAACATTTCCTATCAGAACCAACAATATAGCTGCAAAAGCTGTTTGCCCCGCAAATACCATAAATCTTGCAAGGGCTCTGTATGGCTTGCCAAGACACAAGCCACGTCTGCCCCTCTTCGTCCCAACTGTACAATCGAACATCACCATCATAATCAATTCTTAGTCTTCTGTGAAGCTTCGGCCCATAGTCGGCTGCCATGAAAGTAAAATCATCAGAAGAACTGAAGTTCCCGAACGTATCAAGCACTGCAATCCGACTGTTGTTGTCCGTGTACCTTACGATCCACGGGTCTGGCCAGTATAGGCTGGAATCCTCAAGACTGTCATACAGAAGGCGGAGGAGGTTGTTGTTATCGAAAAAGAGCTTGTAAAAACCAGAGGAGTAGTTGGTCTGGCTTCTGGAGGAGACGAGCCTTGTGTTTCTAGTGAGTAGTTGCTGGGGAAGAAGGGTGTCTGTTGGGAAATCAAAGCTTTCCCACAAAGTAAGACCTTCCATGTTCTGTAGGACAAGGTTACCGGTGTTGTAGAGATATAAGTGTACAGAGGAGAGTGACTGAGTGTTTGTTGCCCAAACTGTGAACTTTCCAGCGTCGGATAAGATAAGATTACCAGTTTTGAGGAGAGAGAGCTTGGAGCTCCTTCCATTAACGGGGTGATCACGGTTTGCCATCCAGATTACGGTCTGAATCTTGCCGTGGGATGGCTTATTGAACCATATGGCATAGCAATAGGCATTATCACCTACGGAATAAAAGCCAGCAGAGAAAACTCCATCAGGTGATATCAGAATGTCTTCCGATTTCTCAATTGAGAGGGATGTGCCTTCATGAATGGTATCCAGGCTTAAAGATGAAAGTGGGAAAGAAAATGACAAAGATAATAGAAGGAACAAAACTGGCAAATCCATGGTATTGGAGGGAATGAAATGTTGTGTGGAATGAATAGGATGTGGTTGCATGTGGATATATATAAAACTGAGGGAAAGAATTAATATTGAATTTTAGTGGGCTAGCTTGGAGAAAAATGAAGAGAAACGAAAAGCAGGTCAGTGGCTGTTTTGAATTGGAGAAATTTGGTCAAAAAGATGAATATATGTTTGGGCAAACCGCACAATTAAGTGCCAAAGATTTTGGAAGCAAATTTTATATTATCATCATTTCGGGATGGTCATGACGAAGTCTAAGCTGGAGAGATTTAGGACCAGTTTATTTTTATAATTATTCTCAATTCATTTCATCTTATTTAATTATTATAATTTTTTTAAATTTTTACATAAAATAAAATAAATAATTTAATTTTTTTTAATTTTAAAATAAAAATAACATTAAAAAAATATTTTAATAATATTTTATTTAATTTTTTAATTTAATTTTTAATTCATCTCATTTTATATCATCTTGTAAAATTAAAAGTAGCCGAAGTCAACGAGACTTAATAATTAAAAGTGCATTGCTATTCATAAGCCCATACACCACATACTAAAAATTTTTTATTTTTTTTAAATTTTTTTAAAGTTTTTTTTGATTTTATTATTCTTAAAATAATTGAATTATTCTACTCATAATCCATATACCACACATTTGATAAGAAAATAAAATTAAAAAAATCATAAAAAAGATGGTGTGTGGTGTATGAGGTTTAGGAATAGAATTTTTCTAATTAAAATTATAAGGAAAGTGAACTGGAAATAATTCCCTTCTACTTTTTTGCTTTTCCTTCTCATGTTCAGCAATTTTTTTCAGTACCCTCATCCTGCATGCAAGCAACTCATGCTGCTTTGATTGGTGTTGGCCACGCACTGCAAAAAAATTATTTATTTATAGTTAATTATTTTTTATAAAATTAACTATTTTTTATTAAAATAAACCTAAAAAAATAAGTACTTTTTAGTCATAGTCATTCTTTTTATAAATAATTTGTTATAAATATTCGTTTTCTTGTAATAGTGACCGTACGATTAATAATGCTAGCCTTACGATTACACGGAGGATTCTCTACTTCTTCTTTACAGATATCCTCCAGATGCCTCTGATTATAAGCTGCTTTATCGATACTCGGCCAGGAAAAGAACGGAATACGCGACTACATAAATACGTTAAAAGCAAGAGCTGAACTATTTCTAGTATTATATATAGAGAAAAGATACTTACAATCGTGAATTACGTAAACGTCTCGTAATCGTTTTAAAAAAAATAATGAAATATGAAACTTACATGAAAAAAATTAATTTTTTAATAATAAATTTCATTTCTTTTCAAAACGATTACATAATAATTATACTTTTTATAATTATATATAGAATTACTCATTTATATCAAAGTGGGTTTCGAATGGGTCCAATACTGCTTTTTTTTGGGTGGAGACGACCTCTTTTAATTGTACGGAAAGAACAGCCAAAATCACGTGGCAGAGATTTTGTAAGATTTACTGAAATGAAATGCATTGTGAAGTTGTATTCATCATGTCTTTTGATTTGGATCACTAACATATGTCATTGAATGCCATTAATTGATTTGGTAATCTCATCTTTGCCACCTGCTCCATCAGGTTCATGATTAGATATTGTTTACTATAAGAAAATTAATTATTCATAACGAATTATTTATAATGAAAATGACTATTTGAGATAATAATAAATTAAATTTAGTATAAAACAATCATTTTTATAGTAAATAACTAATCACAGATAAAAAAAAAATTTGTGTATTATCTTGAATTGTTATCTTCATTTTCTTAAAATATGAATGGTCAGAAAACCAAAATTCGAAAATACATTATCAGAGATGTCGTAGTCTAGTAAATGTTATGGATCCAAATACCAGAAAAAGAAAAAGAACCTTCAATTCTTCCTACCCTAAGTTCTACATTTCCAATTCAGGTTTTAATCTTTTCATTTTTTGAGGAGACCCCAAAACTTTATAATTAACCTTTTATCTGCTAAGATCCTCCCAAATCGACCTAATGACTATTTATGTGAATATAAATTATTGTTAATTCGATAAAGAGACAAGTATTAGTATTATTGCCTCCAAATGATTGTAGATTAAAGTAAAGACAAATAATGCATTTCCAATTGATCATCGAATGTTTATAACATATGTTGGCAATTAGTTTATCAAAAGCTGACAAGGATTTATACTAAGGGCTTGACCGGCACATCTATACTCTATAAGTAGTGAGTAGAACTTCTGCTGCATGCACAAAACTCTTCCTCTCTTCTTTCTACACTCACACACCAAGATGCTGCTTTCACTTGTTTCAGAATTGTTCATCCTTTGCTTGTTTCTCTCGCACGGACATGCCCAACCTGGTAGCTGTCCCCCAGCACCAAGATGTCCTCTAATATCTCCCCCACCTCCTCCGAATCCTTTAGTTACTTGTATCTCGACCTCCTTTGTACCCTTTGTAATGCCCCAATCCCAGATCGATCGGAGAGTTACTCCTTATCACTCAAAAATCATTTTTCAACCATATAGTTATAGACTTCAAAGTTTTCAAGGACACGTACAACTCACTGCTTAAGATCAACTACTCCAGTAAGATTAATCTAAATACCACAAAAATCTCAAATTTAACCTCAACCTTCCAAGATACCATATCAACAAAGCAAAATAGAACTATGGAATAAAATCTCCAATAACCAAAATACTATCTTTGTACTTATAAATCCACTATGCTCACGTAGCCTTATACATTATTTCTAATCTTGATCCATAACTGTACCATCAAAATTATCTTAAAAATGTTATGGAGATAAGAGGTGAGTTATCAATAACTCAGTAAGCAGAGAACATATACTAGTATATAAACATGAACTTTTCAAAAAGTTTGGTATGCAGAAACAAAATATTTCATTTTCATATGTAGATCTCAAAAACGTGTTATCAGAAAATCAGAGTGACTTTTCAATCTTTTCATACTAAAAATAAAACCAATTGAAAAGGCAGTGGTTCTACCAATCACTACACCTAGAGGGGGAGTGAATAGGTGTATTCCAATTTTGAAGGTCTTTTCAAAAATAGAAACAAATAAACAGTTAATCAATGAACAAGAATAATTAACACAATGATTTTGGTCACGAAGTGGAAACTCATTTGAAGAACATCTTCAAATTCTAAAACCACTCCGGGTGTAAGGCACCACCTAAAATCCACTATAGAAAAAGTTCATTACAACCAATATAGAAACACTCACAAAACCTTTGTAGTTTCTAAACTTGGCTTGCACCATCACGAGTGACCCACTCGATCTCTACACGCATGTAGTGTCGGAACTCCGACCTTCTATAGCCTTCCACGAGAACCTCTTGATTTCTGCATCAACAGCAGCTCCGGAAACCTTCCAGCCAACAAAACGTCCACTTCAATGGACTTTGAATGAGATTTGATCTTGAGAGTGGTGTGGTGGATTTGTGTTTGTCCAAAAGAGATTCACAAGGTGAGGAATAGGTTTCTCTCTTTGGCTCTTGAAACACTAAGGGCCCGTTTGTTTTCAGAGATGAGATGAGATGAGATGAGATAAGTTGAGATTAAAGTTAAAAAGTTGAATAAAATATTGTTAAAATATATTTTTTAATATTATTGTTGTTTTGGGATTTGAAAAAGTTGAATTGTTTATTTTATTTTGTGTGGGGATTTGGGAAAGTTATAATGATGAGGTGAGATGAGATGTTTTTGGAAAACAAACAAGGCCTTAGGGTTTTTCACTATTTTTCCACACCACAGAACAGAAATGATCTGTTCTATTTATAGTCCCAGCAAGTCATGGCGCTCAAAATATGAATTTTAGGTTGTCTTTGAACATTGGCTCGAGCGAGGTGTCGAGCGAAGGTCGAGCGCACGTTATCTTCTGAGACCGCTCGAGCGAGGTGTCGAGCGAAGGTCGAGCGAGCGTCTTTGGATAAGTTCTGCTCGCGCGCAACATCGAGCGAACCACTCTGGATGGGTTTCGCTCGAGCGCACATCGGATGGGTTCTGCTCGAGCGCCACATCAAGCTCACCTCGAGCGAACCACTCTGGATGGGTTCTGCTCGAGCGCCACATCAAGCTCACCTCGAGCGAACCACTCTGTCTGGGTTCCGCTCGAGCGCTGCGTCGAGCGCACATCGAGCGAACCACTCTGGAAGGTTCCGCTCGAGCGCCAGGTCGAGCGCCCATCGAGCAAACCTCTCTGGAAGGTTCCGCTCGAGCGCCAGTAGAGCCATGTTGAGCACACTTCAATCTTTTTCATGTACCAATGCATCAACACTTGTTACAACTCAACTTTACATAGGTTTTCACAAGAATATGCCAATTAACACATTTTTCCCTCAACAATCTCCCCCTTTGGCATTTC
Organism: Juglans regia; assembly: GCF_001411555.2. Lineage (NCBI taxonomy): Eukaryota > Viridiplantae > Streptophyta > Magnoliopsida > Fagales > Juglandaceae > Juglans > Juglans regia. The sequence goes on along the minus strand of NC_049906.1, from coordinate 7,461,539 downwards.
TGTGACAAAACCTCTAACTTATACATAGGACCTAATCCTAACACACCCAAATCAAGATTCTCATTATTCAGGCAAAAAGTCTTGAGCACATTGAGATACTTAGCAAACGGTTAAACGTACCAATAACAATATGCAAGAAATAATCTCATAAGCATAAACACCTGTAGCACAGTTCTCAGAAAAAACTTTTCATTAAGAATTAAAACATACATTGTTTTCAATTTAGACAAATAATGGTAGCATGAGCAGCATGTGATACAAATACAAATACATATATGGATATGTGGGGTTCGCCACTCGCGGGGCATGTAGCAAGTCCTCAACCATGCCCGGAGTCACCCGGAAAACAATGTTCCGGAGACTGACTTCAAAAGAGCCATCATCAGATATGGCATCAATATTGGAGTAAAACTCCTTAACCAAATCCACAGAATGAGTGGGATGACCAGTGGTCAAGGCCAGCCACTGGCGAGACTCAAAAATGCGGGGAATGACAGTCTCAGAAAGCTCACCAAGGAGAACTTCACGCTCGACAATGAGAGAACGGGTGGAAAAATTTTGAGCGTAAAGTTCTCTTGCACGAGAATTGCGAAAATGTGCTTGAGCGGGGGCTGGAGGATTTTGGCGTGAACGAACTCTTCGAGACATGACTGAAGCTGGACAAAATCAATGACTGTTAGACAAGGCTAAAGGTAATGTGAAATGCCCAATGTTTGATGAATGCACATGCCTAATTGTGAACCAAGCCAAACTTATGTTTAAAAAAAAATTTCAAAAACAAGTCATGAATGTTGCTAAAACTATGTCAAAATGCACAATGCACACTGCACATGCCCACTAACACAATATAACAACCCATTTTGCATTTTTGAGCACTTCAAACTCAACGAAGCCAATATTGGGTTTTAAACCCAATGGAGGTCCCAAACCTCAATGCCAAACACTATCCCACTACTAAGATAGACAAAAGTGACCATGGGGACAATGCAATATCAATGCAATATGAAAATAGGAAATCAAACTTCATTGATGCATTTCACCGAGCACTTGGAGTGCATCCAAGTACAAACCAAATGAAAAACCCCTTGGGGGTTCTAAGAACCTCCTAAATACAAAGACAATAGGAATGGACAACCAAGAGGTCCATCCAAACAGCAAACAAACCAACAAAAAAGGTTCCATTTCCGAAATCCCCAAATCAAGCCCTAATTTCCGAAATGTATGAGTATGGAAATGTATGATGCAAAATGGAAAAAAAATTACCAAAAATGATGGAGAAGAGGGAGAAATAAGAGACTTACCGTGATTGAAGCAAGATTCTTGGGAGAAAATGAAAGAAACCACACGGAGAGAACGATAGAGGTTATTGCACGGGGTGGGGAGAGGAAATGGTGCAGAGGGGAAATAAGGGGCTGGGGAAAAAGAAAGGGGCGCGGGGCTTTTTAAAGCACGTTCGCTCGAGCGGCTTTTAAGTTCGCTCAAGCGGCTGCCCACAAAATTTTACTTTTCTGCCTAAAAAAAATTCAGTGTGATCCAACTATTAATGAGGTCAATTTTTAAATCATTCACACATATCAAATATAGAAAGGCATCATGTCCTTATAAAACACGCAGGTAATAAAAACAAAGTATCACAAGTAATAAAGACAGCCGTGTTAACAAATTCCTTGCTTAATCAAGAAATTTCAACCAAAAGGTGTGAGTGGGGTTGGGCTGTACAAGAAACCATAAGTGTTTGAGAAACTCTTCCATGATGCAGAAAGTCAAACCCAATGCTGCTAGAACCTAGATGCTTCTGTTTGATTATCTGTATCAATGTTAAGATACTTGTTTACCCTTTTTTTTTTTTTTAATTTGCAACAACATCCCTTTTTCTTTTCAATGACATAGAATTTCATCTCCTTTTCTTTTTCTTTGTACAAGGGAACAATAATGAGGTTGTCTAGCCCGTGGTCACTTCTGTGTGTAGGTAGAGTTTCCTAACACTTTTGATTGCCTCCCTAAAAACTCACGGTGGTGAAACGTCGATTGACTAAGCGTGGAGTGAAGTGTGTGAAGCTAGTCACAGATTACAACTGATACTCATGTTTCAAACCTTTGTAAGCCATAGATATATGATACAATTTTCAAAAGACACATGCACCTAGATTTTTAGAATTAACAACACCAATAACTAAATATCACAACCATGGAGTGCATGTAAAGGCAGTAATACCAAAAATGGAATAAGAAGATGAATAATCACAAAATAACAAAAACAAAAGAAAAAAAATGCATGTAAAGCATGCAATGCATGTTATGCATGTTTCAACCCTCAGGTCAATGCACAAATACCAATAGCCTTTCTAAGTAATTCAAACCGAAGCTCATCCAAAGGTTTAGTGAAAAGGTCGGCTAGTTGGTGTTCGGTGGGAATGTACTCAAGAGTCACAACACGTGTTTCTACCAGCTCTCGAATAAGATGATGTCTAATGTCAATGTGCTTGGTCCTAAAGTGTTGGACAGGATTTTTTGAAATGTTTATGGCACTAGTATTGTCACAATAAATGCTCATCATACCTTGAGTAATGCCATAGTCACACAACATTTGCTTCATCCACAACAATTACGTGCAACAGCTGCCTGCAGCAATATATTCAGCCTCAGCCGTGGACAGCGATATGGAGTTTTGCTTCTTGCTCATCCAGGCAACAAGGTTTGTGCCGACATAGAAACACCCACCAGAAGTACTTTTCCTATCATCTGCATTACCTGCCCAATCAGCATCGAAATAGCCTGCAAGCTCAGTATTAGAGTCTCTAGAATACCAGATCCCATAATTGACTGTCTCATTTACATAGCGAAGTATGCATTTGACAGCTACTAAATGTGATTCCTTAGGATTGGCTTGAAATCTAGCGCAGACCCCAACACTAAAAGCAATGTCTGGTCTACTTGCAGTGAGATACAGTAGACTCCCAATTATGCTCCTATACAAGGATTGCTCAACATTCTTGCCTGACCCATCAGTACTAAGCTTAACACTTGTGCTCATGGGGGTTCTGGCATGGCTTTTCCCATCTAATCCAAATTTTTTGATTAATTCCTTTGCATATTTGGATTGAGATATGAACAACCCATTATCTAACTGTTTCACTTGGAGCCCTAAGAAAAAGGTTAGTTCACCCACCATGCTCATTTCAAATTCATTTTTCATTTCTTCAGCAAACTCAAGAGCCAAGGCGTCAATCGATGATCCAAATACAATGTCATCCACATAGATTTGAGCAACTGTTATGTCTTCTCCAACTTTTCTGATAAACAGTGTTCTGTCAACATTTCCTCTCAGAAAATTGTGATCTTCAAGATATGAAGTAAGCCTCTCATACCAAGCTCTAAGAGCTTGTTTCAAGCCATATAAGGCTTTCTTCAACCTATAGACATGATTAGGATATTTTGGATCATTAAAACCTTTTGGTTGTTCAACGTACACTTCTTCATGGAGGATCCCATTCAGAAATGCACTCTTGACATCCATTTGATACAGCTTAAAACACATGTGGCATGCAATGCTGAATAATATCCGGATAGATTCAAGTCTAGCAACTGGAGCAAAGGTCTCGTCAAAGTCTATTCCTTCCATTTGTGCATACCCTTGAGCAACCAATCTTGCTTTATTTCTCACTATTGTACCATTCTCATCCGACTTATTCTTAAATATCCACTTAGTACCCACGACATTGTGATTCTCTGGTCTTGGCACCAAGTACCACACATTATTCCTCACAAATTGGTTTATTTCTTCATGCATAGCATTCAACCAATTCTCATCATTTAAGGCTTCTTCGATTCTCTTTGGTTCAATTTGTGAGATGTAGCTTGAGTAAGCCAATTGATTTATCACTTTCCTCCTTAGCCTCATTCCTTCATCTATGTGTCCTATGATGTTATTCTGAGGATGATTTAACTTTATTCTTGAAGATGGCTCCTTTTGGTAACTCACTTTTTCACTTGAAGAGGTCTCTAAGTTCTGATTCAGTGTACCAAAATCTTCTTGTCCAGTTTCACTCGGTGTGTGGGTTTGCTCTTCCTTGTTCAACTCCTCTCCAGGAGCATCATTCACCACCACATTTATGGATTCCATGACGGTTTGGGTACGTAGATTGTAACTCCTATAAGCACGACTGTTTCTGGAATATCCAAGAAAAATTCCCTCATCACTCTTAGGGTCAAACTTAGCTAAGTTTTCCCTATCTCTCAAAATGTAGCATTTACTTCCAAACACCCGGAAGTATTTCACATTAGGTTTCTTTCCTTTCCACATCTCATATGGTGTTTTGGAAGTGTTCGGTCGTGGATAGACTCTATTCACAATATGACATGCTGTGTTCACAGCTTCTCCCCAGAAGTGAGTAGGTACACTTTTACTGTGAATCATGACCCGTGCCATTTCTTGAATAACTCTGTTTTTCCTTTCGACCACTCCATTTTGTTATGGAGTGATAGGGGCAGAAAATTATTGACTGATACCTTCTTCATCACAGAAACTCTCAAGATTTGAGTTTTCAAACTCTCTTCCATGATCACTCCTAATTCTGACGATTGCTTTCCCTTGCTCATTCTGAAGTTTCTTACACAAAGTTCTAATCACATTAGGAGCTTCACCTTTTTCTCCCAGAAATTCTACCCAGGAGTATCTGGTGAAATCATCTACCATTACCAGTATGTATTTCTTTCCCCCCAAGCTCTCAGTTCTAGAGGGTCCCATAAGATCAATGTGCAGCAACTCTAATGGTCGTTCGGTTAGGATAGCCGTTGTGTTCTTGTGAGCTGTTCTAACTTGTTTTCCCAACTGACATGACCCACAAACAGGAGTCTCTACTTTACCCAGCTCAGGCAATCCTATCACCATCTCTTTCTTGGCAATCTTAGACAGATTTTTGTGATTCACATGTCCAAGTCTTTGATGCCAGAGGTCAGTAGTTTCACTCTTAGCACTATTGCAACTATACTGAGGTTTAGAGGCAGTGCCATAACAATTATCAGATGTCCTTGTTCCCTGCATCATACAATTTCCGTTATTATCTGAAACAATACACATATCTTTTGAAAAACGGACTTCTGCACCATTGTCACACATTTGGCTTATACTTAGGAGATTTGCTTTTAATCCATCAACAAATAGGACTTCTCTCAAGACGGGTAGTCCAGGTATTTCAATTTCACCCCTTCCTATTATATCAGCTTTTCCCCCATCTCCAAATGTTACTATTCCACACTTGTACTCTTCAACTGTTTTAAATAGACTTTTATCACCCGACATGTGGCGAGAACACCCGCTATCAAGATACCACATGTAGGTGTCTCTGGTCTTTAGAGCAATGTGTGCCACATGGCACGTGTGCATTTTTCCAGTTCTGACCCACATTTTTCTTTGTTAGATGGGTTAGCATTCCCTTTTGTAACAGACTCACGAACAAACACAGTTTTCTTCTCATTCTTATAGGAGACTTTTGAGGTAGTAGCTGTATCAGATTTCTCTGTATCATATCCTAGTCCACTCCTATCACCAGGAGGCTTTCCTGACCTCAGGATTTCATCCAGCTTTTCTTTCCCAGTGGACACGGATTTCAGTTTATCCTTCAACAGAATCATCTCACTTTCTTGGTTTTTTAATTCCTCTTCTAGAGATACATTCCTCATTTTCAGATGATCAGTTAGACCAATGGCTTCATTTAATTTGCCTTGAAGCCCTTCATTTTCTCGTTTGTTGAAGTCTATCTCCTCAATGTGCGCTTTGTTGCGTTTTCTCAATTTAACACATTCCTTATACAGCTTCTCGTAGACTTCTTGCAACTGATCTTCATACCCAGATTCATTTCCAGATATGCTCCCATCATCAGACACTGATTCACTACATTGACTTTTGCTGCTAACAGAGGCAGTGAATGCCATGTAGTTAAGATTTCCTTTTGGCGAAGAGTTATCTGATGATTCACTCGACTCTGACTCACTCTCACTTAGAGATGCAATCTCAGCTCTTTCTTTTGCCTTTTTGTAATTTACACATTCCAGACGAATGTATCCAAATCTATGGCATTCATGACACTGCACCCTTGATTGTACCTTGTCTTTATTAGCTCTAGTGTACTTCTCAGTGCTTTTCTCCTTGTTCCCTAAACTTGAGCCTCTATTATATCTCTCAAACTTTTTCTTCTCTGGCCTCTGGTTCTTATTGTTTCTAGCCACAAACATTTTCCTGAACTTCTTAGCATAAAAAGCTATTTCTCTGTCACTCATAGCTAACTCATCGAATGACTCATTTGACTCCTCTCTAATGGTATTGAGGGCTATGGACTTGTGTTTCTTATCCACAGGAAGAGTGTGTTCATATGTTTGCAGAGAGCCTACCAATTCTCAATTCTCATACTGTCCAGATCTTTGCTTTCCTCAATAGCAGTAACTTTAGGACGAAACCTCTCAGGGAGTGATCTGAGAACTTTTCTCACAATTCTGTTCTCAGGAATTCTGTCCCCCAAATTAAAACGAGAATTGGCGACATCATTTAATTTGGCATAAAAAGCATCAAATGTTTCATCATCCTTCATTCTCAGTTCTTCAAAACTTGTGGTCAGCATTTGAAGTTTAGAATTCTTCACAGCCTTGGTACCCTCATGGGTGACCTCAAGAATGTCCCAAGCTTCTTTGCAATTCTCACACATGGAGATTCGCTTGAACTCCTCCTGGGACACGGCCATGAAAATCGCATTCAGGCCTTTGCTATTCCAACCACACTCATTAATTTCATCCCTAGAATAATTATCCACACTTTTGGGGGTTTGAACTCCTTCAATAATAGTGACTGGTTCTCTCCATCCCTTTGTTATAGAAACCCATACTCGTTCATCCACAGATTTTAGGAAAGCTCTCATTCGAACTTTCCAATAAGCATAGTTGTTTCCATCAAAATAAGGTGGCGATGTGAGAGATTGAGACTTCTCCATTTTCACCACTACAACAGGATCACACTGAGGAATTTAATTCCAGCGGAGTGAACCCGCTCTGATACCAATTGAAAAAGCAGTGGTTCTACCAATCACTACACCTAGAGGGGGGGTGAATAGGTGTATTCCAATTTTGAAGGTCTTTTCAAAAATAGAAACAAATAAACAGTTAATCAATGAACAAGAATAATTAACACAATGATTTTGGTCACGAAGTGGAAACTCATTTGAAGAACTTCTTCAAATTCTAAAACCACTCCGGGTGTAAGGCACATCCTAAAATCCACTATAGAAAAAGTTCATTACAACCAATATAGAAACACTCATAAAACCTTTGTAGTTTCTAAACTTGGCTTGCAACATCACGAGTGACCCACTCGATCTCTACACGCATGTAGTGTCGGAACTTATATGTACACCACCATATGTTCATTGGAATCACCTAATAATCAATCATCTGAACTTCACCTATCAACGTTTATTTAATGATGTTGGCATAGCTGATTAGCTTACAGTAGACTTTCATATTAATTGATTAACTATTATTGTCACTACGTCTGATTAATATAATAATTTTTAGTAAAATATATAGTATCCCTCAGGCTGCTTTTGACATAAGCACCATACATATTCCTTATAGCCACAATTATGGACCGTCAAATTAGATACCCTTACAAAGTTTGTAAGGGTATCTAATAGTACAACCCTTAATAATAGAACTCATGCATTCAGCCTCAAAGTCGGTCAAATTCAGTATATGAAAGTACTGTGTATATCGTTGCAGGAGGATCAAGATGGATATTGATAGAAATGATTAGAAGTTTTTTTTTTTTTTTGAAACTCTCATTCATTCATAACTTTCACTAATACAAATACATCAAACAGCTAGGACGATTTTCTATGTCCACAATACATTCTTTTGACATAGAGCATCCCTGCCTAACTTGTGTGCCATTACATTGCCTTCCCGACATATGTGAATGAAGCTACAATTTTCATATCTCACCATGGTTGTCTGGATATCAGAGATTAGCATTCCAAAATAGCTTTCATCCTTACTCTGGTTTTGAACTACATTAACAACTATTTTGGAATCCCTTTCTAATATTGCTTTTTTCATTCCCAAGTCAAGACCAAAATTGATTGCTTTAAGAGCTACAGTTACCTCTGCTAGGAGTGGATTTGGAAATGCTTCTTGTTGCATCCTCAAAGTTGCCAAAATATTCCCTTGCTCATCTCTTACAGCAACTCCTATACCTATTTTACATTGCTTTGAGTCAACAGCTATATCCCAGTTTATTTTACAAAAACCTTGAGGTGGATATTCCCAAGTAACACTCCTATTGCTTCTTGTTGACACCTGAGCATCAACATCAGTAATTGATATAGATAAGTCAAACAACATGCTTGTAACTCTGAACATCACATTCTTTGGATCACTAAGGACATTGTTGAAAACAAACTCATTTCTCCTCTTCCATATGTTCCAGAAAATTAAAGATAATTCTGTCAATTCTTCCTTGTTAAGTCTGTAGAATAATTCATGCATAAGTTCCTTAAAGCTGTTGCAAGATAACTTTGATTTCTGAATTTTTCTCAAACTTAGACTCAAAATATCTGTTGCAGAAGCACACTCCCATAATATATGTTCTGTCGTTTCTTGTTCTCTGAGACATATAGGACAGCTTGAGTCTTGGATAATATTTTTCTTGCATAAATTGACCCTAGTAGGTAGAATATTTCTACATGCTCTCCACAAAAAATTATTGGTTGTTGGAGGTATTGCAAGTTTTCATAATCTGGTCCATTCCTCACGATGAGAGTCTGTTTTGAGCTTTGGCCCTTCTTCCTTTCCTCCAATTCCCTTTGTAAATAATATGCAGTTTTAACTGTAAACTCTCCCTTTGCATTGCCCCTCCATATCAGTTTGACTTGCTAATTATGTAGACTAATAGGGATTTGAATTATAACTCCAGCTTCTATACTGTTAAAAACTGCTTGAACAAGAGACTTGTTCCATTCTTTAGTATCTGAGTAGATAAGGGCCTCCACTTTAGCATTTCTTCCCAACACATCCTAACTAGACTGAGGTTTATAAGTAATTGGTCGAGGTAACCAAGAATCTCTCCAAATTCTGACTAAATGGCCAATACCAATTCTCCAAATTGTGCCTTCTTTAAGTAGTTCTCTTGCAGATAATATACTTCTCCATAAGTAGGATGGATTGTTTCCAAGTTTAGCATTGAAGAAGTCTGAATGAGGATAGTATTTGACCTTTAGAACTCTAGATGCTAGAGAATTTGGGAGCAGTGTTAAAATTTTCAAAGTCTCTAAACCCAAGTCCTTCCATGCCTTTTGACTGACCCATTTGAGTCCAACTCATCCAGCTCAGCTCTCTCTCCTGTTTTACCTGACTCCACCAATAGTTCTTCATCAGTCTATTTAATTGCTTCAACAATCCCTTAGGAAATTTAAAAAGTCCCATTGAGTATGTAGGAATGGATTGAATCACAGACTTAATCAGAATTTCCCTTCTTGCTTGTGACAAAAACTTCATCTTCCAATTACTTAGTTTCCAACTTACTTTATCAATAACTGATTTGAAATTCTTGCTTCTTGATTTGCCTATCAAAGCTGGAAGACCAAGATATCTATCATACGAATTTGTAATCCTGAGCCCTGCAACACTTGTGATTATGTCCCTTGTAGAAAGGTTTGTCTTTTTAGTAAAGTAAAGAGAGGACTTTTCTTTATTAAGTCTCTGTCCTGAAGCAGTTTCATATTGATTAACAAGATAAAGTAACATGCTCCATTCCAAGGGAGAAGCTTAGCAAAATAACATATTGTCATTTGCAAAAGATAGATGGCTTATATGAACCTGACCTCTGCCCAATGGAATTCCAGTGATCATCCTCTTCTCTTCTGCCTTTGTGAGCATTTGACTTGAGGCTTTTGAGCACAAAATAAAGAGATAGGGCGAAAGTGGGTCACCCTGTTTAATGCCTCTGGTTGGGATAAAAACTGGTTGTGGGGTTCCATTCATAAGAAGAGAATAAGAAACAGTATTAACACAGTTAAGAATTAAATCAATTCATCTCCTGTGAAAACCCATCCTTAACATCACAGCTTCAATAAATGTCCACTCTAATCTGTTATAAGCCTTACTCATATCGAGTTTGAGGGCCATATATCCAGTTGACCCCTTCATTTTACATTGCATGGTATGCAAGGCTTCAAAAGCAACAACTATATTATCAGCTATCAATCTTCCTGACACAAATGCACTTTGTGTTTGGGATATAATATCAGATAAGATGCCCTTCATTCTGTTAGCTAGAACCTTTACCATAATTTTGTATAAAACATTACACAAACTTATTGGCCTAAATTCTGAAACAGTTGTAGGATTTTTAGTTTTTCGAATCAAAACTATAGAACTATCCCATCTGTTATTGTTCAAAGCCTTTGTAACTACTTTACATAACTCCTTACCAACACTATCCCAATGTTGTTGGAAGAAACTAGCAGAAAAACCATTTGGACCTGGAGAACTGAATGGATTCATACTAAAAACAGCTGCTTTGATTTCTGAAGTCTCAAAATCTTTTGTAAGCATATTGTTCATCTCTTCTGTGATCAATGTTGGCATATCCTCCAGACATTGTGACTGTCCTAGTGGAGTAGAAGTTCCAAACAGATTAATGAAAAATTCCTGAAATGTATGATTGATATCTTGTGTAGATATATGAATATGCCCCTCTCCATCAGTAATACTGTTAATGGCATTATTCTTCTTTCTCCATCAGTAATATCCCCCTCTCTGAGCCATTTCTGTTTTGATCTTTGTTTTCACTTTAGATCATCTTGCTCCAGCTGCAAGTTAACATTTCTTTGAATCTGTTTGATTTCTTCTTGATCTGCTCCTGTATTTCTTTATTGTAACTGTTGTACTTTGTTAATCTGACTTTCAATTGTTTGTTTGGACTGCTTCTCTTGTCTTCTATTCCAATTAATTAACATACCCTTGCATCTGTCCATTTTGTTTAATAAATCTGACATTGATTGTCCAGTTCTGCCATTCCCTTGCCAAGCTCGAGTGACCAATGCCTTGCACTCATTATTAAGATCCCAACTCAATTCATATCTGAACATTCTAGCCCTTTTTCTTGGTTGATGATTCTGAGATATCATTTCTATAGTAAGTGGACTGTGATCAGAAGTGCATGCTGCTAGAGTAGTAACATTAATAAGTTGAAAACTATTAATACAGTCAGTGTTGGCAAGAGCTCTATCTAGCCTCTCCTTTGTAAATTCACTTCCTTCCCTATTATTGCACCAAGTATACTTATTACCAATGAATCCCATATCATTTAAATTAGTGTCTTGTAATGCCTATCTAAAACTTTCCATTTGAGCAAAAGGTCTTGTATTTCCCCCATATTTTTCATGGTAATGAAGAATCTTATTAAAATCTCCCATGCATATCCAGGGTCTGTGATCCATTGGTTTTAAAACCCTTAATAGTTGCCAACTTCCTTCCCTTTTAGCAGTTGCTGAATTACCATAAAAGCCAGTAAATGTCCATGCTTTCCCATTCTGTGAGTCAGTTACTCTAACTGAAATGTGATAGTTTGTGTAAGATTCAACCTCAATATTAGAACTGGAATGCCACATCATTGCCAACCCTCCACTATTACCTTTTCTGTTCACTGTAAAACTTCTCTCAAACCCAATTTTGTTTCTGATGTTCTCAATCATTTCCCTTGTGCTTTTAGTTTCAATAAGGAAAAGGATTTGTGGGCACTGTTGCTTCACCATATATTGAAGCTCTCTAACTATATGAGGGTGCCCAAGCCCTCTACAGTTCCAAGTAAGGCATCTCATTGCTGCAGGTGGGGCTGCTGAACAGCCACCACCTTTGATTCCTGATTTATGCTCCTTTCAGGATTGAGCCCCTCTTTAAATTTCTTGTTTAAACCCTGGTCTTCTTGATTGTCTAGCTCTTCTTTGCTTTTTTTCCTGCCACTTGTATCACTTATTACTATCTCCTCCATTTCCATCTCTTCTGGTCTTAATGAAGTAGCTAATCTAGCCCTTCTTTTCCAACTCATTGGTTTTAAAGAAACTTCCACTGAGTTAAGAAAGTGCTGTGAGGAATTTGCCATCTGAGATTCTGAATTTGAAGAAATTAGCTGAGGAGCTTGATCACAAAAGCTTGTATTAAGTACTTCTTGATTCTTTTTTGATATGCTTACTTCAGCTGTGGTACTTCTCATCTTATCCATAATTTGAGCCTCTTGTCTATCAAACTCCAACTGATATTCTCGGCTCCCCATAGAAACTGCAGGAGCAGTTTGGCAAAACATTTCTTTCTGGGAGTTTATATCATGCCCCAAGCTTGCCTCCTCCTGAATAATTTTGTCATCATTTAACTATGTCCACTGCTTTTTGGAATTCAACTAAAAACCAATGATGCCCTATTTCGTTGAAACTTACAAACCCTTCAGGATTCCAAACTTTTGTCATCGTGGTCTTGAAAGCTTCCTTGTTTAAGTTCTTTTCCATCACAACAAACAGAAATAGGCATTTTTGTGTTTTTGCTACAGCTCGGTGCGTTTCCTCTTCTGTTAAAATTATCTCATCTTTTTTTGTTTTAGTCAAGATAAAATATTTCCAAAATCTTGCCAAATCATCTGTCATATCTATATCGAGAATTTGCTGAACGAAACTATATCGAATGCAAGGAACCCTACCCACCGCCTCACCCTTCTAAGAAGGAAAGGACATTCTCCTTATCCAAAAAAGAAAGGAACTTGATTAGACGTTTGTCCGTATATATAAATAACTAATTTAAACCTAGCCTCTCAAAATGAAAAGCAGAAGCATCTATATATATATATATATTTAGTGTTGGGCAAAATTAGATAACATATATTAATCTTGTGGCCCCGGCCCAATAGGTGAGATATATTACCCCAAAGGTAATATTCTAACTGCGTAAAGAATAAAGATGTCTCATAGCCAAACGTGCGTCCATCGGAATTTAAGAGTTTTATAACGTAACTTCTATCATACTTCACATTTTATATATTTTAAAATTTTAAAAATTTTTTTGAGTTTATTTTTTTAAAATTATTTTAAATTTTTTATTCATTATTTATATAATAAATATTTGATAAAAAAATAATGAAAATTAAAAACAATATAGAATGTAGAGTATAAAAAGGTTGTCAAGGTTTATTGGGAATTTAATACCAGCTTCCCCCACCCAATTCGCTTTTGGTAAAAGCAGCATGGGTGACTTGAGAGTGGTCCTCGTAATCAAAGAGGGAAAGAAAACAAAAGTAAAATAAATATTTTAAAACAATATTATTTTATTTGAAAGAGATAGGACAGTCTCTTAGCTAGCTAGAAGATCAATACAAGACAAGAAAAAATGGTCCCGGTTTGAATCCAATTATTTAAGATTTTGTACATATTATTTTTAAAATTTTGTTTTTTTCTTTCAATTAGATAAATGTGGTAAGCGCATTTTGCACATTAAATCATTGCTAAAATTTGTTAGATAATTTATTAATTATTTTTCTTTTATAAAATATCATATAATTTTTATAAAAAATCTAAACTAGACAAACGTTTCTTGAACGTTACTCTATTACTAGTGTATATATTATATATATTATATATATATATATATATACACATATGTATATATATGCGCATACGTAGTGAGTCAGTTCGTGAACCAAGGAATAAAGTTATCATGAGAATGGATCATCAGGTGCTCTTGTAGCTTTATGTCATGTTTTCTAGCTACGTCAATGTCGTAAGTGAGCTCATCTTCGATGTAATTATCTCCTTTTTGGTGAATGTGGCAGGGAAGCTCGTGTTTTCTGCTCCTATTCCTTTTTTCTTTTTCTTTTTTTAATCTTTCAAAATTGGAATATTGTGGCAAGTCTCCTTTGTAATTCAGCTCAACAACTTCACGTTGGCTTTGGGTGTAACTTTTGGGTAGGTTTGGATACAAAAATGATTCCTCTTATCTTATCACATCTAATTATTATAATTTTATTCAATTTTTATATAAAATATAATAAATAATTTAATTTTTTTAAATTTTAAAATAATAATAATATTAAAAAATAATATCCTAATAATATTTTATTTCGCATTCAACTTTTATCTCAACTTATCTCATTTTAACTTACTATCCAAACCTCCCCTTAAGTTATATTTGAAACACAAACTCACATCAATCTATCTTAAACAACTAGTTGATAGGATCCACTACTTTTTTAATTTTTTATAAAAAAAAAAAATTACACTCATCTTAACTTACTTCAAATATTTAAATACATATTTCAAATTATTTATATTTAAATATATTTTAATAAACTCAAAAAATATTATTATTCACATATCAAATCGAATATGAGATTATTTTAACATTCACACACAAGCTAAGGATAGATTTGAGAGAGATGAAAATTTTATATTTTGTTTGAAAGTTTAAAATATTATATTTTAATATTATTATTGTTTTAGAATTTAAAAAATATGAATTGAGATTTGAAAAAATTAAATTATTTATTATATTTTATATAGAAATTTAAAAAATATATAATGATAAAATTTGTCCCAATCTCATTTCATAGAGCTGTAAACACCAATAAACAATAGCTAGAAGTAGTACCAAAACTTGTCTCATTTCTTGGGACAAGTTTTGGACACACGTAAAACAATTTCAAACCCTGGCCCAGTTTCTCATAGCAACACATGCCCATCGATGCTAAGGTTCGGACCACCCGCGGCCTAACGAAAAGCCCAACCTTATTGACCATCTTTCCTCCACGGGTCATGCTACAGTCTCCGCTGGAGGCTTCAGCGGGAGATGTAGTATTATTTTACTTGTATTTTATTTAAGTTATTTTTTATATAAATTTTTAAATATTTTTAAATATTTTTAAAAAATAAAATAAATTTAAAATATCATTAAGAATATATTTTTTTAATCAGAAAGTAAAAAAATATATATTAAAAAATATTTTCTTAATCACAAAGTATTTATAATTTTTTATTTTATTTCGTAATTAAGAAAATAATTTTTAATAATATTATAATTTTTATTATTTTTTTAAATATTTAAAATTATTAAAAAATTTTATAAAAATAAAATTTAAAAATAAAATGCTAGACTCCAGCGGGAGATCTAGCATTTTCCTTCCTCAACTGCCATCCCTCTAACAATTTGAACGTTGGTATCTTGTATTTTGGGGCATACAATCTTGCAGTATAAGACCGCTGCTATTCAAGATTGTAGATAATATTTAAAGAAAAACAAAATCCCCTGCGAATATACATTGTGAGACGAAGTCAAAATATTTTGATTCAATTTAATGGCAGGACGAAGAACCCTATCGTGCCTGACGATCTTCTGTTCATTGTCGAAACTTTAGCTTACACTTTTATTAGCAGCTGGACCCAATTTTTTTTTTTTTGATACCAACTTCTCATCTTCATTTCATTAAAACAAGGAAGAAATACATGTTGGGATCTCCTCCGATATTACAATATGGTCAGAAAATGAAAGAGAGTTTTTTGCTAGCAAGTGAGCTATAGAATTACCATTTCTCCTAACATGAGAAACCTCCCACTTAGCAAACTTTTGAAATAACACTTTAGTTTCATTCATGATCATACTAGCACTACTCCATCCTTCCTTCTCAGTCTTGAGAGCCCTTACAACTTGAAGAGAGTCTCCTTCGAGTATGATCTGTGTGAAGCCAAGCTCGAGTCCAAAATTCACTGCTTGCATCGCCCCATAAGCCTCAGCCAGTAGAGGATCAGGAAAGAGGTGTTTGCTAGCTCTCAATGTGGAGATGATATGGCCTGCACTGTCCCTGGCCACCACGCCTACCCCAATAAGACCTTGTGCCTTATCTGTTGCCCCATCCCAGTTCAGCTTGATCCAGTTCAAAGGGGGAGCCTGCCATGAGTTAGTGGAGGTGTGTCCATGACAAGTTCTGAAATCTCTTCTTGGAGGTTCCTCATTTAGTAGCTCGAGAGTATGTCTAGTCTCCCTAATTATGGTCGAGGGATGTGTAAATGTTTCCTTGAAAATGAAAGAGTTTCTCCTCCACCATATCTGTTTTGCCACAACTACAAATTCTTGAATCACTAGTGGCGGCATGCTTTTAGTAATGACCTCCAAAAGTTGTAGCATTGATTCTTGAGGTAAATAACATTTTTGTAACCTTTTTGAGCATGCACTCCATACATCCTTAGCAGCTTCACACCTCCAGATTGCATGCACTGTGCTTTCCACTTCTTGTTTGCAAATGGGGCAAAATGGATGCTGCACAATCTTTCTTTTGAAAAGGTTAAGTTGTGTGGGGAGGGATTCTAGACATGCTCTCCATAGAAAAACCTTATCTCC
Organism: Juglans regia; assembly: GCF_001411555.2. Classification (NCBI taxonomy): domain Eukaryota; kingdom Viridiplantae; phylum Streptophyta; class Magnoliopsida; order Fagales; family Juglandaceae; genus Juglans; species Juglans regia. Next base: position 7,445,120 of record NC_049906.1, on the reverse strand, counting down.
AGGTGAGACTTTAAGCTGCCACAGTAGCCTCCAGACTTCTGTAAACAAGTTACTACTCGAGGCTTGGGACTTTTCTGAAATGATCCTCTCATTTTCCAAATGGTAAGCACTACTAACAGAGAAGGAGCCATCCTTAGAGCCTTGCCAAATGATTTTGTCACTGGAATTTAGGCTGCTAATTGGGGTTCTTAAAATAGTGTCAGCTTCTCTCGAGACAAAAATTTCTTTTACCAAGTCAGCATGCCATTGCTTGGACTCAGAGTTGATCAGGCTTGAAACAGTTGCTTTGCTGTCCAGCACTTTAACAGGACTAATGCTCTTGCTAGGTGTCTCGTGTGCAATCCATTTGTCCCCCCATATATGTGTTTCCTTGCCATTTCCAATCCTCCAGTATGCCCCTGCTTCAACAAGAGGTCTGGCTGACAGGAAGCTTCTCCAAATGAAGCATGGTTTGGATCCTAGTTTTGCTTGCTTGAAACTGGTGTTTGGGTAGTATTTGGCTTTCACCACTTTGGCTGCTAGAGTCTCAGGTTACTGGATTAATCTCCAACATTGTTTAGCAACTAGTGCTTTGTTGAATACTTCCAAGTCCCTGAAACCCAACCCTCCTGCTAACTTGGATTGCCCCATTCTCTTCCAAGAAACCCAATGTATTCTGTTTTCTTTATCTTGCTGTCCCCACCAAAAGTTGTGGATTACACCATTTATGTCCTTTAGGAGTAAAATAGGTAGCTTGAACACGCTCATAGTATAGGTGAGAAGGGCTTGTAGGACAACTTTGATGTCCTTTAGGGCTTGCTGGACCCAATTGATAAAGTAATAGGTACAAGGGGCTATAAATCAATATATATGTGAAGAGATTGAAAGAACCTGTCCCAACCTTTAATGGGTGAGAAAAGTATAGCTGTGGCTATAAATCAATATATATATGTGAAAGAAAAAAAAGTTAAATACAGTCGCCCAATGTAATCGTGGTGCAATCGTGGGCCCATCTCTCCCTATATGCCCCCTCCCGCTTCTCATTCTCCTTCAACCTCTCTCTCTCTCCCTCAACGTCTTGGTAAATTTGAACTCCAAGCCCCGACCATCTCACTTCTTCTTCTTCATCTTCTTCTTCTTTTTTGTGAGAGAGAGAAACCACAACTTATTGAGATCTTGATAACTCTTTTTGTGAACTTGTACAAGAACATCAAACTTGACTGGACAAACTCACACTACACGAAGGAGGAAAAAGAATAATAGAACTATGGACGACAAGAATGTGAATCAGTATCACAAACCAAATGCCTCAAAAGAAATCAATAGCTTTCAAACAAGTTCCCCCTTATATACCACTTGAGTTCAAGTTGGACAGTTTCTCAATCCACTTGTTGGCCCATCACTCTTCTGTACAACTTTTCTGCTCCTCAATGGAGACACCAATCTGGTCAAGGAGGGAATGTTTGAGTTGCAGTGGAACAGGGAGAACTGAAATTGGGTTTACGAACAGGGAGAGATCTACATATTACGAACCGGAAGAGATTTGAAAATTCTTCTTCAACCTTCTTTTTTTTTTTTTAATTTTTCAATAACACTAATGTGACACTTGCGTCAGAAGATTGCATGCTGACTCCCATTTGTGACTGTAAGTAGCGGAGCTATATGTGAAAAGATTGAAAAAACCTATTCCAACCATTAATGGGTAAGAAAAGTATCGTTATAAGGACATTTAAAAAAAAAATTGAGGTGAATTTTGGTCTTGCGTTAAATTATAAAATTATTTTTATTATAAAATATTTATAATATATTGTATAAAATTATATCAATTTATAAATTTATTTTTATAAAAAAAATTGTAATTATAGCACTTCTATATTATTTGAAAGGAATGCGATAGACATAAATAAGAGGACTTATTTACATGTCTACGACCCCATTTGGATTACAAGATTCTCTCACCTTATTTCATCTTATCTCATCTCAATTCAACACTTTTCAATTTCAAATTTTTAATTTTTTTTATCTAATCATTATAACTTTCTTAAAAACTTATAAACAAAACATAAAAAATAATTCAACTTTTCAAATCTCAAAAAATAAATAATATTAAAAAATTATATTCTACTAATATTTCAACTTTATAATATTTTTATTCAACTTTTCCTCTCTCATTTTCTAAAATACCATAAAAAAATTTTACTATTATTCACAAACTATTTTACTACTATTCACATATCATCTCATCTCATCTGACTATCCAAACGAGGTAAATGTCTACTATGACAAATTATACGAGTCCCCTTCTAAATATCAAATTATGACTGAGTAAAAATCTGAAAATTCGATTTTGAATTCTATTATGCTCTGATTCCAACAAAATGGAGTTGGACTCAAATTTCTTTATTAATTTTAAAGTCAGAGTCAGAGGAGCTCTTTTAGCTAGTTTATGTCATCTTTTCTAGTTACGGCAATGTTGTAAGACAGCTCATCTTCGATGTAATTATTATCCTTTTTGGTGAATGTTGCAGGGAAGCTCGTGTTCTCTGCACCTATTCCTTTTTTCTTTTCTTTTTTAATCTTTCAAAATTTGAATTGTTGATGTCGTGTTTCGCAGCCCGAGCAACTTCGCCCTTTTGGGTTGGTCCGTTCCTGCATACAGAGGAAATGAAAGCTCGGGGTCGTGGGAGGATACCTCTGATTCATAAGTTAGTTTGGGTTCTAAGCTTGTGATCTATGTGACCTTTTTAACCAATGTATTTGTGTGTTTTTCCCCCAAGTAGGGGATATTTATACCTGGCAAGGGGAATCCCTTGTCAGGCTGATCAAGATGGTGCCGCTCCGTACCCAAGTCGTGTCCCATGCCAACTCCCTGCCATATGATAGGCCATCCATGCTTGATCGTGGCGATCGGTGACAACCCTGGGTCCTTATCGTGGCGTGCCCACCTTCGTCCTTCATTAAATCCGGCATGACTTAAGTCAGGTACTCCCACCTTCCAGGTCTTGTCTAGTCGTCGGCGGTCAGGTATCTGGGTTCTCTTTAACCCTATGTGTGCGACATGTCGGCCAGTAAATGTGTCAGGCTTCCAAGCTTAGTCCCCATGCCCCACGCACGCTACCCTGCAGCTTTCTTGTGGGCTTTATGGGCCGATGTTGCCCTTCATGGCCCAGCCTGGGCCCTCATACTCTCCTACTGAGTTGTCCTTAAGCCCACCCATACCACGTGGGCTGGGCTCTTTCGGTCTAGCCCATCATTGGGAACATCTCCCCTCACAGTACCCCACAGATTCTCACCATACATGGTGAGAATTCAAAACGTTCCCTTCCGCTTTTCCCAGGCCACTTTCCTTTGAGGCACGTCTGGCACCTCGCGATGGTTCGACTGTGCCATCAATGCTTTGATGGAGCCTCGGGTCCTTCCAACCCCTTCATTATCCATCGGTTTGGGACAATGGGAAGCTCGCCCACGCACTGGGTGGGTTATTGGACCGTGCTCTTCACGCACTCGCTATTTGCTCTTCACGATGTCACTCCGCACATTTCTCTAGGCCCGGCATGTCTCTTGTATTTCGGGTTCAGGGTCACGTCACTGCCTGCAGAAGTCCAACCGCCGCATCCTCCTTTATATAAACTCCCCCTTTCCTTCACTTTTGTCATTTATGTTCTTCTACCCTCGCATTTTCCTTCGAGTCTGCCTTCCTAGTTCCTCATTTCACTCTCTTACTTCATTCCTTCCCTCGCACAGTTATTAATGGCTCCCAAAGGGTCTTTCGATTCTCGTTTCTTGTACTTCGTCGAGTGGAGTCGTTAGTTTTTGCCGACAACCTTTGTGCTCTGAGGAGGAGATACAATATCCCAAAATCGGTTGTTCTGGAATTCCCTGGGCGTCGTGTTGCTGCGGTGGACTCTGATGGGATGGCTTCTCGGGTGGTGTTCTATCCCCTGATGTTCGCGATTGGCCTTCACCTCTCATCCTCTCGACAAGGAGACCAACTTGGTGCTAACAGAGGCTAACATTCGGAGATTTCTTTATACCCCTGACTGCTTGTATGTGCTGAGGCAGGACTTCTTGGTGGACTCCCCTTCGTCTAGGAGTCGGAAACGTCATTCTAGCCCTTCCGTGGGTAGTGATGGGGAGAAGTGGCGTTGGGCAGGCCATGACGACGTTGGCGGGGCATCCAAGAGTAAAGTTGGGAGCTCCAGGCACCCTCCCATTCTAAGTTCCCGGCTCCCTCCTCCAGTCAAACCCATGCGCAGGGGGCACAGGGCTCCACATTCATGCTGCCCGTGGTCCCATTGACCTCGTGCCATGTTGTTGTTGAGGAGGAAGGTGACGACGACCTTCGGGCTACCTTTGTCATTGCCTTCATCAAGCTCGCACCCCGCGGGCTCGTGCTGGAGGTCGAGGCGTTCCCTTCCTTTGAAGAATTGCTCATAGAGGAGGAGGTTGTTCCTCTTGTTCTCCGGGCTACGATGGAGGCTTTCTCTTTTCCTGGCTGTCTAAGGCCGATCAATGAAGAAGAAGCCAGGCCAAGTTCATGGAGGGTCGACCAAGAGGAGGTCGGGCCAAGCCTTCCTTTCATTGTGGAGTTGAGTGATGACTAGGTATCAATCTCGTCCCTTTATCTTGGCCATTCCCCGGAGTCAGATGTTGACTTCTATCTGGCGCTGGATGGATCAATGCTGTAATCTCCCCCGTGGGCAAGTAGGGTTCCCCTAAGGTGGAGGTTGACCCCTAGACAGAGGAGGTGCCCGTGACAACCAAAGGGCCCTCTTTGGGACCTACCATGCTAGAGGAGCAGCATCAATGGAGTTGGCACTTGAGTAGGCGAAGTTTAACACCACCGGTGAAGCACTAGAGGGTCCCGACATAGGCCTCTCCTTCGAGCCTATCTCGGACGTGCCCGACTCTTCGTGGAAATTGGGGGGAGTTAGTCCGTCCTATTATGCCAGGGCAGGGAGGCCCAAGGTGATAGGCTCTGGCTTTTAGAAGACTCGAGCTGAGGCGATCGAGTTGGAGGCTCAGAAGTTAAGGCCCATCTTTGCCCAGGTATCCTTTGTTTGCACTTCTTTCAATCTTCTTAAACTCTTCCTTCTTTTTAAGTTTGCTCGTGACATATGCTGCAGACCAACTGGCAGGCACTTCAGTCCCTAGCCCTCCCCTGTATGGAGGTTCGCAAGGTAAAGGGTCATGTGGGCCTTGAATGTCTCCAAGTGTTCCAGTGGATCCCTAAACCTTGAACTTGGTCGGAAGAGGGATGACCATTACTCCAACGCTGTGCAACCATCTTTCCTCCACTGCCATCCCTCTAAAATTTGAACATTGGCATCTTGTATTTTGGGGCAAACAATCTTACAATATACGACTGCTACTATTGAAGATTGTAGATAATATTTAAAAAAAATATATAAATATCCCTATGAATATCTCGCTAGTAAGGGGATAATTCTTCACGTTGTGAGTGGAAGTCAAAATATTTTGATTGAATTGATGGACAAAGAAACCTATCGTGTTTGCACAATCACGACAGTGGTATCAACAGGTGTAAAGTTATAAAGGTTAAAAAGGTTCGTGAGACAGAAGAAATTAGAAAGAAAAGCAATGGATACATAGCCAAATCTCACAGCCAAATCAATATACTGTTTTGAAAGGAAGGAATTAGTTAGCGAGGCTAGAGAACTCGCATTGGCCTAACCAAATGTCAGATCAAATTTTGGCTAATTTTTATTAAAGTGGTCTGCATTGGAGTAGTCAAAACTCTGACTCCATTTTTGAGCTACATTAAAATCACTCATTTCTCTAAATTTGGTTAGCTACTATTTATCTCCAAAACAATATTTTACTCTAAATTGTCTTTGTTGACTTCACAAAATTGTAAATGTGAATGTTGGGTAGAAAAAAAGTTGACAAAAATTGTATATGTGATTTTTGACTATGAGAAAGGTTAGCAAAATGTGTTTGTTGGATAATTAGGTTGAAAAAAAAATAGTTGGAAAACAAAAATTTGAAGTAAGAATTAAATTATTAATTAATATATAAAGTGTATTTGTAAAATATTTAAAAAAATTAAAAATTATTATTAAAATATCTAATATTATTTTATTATTTTAACTTTAAGATATATAGTTTAATGTGGACTAATTTCTTCAATGGCTTTAGATTTAACCAAAATCTCAACTTTTTAACCAAATTTTAGACTTGACAATAGCTAAACAATTGTCAATGCTCTTAGGTACCCAAAACAAAATGGCCGGTGCAGTATTTGAAGCTTCTCGTTGTGGTGAAAAATTCTCATAGCAGTTTGATAAACAAATTAGATGGAAATAATATAATATTTTAAGTGTGAAATGAAATTGTGATTTCACATTATGATAAATGATAATAGTAAGTGATGTATGAGATCATATATTGTTTGTGAATAAAAAGTTTTTGTTCTTTAAAATATTTCAATAGGACTCTAATTATATTATTGACTAATCTACTTTTTAAAGTATAAGCCATATAGTTAAGATCTTCCATTCTCGCGTCACATAGAAAGTCTATTTCTTCTTAATTCGTTGAAATCAAATGTCTTCCCATTCTAACGAGGACACGATTCCTCCACTAATTAATACAGGGATAATATTTTGATTTTGTTTCGTAAACGCTATCACTCCGTTTGAAAAACTTCATAAACCGATTTGAATTTAGAAATGAGTTAAAATAGATTAAGATAATTTTAAATGAATTGAATTAAATATTATTTGTTAATATTATTATTATTTTAAAATTTAAAAAAATTAAATTGTTTATTATATTTCGTGTAAAAATTTAATAAGATTATAATGATAAGATAAGATGAGTTGAAGTAAGTTTCCAATCCAAACCGGGGCTGAGTCTAATTTTAAGCTGGATCTAACATCTAAACATTCAACTCTCAAATCACTAAATTCTTCTCAACTCAAAACATCTTTACACGTGTGACCTACAACCTTTTTCAACTTTTTATAAATACATATAAACTCATCTTAACATTCAAACACATCTAATCTCATCTTAGGTGGATCAACAAAACTCATTCTATCATTTTAACTCACTACTATTCATAAAGAACTCAACTCAACATCTAAACAAGACCTTAATTGAGGCATAATGAAGGCTGCAACTACCATTTACTTGGATTCCAAGGTCACAATCTATTGCCAAAGAAAAAAGTAACCTCACCTTCAACCAGTCTACATTTTTGTCTTGTGACTAGAATGGCCATTCCAATTAAAGTAATTAACTTTGCACTTGATATCTTTAAAATTATTAGTATTTCAATTAGATGCATATCATTTTCTTCTAGCAAAGGTAGATAATCTGATTCCATACTGAAAAGCATTCACATAACAAAATCACATGACATGCAATTATCATAATACACAAGACTTGCATGCGTTACATAATTACCCATTCATCATATATTTCATGTTGTTGCTATCCATGGTTGTTAGATATCAATACTAGCCTAGGGTACTGGTTGTTTCCTCCCATGGATGTTGCCCATAATATCCCCCCCCTCAAATTCACAAAGGGTCTCCAGAACTAACATGAAACTGGATATATGTGTTTCACGAATATTGAAATCCAGGAAAGTACAGATTCAAATTTCAAAATGGTGATAAGACATCTACCTAAACTGTATTTCTAATGTACTATGTACAACGTTTGTTGCAGAAAACTTACAACCGACCCATCTTATTTGTTGGTGCTCGTTTCAATATCTTCTGGTACGTGGTACGTAGAGAGGAAAAATGCACTCTGATGCTTCTGTAAGAACCTGCATCACAAGAAGGATAATCTCTCAGCATTAGTATAGTCATGATGCCTTGTTAGAAACGTGTTTGAGGCAGACTATCCAGCCTTGTTTTCTATTTGCTCATAGATCTACGCGAGATCAACACGTACAAATGAAGTGACACACTTAACTTTGAAGAACTTTGTTCTTCGAATTAAATGAAATGCAACACAACACTTTCGTTATGCCATGCTCAGCCAAAATCAAGCTTCCAACACAAATTTCAGCAATACAAAATTGATTTTTTGGATCAGTAGCATACATGGTAGATCATCCTGAACAAACATATATAACATGCATTTTTATTTTCTCGATTTCATTTTTCACACATGAACATATATATGTTAAAACATAATGAAAAGATGCTATACTTGAGAAAGTCAATTAATTTTTGCTGCAGTTCCATCAATGTCTCCTCTTCAATGTTGGCATGGTACAATAACTCGGGCAACTTAACTGCAGATGGAGGAAGAAATACATTACAAGCACGAAGTAAAGATGGCTATAACTTTTTACAACCAAAAAAACCCAAAAAGATGCTACATTAAGCAGTTTGAGAATTATTAACAATTAGAAAAAACTAGCATGGGACAAGCAACAGGACAATCCACTTTTACAGACATCTTTCTCTCTCCGTGGAACAATAGGTGCCTCATTGCTGCCCCCCAAAGAGGCCAAACTCTTCAAGCTCATTCGGTTTGCATAGATGGTTGCATTACGTTCACTACATCCTTTTTAAAGAAAGTTAGCAGCGAAAAGACAACATGAAATTGGGATTTTGCTGTTTTGTTACTTTTCATTGTCTTGGATTTGACTCACTAAAAATCAACTGAGTTTTTTATGTAACCGTTGAATTTGCATTAATGCTAGGTTTTCCAGTGGGAATGGAATCAATGGGTAATTTGAAAAGGACAACAACATATATGGGTTATATAATGAATTTTGGATATGGATACTATTTACTTACAAGTTTATCAAAAGGTTGGTGTGAAAACAAGCAGAATTAGTAATCTTATGGTATACAAAAAAGATTATCCTACCGAAAAGGCGTAAAAGATGTTCAGCACCATATACAGTTGAAGGAGAGACATCATCTGAAATTGCTTCATCATATTGCTGACGCTCACTTTTGTATAGAAGCATCACTGGCAATACTTTGTCGAAGTAACAACGTAATCCTTTCAGAACTTCTCCAACTGAATCGGCTATTCTATATCCATTGGAGCATGTTACAAGAGAAGAACAACGGCTTTAAATAAAATAGACATATTTAACAGACAAACATTGCATATGCAAAGTGGAATCTCTAAATACAGAAGCTGCAGGGTGCATAAATGGTAAGTTTAACACTTGAGGGTATTTACACAAAGGCTCTCTTCTCACAGTTCTGAACTAAAAGAACTATATCCACTAATCTAGGCATGCAGAGCACATCACAACCATTCCATGCAAATGCTGCAGACTGCCTGGCTAGCACGATGTGTGTGAAAAAGGGACAAGAAGTAACATCATCAACCAATGATTTGATATTTTTTATATCATCTCAGTTACAGAAACAGAATATAGTAAATATAGAGGATATTCAGATGCCAATGGCACAACTATAACTTTTATCATTCAATAACATAATATAAAGCTAGATCTAAACTGTAATTTTGGTGAAAGACACCTCAAGATATCAGAATGAGTGGGAATTTGAAAATAAATAAACAATGACAGGATTTTATCAGATGATTCTAACTACCAAGTATTGTATCATAAATCACAGATATATATGTAAATATATATTCTAAACGAGCCCATTTTTTTATTCAGCAGTTCCTTTTTTTACAATTTTATCAATCAGTAAGTTGCATAGCACCCAAGGAGTCTTGCAACAACGAAATCACCCTCCAGGTGAAAAAGGACCATCTGAATGGTAAAGTCTTGTTATTTGTTATGCACAGAAAAAAAATTTTGTTCTTTCTGGTTTTGTCTTTTTTCTTTTCGGGACAGTAAAGCCAAAGTGAGTTGCCAATAGTCACAAACAGATATTTGTGTAAACCAATATTTTTATTTCCCCCTCCCACTTTGACAATTAGATCATCAAAAATTTTATCCTTTTGCAACTTTGAAGTGAGCCAACAGAAATATTTGAAGACGAAAGCCATGTTGAATATATTTTCTCCGTTGCTTTGAGTAGAACAAAATCAGCAGGAACCTGGAAGCTACATGAACAATGCTGAAAGAGGAAGAGCTTAAAATTTTATATCGAGTATAAATGATCTTGTAGTCTCTTATCCATGGATAACAAAGTTAGAGCGCAAATATAAACCAATATACATTAATTGATATCATCAAATAAAAATCAGTGTCTAAAACAACTTACTATTAATGAGGAAAAGAAAAATGTTGAGTGAACCAAGGAAAGACTGAAAGGTGGCAAAAAAGGCAGGCAGGAGCTTACAAGCCATCCTTCTTCATCCTATAGTCCAGATACTTCCTCAATATGTCATCAACATTTGGGGTACGTGGAAGTTTGACAAGCTGCAAGGGAGGACATAGATAAAAAAGAAAAAAAAATCGAAGTTATAAATACATAAGAAAAAAATGAAAACCTATATGTACGTGACTGATAACTAGCAGTCACACAACAAGGTCTACTTTGCCTAAGATAAGGTTGCTCCCATCTGATCCCCACACCCTTCCATTAATAATACTGCTGGGCAGCCCAACTTGACCATGGGGAAACTATTAAACCTAATCATTTCCATCTTCAATGTAACCTGGTCTTCAATATGCTTTCTTAATGTTCTTTGTCAGATACAATCCACCCAGTTCATCACCTTCGTGATGACACATGACCATGGTACTCTCAGATACTAGGTGGAATTTGGTTCCCTATAAGTTCATGTTTTTTGTTTTTTTTGATAAGTAATCGATAATATTATTAATAGAGATAAGACCTATCTAGGTCTACGTAAGGGACCCTATAAGTTCATGTTAGAATTTTTCAAATTACAGCTATATGGTTATTACAAGTAATTTATATCAATAAAATAATTTAAAAAAATGAACACCACACTAAGGACCAACTAATTGAGATTTGCTAGTCAATGGATCACATTGCAAAACTACTATTCACCCTAAATTACATAGAGTTCCAATTTGTATCCTAAACTATCAATAGATCTCACTATGGTCTCTCTATTCAAATTAAAACTATCAACAGTTTAATGTCCAAATTGAAAGTAATTTAGGGTGAAAATGAAAAATAGGTGGTGGTTTATGGGTAGAAAATGCAATTTCCCTAACTTCTAATAAATAGAAAAAGTTTTTTAAGACAAAAACTCATGGGGAAGAAAAGATAAGCAACTCAACATCTGCAGACAAACACCTAGGACACAAGAATATCAAACCAAGATTAAAAAAGGAATTATATAAAAAGCATACTGGCTAGTGATTGTGAGCATAGATGAAGAAAGATGGAAGGAGAGGGAAGATGCTTTTGCTTGTTCTCATGTTTGAGCAATGGTTTTTCATGTTATCAAAGTGTTGAATAATGAATATAGCAAGTTAATGATAGAATGGATCAGTGCAATATAATGAGTTTCTTATTTGTTGATCATTATTAACAAGTAATTGCATTCATAGAGCACATAATAACAAATTTTTATCCATACATCCCCTTTAACAGTCAAGTAACCACATGAGATAATTAAGAATGCAAACTTCAGTTCACAACATTGAATATGTAGGGACCATGTAATAAAATGATCATCTGTACATCCCTATAATAACAAAGAACACAGACTATGGTTGATAGTGCAGAGTGTGGCTAGAACAAAGACAACAAAAATAAGCCCTGTGACCCATCTATATCACATTTAGAATTATGATAATAACCTAATGAAATTAGGCAGTTATAGTTGGAACTTGACAAAAAATCATAAAAAGAAACTCTTTACATGAGCTTATACTTCTTTGATATTTCTTGTATGCATAAACCTTGAAAAAAAATGCACCGACTACATTCCTGGGCATGTTCCTTCTGAAAATAAAATCCCAGCAAAACAGATCACTCATACTCAAAAGTGTAGGTTTATAACAACATGAGAACAGAAAAGAAACACAGAAAATTTAGGAATCAAGAACAATAACATGCACATCAACATGACAAAAGAAGAAGGCTCCTCTCTTCAATAGCAAGTCTAGTGAATATTTTAATAGCAACCATGTTTGAACACCAAATTTGGCACCATCTGATGACTACAAATCTCTCTCTTAGAAACCTTAGGTACAAAAGAATAGAGGATATACATACCTTGCCTAAATGAGTAATAAATTCACAATCGTCAACCAATTGTTTCTTTAGCGGAGGTGGGAGTTGGATGTTCACCAGCCTGTCCAAGAGTAAATTGCCATCCTCCTAACGAAAGACAAATGGCTTGGTGAAAGATACCAAAATAACAATTGAAATCCCAAAAATGTCAAGAAAATCTTTTAACTGATATGGATGAATTATCAAACGATGCATCTGAATTAATCAAGATAATGCAAAAAGAACAAAACAATGCATGGGTGAACTCGAAGTGCTTTAGGCAATACCTTACTAACAAAGTCAGTCTTTCGCTTCTTGGCCCTTGCCACTGCATATAATTTACAAGATAGGTTAGGAAAAGGGAAAAGGACATAAAAATGGTTATTACTCAGTGATCAATCTTTCCATCAATAATCACTTTTCTTTCTGAAATGAAAGGATCTAGACACACATTCATGGAAAAAAAACCTTATTAAAATTTTTTTTAGTTATTCTAAACAAATTTGTGCCTTCTTGCTTTACTAAGTTAGCCTTATAACATTCCAGTAAGCAAGCCTTCCTTGCTACCTGATAGTTAAGAATTAAACTGGACCCCAGACACCCCATCCCTCTACTGCCTAAGCTCATGCCATGGGACTACAATTAATGTAAACAGATGAAGGGCAGAATGATTAAGTTAACCACCACCACCACCCACCCCCCCAAAAAAAAAAAACAAAACAAAAACACACACACACACACGAGACAGAGAGGAAAAAGAAACACTTGGAAGAAAAACACTTTAATGGCTCATGTTAACATGTAAGGGCAGAATGCTTAAGTGAAACACTTTAATGGCTCATCTACCAACATGCTTGGGCATGAAACATAAGTTTGGGCTTCTACTGTTCATTAGCATTGCTACTTTTCTTATATTGTCAATGACTGAAAGCTCTGCCATTAAAAGCAAGGAGAAAAGAACAAAGAACAACAAAGAAAGGAAGAATAAAATAATAATACAAGTTTTATCACTATGTCAAAAGAGAAAAGAAAAGCAAAAAGAACAAGAAAGATAGAAAAAGTGCTGTGTGCTTGGCCTATATGCCTCTTTCCTATCAATAAAACTTTACTCGTATAAAAAAAATATAGAAAAAGAAATTAAGAGCATATCTGATACTGCAGATTTCATTTTTGTTTAAATGAAGATATAATTAGTCGTAATGAAATTGGCAAGAGGATAAATATCTAACTGTGGGAACTTTTTGGTTTAATCACTGAAGCTCGAGCTAGCTTTGTATTCTTCTCAAAGGATTGCTTCTTATTGAGGGCCTGCTGTTTCTGCACATTTTCCTCAGTAAACTTCATCAGGCGATCCACACCTACCCATTCATCCCAGCTGTTGAAAAACAAGGCCTGAATTAATTAAGAATTACCCAGAATTGATAAGCACAACAATAAACCACACTAAATAGGAGAGCTAAATAGGAGAGGATAAGTTCAAATAGGAGAACCTCAAGTATAAAAGTTACATAAAACAAAAATATAACTCTCTAAAGAAGCCATACATACCAAGATTGGAGTTCAAATTAAACATGCTATGACAGAAAATATGAAGCATTATGTTATAAATTAAATTATAAAGGAAGAAGAGCTATAGTGTTTGGATTGGAGTTCCAAAAAAACCAGATCCAAAAGCATTAATATATGAGCTGTTGGATTTCCACTTGCAATTACCAACCACCTCCCACAGAGAACATTATAACCTAAATCAGAACATTTCAGATTTCAGGAACATTTGGGAAGCTAACTCACTTTTTGCTCCATCCCTGCACGGCACAAGAATTCAATCAGGATTCCACACTAGAATTATCTAGTTTTGCATAAACCCAACATTCATGTCATGATTGATGCAACTAAAGAAAAAGAGATAAACATAACATCTATATAGCAATGAAGAACCAAAAGAACGACATAATACTATGGCACAACACATTGCAGAAGAACATTTAAAATATAAAATGACCAAAACTAAAATACTTACGGGATAATGAACAAAAAACCTCCACTCCATCTGGTATTCAATCTTTGTCACCTTGCAAATAAAACATATAGCATATCATACGAACCAAATTAAAGACCATAAACATTTACAGCACATAAAGTTAACAACATTTGACACATCAATCTTTCCGATAATCCATATGCATGCTCCATATTTCTATATTTTTTAATATATTAATATCTCAAAAGCTCTTCAACAAGGCGCTATTATGAAGCCAGAGTGTTTCATAATGCTTGGGAAAAAATATGTTTTGCACCCTTGCACTATCATTGTTAAATTTACACCATAAACGACCAAAACTATCAATTTTCAATATAAACTACCAAACTTTGGCACTACCCTCAGTTGAGCTTGATAAAACAAACACAAAAGATATCAGGCCCTCAATAGTCATATCTTACTGAAAATGCAAATTAACAAATTTTGGAAGTTTATGTTGAAAATTGATAGCTTTTGTAGTTTAAAATGTGAAAAGAAAAAACCACGGTAATTGGAAGAGTGCAAAATGCAGTTTTTCCCAGTTTTTAATAAAAATTTCACAAAACACCATGCTGACGTCAATTTTGTTTTTCAAAAAAAGTGTCCAAACACTTACAAGCAACTGGATAAGTATAAAAAATAGTCAGACCCCGAGCAGTTCCCAAGTGAAAGTAGCTGTAGTACTCTCCGGGTATGTGGCTACAGAAAGAAAAGGCAGATATATTTAAAGGGGCAAATTACATTAGCCCCTTGGGTTTTCTAAGTCAATTAATATGTATCCCATATATCCAAGCTAACCTTTATGAACCAGAAGTAAGAGAAAGACGGCTAAGAACTAAAGCCTATTCACTTGAATACCCAGCGCATTTTACTATAACATTACATAACCATGGTAGCCTTAACTGTTGACACATGAAAAAGCCGTTCTGTGAGTTCTTTTGGCGCCAAAATACAACCAGGTGATCCAGGTGGGGCAATTCTGGTGCCTTGCTGGTTGTAAGTACAACAATGACTTACTAAAGGTCTAAATTGTATCGATAGTAAACCATAGGTTGCGAACTGTAATAAATACATAAGAAAATTGTAGCATCTGATGCCTACTCACTTCTATCATGACAAAAAATGCAAAATCGAATACTTCTTGAAAAAAAAAATTAAAATAATAATAATAATCGTGTTTCTCGCGAAAAAAATGGAAGTCCACGAAGTTTTCGAATTTACATGGTGCTTCTGTTAAAAAGGATTCTTGATTCTGGAAAAAGACAAAACAAAGCATGAAATGAGCATAACCCAATTTTTCCTTCTGTATTTTTTGAACTTCTACTATAATTATTTTGAAGAATACCTCGGAGAGGAAAGTCAGTATGGAGGGACGAAAACCAAGATATACAGAGAGAGAGAGAGAGAGTACCTTGGCTTCGTATATGCGGACGCTATGGAAAGCAAGGACCTTTTCTCCTTCGGAGAAGGGGCAGGAATCGGTGTCAGGAGGGCAATCGCCGTCGTCGCCGTCAATTTCCATGTCGGGGTCGGTCTTGGTGATGTCGGACTCGGTGGCGGAGGAGTCAGTAGCCCCAGTCTTTGAGCTTCCCATTTCGGCGGTCGATATAGAAAATATATCTGATCGATCCTACGTATTCTTTAACAAAGTTTGATTCCGAGGACACCCAAGTAACTAAGAAATTCTGGGTGTTTTCTGTGCTTTGTCTAAACGCACCGCCTTTGTTCGAATCAATCGCTAACTTGTCGGAGTTGTCTCTTCATTTCACTAGTGGTTCCTTAAAAAGCATAACGGGGTGATGTCGTCGTCCCTAACGATCTTTTTCCTTTTTTGGGATAGGCCTGAAATTAGTTGAGGATTTGTTGGTAGAAATATTAATAACCAGTGTTTGGGATTAAAATGACTTCAAAGTTCAAACTGGTTTATGGATTTGTAAAAACCTTTTTAGTTTTAGGTCTCATGTTTGGAAATGCTTTGGTCAGTTAATTTTTTAAAAGAGAAATAATATCTACAAACAGACATTTACTTAAATCCATAAATTATGTGATTTCATATGTTAATTTATAAAATTATTTTTATTTTAAGGGCTAATAGATAACATGAAGTCATGTACTTGATAAAAATATTGATGGAATGGGATTGTTTTCCATCCATTAAATAATGAGTAATGTTATATATAATTATAGAGTGCATGAACGTCGTGTAATCATTTTGAAAAATAATATAGTCTATTATTAAAAAATTAATTTTTTTTATATAAATTCTATATTAATTACTCACTATTTTAAAGAGATTATCCAATATTTATACATTATATGACTATAAATATTATTTCTTTTAAATAAGTTGGATGTGAGTCCTGTTATTTGGAATGAGAGGGATGAAATGCTTATCTTATGTGTGGAAGGAAAATGGCGTACATGAGGTAGTCCTCAAATGCTACGTATATGCTATGCGTAGAAGGAAGATGCAGTGGGTCCAAAAAGCATTATTATTTCAATTTTATCCACTCGGTTATCAAAATTTTAATGAAGATTAATAAGCACAAAAAATCAAATAAAAAATATAATAAGAAGTTATATTTTAACAATACATGTTAATTTTAACCATTCTCATCCACCATTACATATCTCAATATAAAACATGTTTTAAAAAAAGTTATTCAAATTTTCTTATTAACCTTCAAAAGTCTAATAGAAAACACATCTCAAAACTTTTTCAAAATAGATTCATAAAAATTCTCAAAAATTTATAAGCCAAGCATCATCTTTCTCTTTAATTTTGGTTGTAACTGAACAGGCTAATTAGGGCTCATTTGGATAGTAAAATAAGATGAGATGATTTTAGATGAGTTGAATAAAATATTATTATAATATTATTTTTTAATATTATTATTTTAAAATTTGAAAAAGTTAAATTATTTATTATATTTTGTATGTAAATTTAAAAAAAATTATAATAATGATATGAGATGAGTTTAAAGCGTTTTTATATCCAAACGAAACCTATATAGTATTTTTTCCAACATGTGAAACATGATTTTAGATGCCCTAAAATCAAGGATATAGTAATTATTAGCTCTTGGAAAACACTTCTCCCACCTATAAAACTCACGGAAAAATCTGGTTGGACATGGATTTACGTATCAATACGTGTACCAATGCTGAGTTGGAAAGGTAGATTTTAAAGAAACAATCTCTTTCTTTATTTTTTTCGTTTTAATTAACATCTATCAAAGTAGTCTATGCCAACATTGGTGTACAAATTGGTCCACCAATTCGCTTATAGATAGAAGGGCTCAAAACTCACGGACAAAACCCATCCAGTAGGTTTGTTTTTTAATTAATGGTTAAGAAAGTGTTTTTAACGTATTTGTGATTTTTATTTTTATTATTTTTAAATGTTTAAGTGATTTAAAAAAATCTTTGAAAAAAAACCCAAAAAACAAAAAGGAATTTTTGGCTGTTCGGTGGATCCTGTCGTGGGGATCCTCGGCGCGAGTAGCACCTCCCTCGGCTCTTTTCTTTTCTTCTGAAGTCATTTTATTTATCAGAGGATCAAAGAATTCAAGATCATGTACAACCCAAATTCCTGTTTTTGCTTTCACTAATGTGGTCTGTTGGTGATCATGTCTATACCTAGAAACAAAAAAACAAAAAAATCGGTGGAATAGTGGACGGATCAAGATTTTTATTTTTGTTCTCAGCAAGGGTTAATGTATACTTAGCATGGATGGCGATCAGCTTCTTACTTAAAGCAAGGAATTATATTTGTTATTTGAATATTGGTGGACACAACATATGGATCTTATAACATTATTTAGCATTTTTTGTTTGTATACTCCCAAAATAATCTCAACCCTACATGAATATATAATAGAGTGCTGCTAGGGTGCCACCCAACAGTTACCGCTGGCGTGCCCCTAGGCAAAATTCACCTTTTTTATTTTTTTATTTTTCTTATTCATATTTTTTTAAGATTTTTAAACATTTTTTTAAAATATAAAAAAAATACCATTACACTAATAGTGACTTCTTTAATCAGTAAGTAAAAGAAAAATAAATAAATGCATGAACAGTCAAAATGAGAGAGCAAAATGGAGGAACATAGCAGCATTATTCTATATAATATCTATATGTTTTCGAAGTATAGAACCTTTTAATGGAATAAAGTTTGAGGGTCAAAATCTCTTCTTTCAATTATAGCATGCTTAGAAAAAGGGGGAAAAAACATAAAAGTGACTAGAGTACCTTTGATGATTTTCAACCGATTTGGGTGAATTTTTCCCATATTCAAATGTTATGGAGCAGTTGGGGGAAACAATATAGTCAGCAAGAAACAGCAATGAGGAAGACTGGAAGTCACATGTTGGGAAAAGGTTTCTCTTAATATGAAACTCATGACTGAATGTATCAAAAACGTGCCAGTTATCAAAATCCCAAAACGCCAGCTCTCGAGTTTGGTCATCGAACAGCACAATGGATCGATAGATAGATTGGCTGATATTTACGTGACATAATTTGATTTTAATAAATATATTATTTATTTTTCATTACATATTTCTTTTTTGTGCTGAAATTGTTTCATTCATTTTATTTTTTTAATATAAATTATTTTGTTTAAAATTGTCTTCACTGGAGTCATAACCCCCAATTTGAATATCTATTTTGGTCTTCACTTTGACTGTTTGTCCCTTGAAAAATGAAAGCAGCCAGGTTCTATAGGGTCCACACACCCGTTTTTGAAGGAGTCGTTCCTACCGTCTCAGCTTGTTTGCATGCCTTACTTGTGCAGTCTCGCATATTTTCTACTTTGTAGCTTTCAAACGGATTTACTTCCCTTGGACTGCCTTAATTCAATTCAACAACAAAGAAAATGACAAAAGAAAAAGCCGATAACTGGAGAAAAATGCATATTCTCGGCCAAATTTTGCTGTACATTCATCTTGGCTTTATTTCTCTTTTAGATCACCTTTAGAATTAGTATATGGGAAAAGAATCTTTACCTCCGACCTGTTGATTATAACTTAGATAATTAAATTTATTTCTTCCCATCAATTTAACTTTTAATTAGGACTAGTGGCGACAAGAAATAATGCAAGTAATTACTAAGAAAGCTTAGTTAGTTTGGGTATTGAGAATACATCAGGTATCTTCAGAATACCTCACTATTATTCATTATTTTACTATTATTTTTTATCTATTTTTTACTCCTATTCAATATTCTATCATTATTTTTTCATTATTTTTTTACTATTATTCATAGAATAATGATAATACCTCATTATCTAAACACAATCCGAAGCTACATGCATGGAGGAGATAAGAACGATATATGAGAGATGGGTCACAGCATTTACATTCAAGCATGAACAACTTTTATGGTATTCTCCCACCATAGTGTTAGAATTATCATGCCAATCATGTTCTCCTGAATTGACCAGAGAAATCTTTAATTTGTCCCAGATCAATTGTATCTTCAACCAAGCTCTTCTCTCTCTCTCTCTCTCTCTAGATCTCTCTCTCATACAGAAATGCACACTGGGTAATTACCAAAAGCCGATTCTTAGAAGGATGAAACTCGAATTGTACATATGCAATAGAACAGTGAAATCAAAGCTTCATTACATTCATTACAAATGTTGTATGTATCAAACACTAATTTGTTGCATGATATCGCAAACACTACAAAAGATTAAAACAGTTGTTCTTCTACATCACTTTAACCAATAAAAAGAATGCTAAATCTTGCCACTCTTGATCTGTAATACATATGAATGAATAATTCAACTATTTTTATCTTTTTTGTAAAAATGATTGAAATTTGAAAGAATCACTGGTGCATTCATGGCAGTAACCAGTTAGTTAGTGTCCCTCACCAGGACCTGGTCCCGAGTTCTTGACCACTTGTAGATTTCGAGCATTCTTGATCCCATGACCGTCTCCCCCAGGGCTTGGACCACCCCCGGTTTTGATCCCTTTTAAATCCAAACCATCGAAGAAACTCTCAAACTCTCTGTTGATGGCGCTGCTGCCAGGCTTTTCATCAACGAGAGGACGAGCATCTGACATGAAAAGTGCAGAACTTAACATGAGAAGAACGAACAAAAGGCTAAGGGACTTCAAGATTTTGGCCATTTCAATGGTTAAGGCTTTAGTTTAGGCTCAAAACTAGAGCTTCAGGCAGATTTTGGGCTATGTGATTTGTGGGATTGGCACAGGTTGGCGTCCTGTATAAATAAAGAGATTTGTGCATGCAACTGAGGTGGGATTTTAGAACTAAAGTTCTGACTGGCGAGAAAGATCCAAGCCTCGTTCAAACACGTGGGTGGATTATTGAAGGGGCTCGTGAGGACTGAGGTGCCGCCGTCTCTAATTATTCTACAAGCTGGAATATGAGGAACAGAGGAAGCAGTTTCCTTGTTTCCAAATGGAGTACTCAAAGGCGGAAAAACTAAAAGAGTGGTCCAAATCCGTAGTAACGAAAAACGAAATGAATAGGATAAGACAGTTTGTATTCCTTTTTCTTTTTTCTTTTTTTTTTGGGAGTAATTTCTTGTGAGCTTAGGTGTGGAATTCAAACATTGGAAGAGATGATTTTCTTTGGTCTGCACCCACTATTGCCTACGTAAATGCATGCGTAATACGATTGATAAAACTAGGTGGGGAACAAGATACATGCACACAGCTTGGAGTAACAAGATTCCACAATGGCATGAAAGCTAACATCATCACATGCATCTTCGACGAAATTCATGTACATTCAATCATTAGGATTAAATTAATTTGGTCCATTTTTATTTGAATATTAATGTAATAATGAGAGAGGGCTAGCTCCCAATAGATCAGATACAGTTAATTCTCCCCCTAAATAGTGCAAGGTGTTACTTGATTCCCTTGAGTTACGTGAGGAATGAAATCTATATCGAGGTGGCTCTTAGGCTGTGAAATACGTGGAGTGTTGTTCTGTTTTTTACCACTAATACACTACCATCATTAAAGACGAAATCTGAAGAAGAAAAGGCTCGCAGAACAATTTCAACTCGATCAATGCTTTTTGTTATATTTTACATTTGAGAAATGTTAGAGATAAGTCACTATAGCAGTGCACACTTTGTACTTATTGCGTGACTGCTTCTAGTTGATTGTTCCCAACACTCACTTGAGGAGATGTGTGGTCTAGATGATGTCACATCATATGTGCAAAATGGATACTCCTAATAGTAACTTCTATCTATATTTATTCTTTACATTTATGCTATGATAATATCTTGGATTATTCGATTTTCAATAAATATAAATAATGCTTTGGTAAAAAATGCAGAAAGAAATCACCAAGACGTTGAAACAATGTGATTTGAGTTAATTATATATGAGAATAACTTCCTGATTTATAATGTGATTGTAATGGTCTCCCCTATTGTATCTAATCCAAATTAGTTTTAGTATCTCCGACGTCCAAACTGCTATTCATTTTGCATTTCAACCTTAAAAAATGACACTTTTAAATTACCAAAGTTATAATTTTGTACCCCAATTCGAAATATAAGTTGCAATGTGCATCCTTAAAATAAGAAAATGTTATTATATCTATATATAAGGTCTAGAACTTCATAGGTATAATGATATTAGTCTTGCCCGTTTAGCATCCTACTCATCATTGGAGATCACTCGAACACATGACCTTCCATCCATTATATATACCTAATTAGAGTGACTTTTACTAATAATCCAATCTCTTTTAATGGTATACGATCTTCAAATCGTTTCATAAGTTGTTTTTGAGTCTGTCTAGATCAAGATGTCTAACGTCCCATTTAGCCATTCATCAGGCCAAGTTCGGGTTAACTTAATTTTTTTTATTTGAACTTGACTTGGCTCGACACAAAACTAACTTGGATATACAAATTCAAATTTTAACCACTAACTAGAAAGATACTTTTTTTACATTAATTTAAAAGTATTGTCTAAGTCGACCCAGTTTGGACGTTGAGATAGTTTCAACCCATCTTATTTCATCTCAATATTCAATCATCATTCAAACACAAAAACTTTCCAATTTTCAATTTTTAACTTTTAAACTTTTAAACTTTTTCATCTAACAATTACCTAATCATTAAAACTTTTTCAAACTTCTAAATAAAACACAAAAAACTATTCAATTTTTTCAAATCATAAACCAAAAATTATTATTAAAAAATTATATTCTAATAATATTTTAATTTTATAAATTTTTTTTTTCAATTTTCTCTCCTCCTTTCCCAAAATCCCATAAAATATCTTAATTTAAACTATTTTACTACTATTCACATACTATTTCACTACTATTTACATACTATTTCAATGTCCAAACAAAAACTATAGTTTCATTGTTCAATTTTTCAATTTAGGATATTTAGATGCTGTAAAAATCAATTTACAATTTGTGATACGAGTAAAAAAATGATATTCGTAAACCTTTTAATAATCATCCTTGATCCATCAAGAATGATGAAAGGATGTTGATTAAAAGGAGAATATAAATTCTTGATAATTGTAGTCGTTTTTCAATGGAAAAAAGTAGTTTATCTCTAAAACTAGAACTAGATGATCAATCAAAGTTCTTGCCCTTTATTTTTGAGTCAACATCATGATCTTTCTAGATGCTCGGATTTCTTCACGAAAATGCCTTCCATGATCTAGGGGTATTTAAAGTAAGCCAATTTGGATCGAATAAGGACCACCTAGCTAGGTCAAGTCATTTGTTCTAAAAAGAGATAATGAATTGAGTTGAGTTGAGATGAAATGAAATAAAAAGATATTTGAAAGTTGAATATATAAAATATGGTTAGAATATAGTTTTTTAATATTATTTTTGTAACACCCAGTCCAGCCAAACTACTTTACAGAATGTTTTGGGTTTATAAAAATAAAATAAAAAATCATTCGGGATTACGAGTAAAATTTTTTTAGAAGAGAGTTTGGGCCTAAGATATGTTTGGTGGTATAAAACTTTTTTTAATAGGTTGATATTAGGTTTTAAAGTCTTTAATGGATCAAGTGGATGTTCATCAGAAAATTTATGGAATAAGTGTATTTATTTTAGGTTGAGTAGAGATCCAAAACTTTAGATAAAAGCCATGCAATAAACTCATTAAGGGTTCAAGACGTGGTCCTAAGTATATATTTTATTTTTTATTTTTTATTTTTTTACTTTATGTTATGTTATGTTATTTTATTTTATCTTCTTTTCTTTTCTTTTTAGACGTAAGAAACCGGTCCGTGGAATTGTTTTCCAGACACCATCGTTTAGTTTGTGTCCATTTTCCTTTTTCATGCAGTGTTCCCATCCTCTCCTCTAGGTTTCTTATCTCCTTACTATTTATATATCTTATATATATGTGTTAAACATCCTCAGCGCCGCTGCCCTCTCTTCATGCTTTCAGCCATTTAAACTCATTTGAGCTTCCACCCCCAACCTCAGTACAGACCACAGCCAGCCACTGAAGAACCACCTTCTCCGTAAAACACCAACCGAAGAGCTCAGTTTGCATCCAGTAAATCACCACACCCAAAGACAGTCCACGAGTCGTAACTCCACCAAACACAATTCGCGCCGGTTCCTCTGCCTCTCATAGTCCATCACCCAAGCCGTGCGCCACCACCCTCTCCGTGTAAAAACCACCTATGTAAGCCACAGAACTCCCCTTTTTTTGCCACCTGAAACAGAGATCCATCTACCAAACCACTGCACTGCACCACACCACACCAGCCACTCCAAGCCGTCGCCACTCGCACGGAAAAGAGTCGTCGGACACCCTCAGGCCACCTCAGCCGGTAACAACCCCCTCACGGTGAGTACCCCTCTCGGTTACTCTCTCCTTTCTCTCCGCTCTCTCTCGCACTCCCTCCCGCTCATCTCTCTCTGCCTCTCTCTCGCTTCTGCCGCCCAGTGTAGGCAACTTTGCCACCACACGCCAGCCCCAGCCCCAGCTCAATAGCCGTGCCACCATGGTTTTTCCAGCCCAGCCGTCGCACGCGGCCCCTAACTTCTCCTGGTGTAAGCCCTGCCATCGTTACTTCTGTTATTTGTGTTTTTGTTTCCGTTCACTGCTAGTTTTCCCTCATAAGTTATATATATATATATATGTATATGTATATATATGTAAATTTTTAACTAATAAATGAGTACAATTATCAGTTTACCCCTACTGTATGTACTAGATATATGTTTTGGGATGAGTGATATTTTTGGATTTATGTTTAAAT
Source organism: Juglans regia (assembly GCF_001411555.2). Classification (NCBI taxonomy): domain Eukaryota; kingdom Viridiplantae; phylum Streptophyta; class Magnoliopsida; order Fagales; family Juglandaceae; genus Juglans; species Juglans regia. Next base: position 7,420,754 of record NC_049906.1, on the reverse strand, counting down.
GTGTTTTGTTTGAAGTCTCATAAAATAATTATTTTTGTGTAAATAATATTTTAATAATCATTTTATTGAGTTTTTTAATTATTTTAATACTTGTTTGATTTAAATTTCTTATTCGGTGCGAATTCGACTAAGTGGATATTGATGGTTTAGAAAATGATGGTATTTTAGGAATTATGAGAATTTTAGGTTTTGAGGATTTAAAATAGGTTCTTTTAGCATTTTAGGTTTAAATATCGAAATACGAGATTGAATAGAAATTTATGAAAATCTACGTGATTATTTTATAGGTGAAGATTAAGCTTGTTCGGCTTTGTTGAGGAAATTTTTGAAAAAAACTAAGAAGTCCAGGTAAGCAGGGTTCCTATGCTAGATTTGCATAAAAATAAAATGGACTGAGGTTGATTTTTGAAAATAAACATGTTTTGTTATAAAAATATATTTGAACTACCTCAGTTATTTGTTCTGCATTACTCATGAAATTATGTTTAAGAATAAAGTATTTTCTGGCATGACTGGTATAGACATGAACTATTTTACATTTTGCTTCTAAACTCTAAAAAAGAGAGCGAATATGAAAGTTTGTGCATAAAATGATGTTTTGTGATTTCTGAAAACTCTGTTCTATTCTGAAGATTGTCTGTACTCTGATATGATATGTTTTCTGAAAACTCTGTTCTGTTCTGAAGGTGTTCCGTATTCTGATATGATGTGATTTCTGAAAACTTTTGGCATGACATTCTGAATCGGGATGTGGTTTGTGGATGGTGACCTATTTGACCTACCACGGGTGCTAATAGTGGCTTCTGTTTGGGTTGGTACCAACTGTTCTGTTTCTGGTGCACCCACTTTGGAAACAAAGTGATTTTCTGGTGGTCTTTCATGTGTGCACACTCGGGGCTCCGAGAATAAATAAAGGGAAGATTCACATTATGTTTCTACTCGGTTAGCTAGCGGGGTTTGCACAACCCTACCACGGGGGTTAAACATGGCCTCTGATGCGATATGATGCTCTGGTACGATGGCGGTCAGTTATGCTATGCCAAAAGAATTTGAATAAGAATATTTTTGAACTTTCGCTCTGATATTTTTGATAACATATTCTGACTCTGCATTCTGAAAATAAAGTATTTTGTTCTGCGTTCTGAAATCTGTAAATGCTCATGTTTGCATACTAGTATAATTTCTCTACTTACTGAGTTATTGATAACTCACCCCTTATCTCCATAATGTGTTTTAGATAATTTTGATGCAACAACTGAGAATCAGGAATAGGAAGTACTTGCAAATTTTGTGGATCATAGAAGACTAAGTGCCTTAGGGTACAATGACTTGTGGAGTGTCTTTTGGTAGCGTTGATATTTTATGTGACTTTGGTATGTTGAGTAATGAATATTTCTAGTCTTTGTGGAAAAGTTTATATATATCAATGAGACACCACTAATGTACCCTTATGTAGGAACATGGATATTTGTGTCGAACGAATATGTTAATATGTTATGAAGACTCTGGTTTATTTTAAAAGTATTATTTGGAAATGATTTTTAGGTGATATGAGTTAACTCTCCGGATCCTCGTGGTCAGGGCGTTACAATTTTTGTTTTGAAATTTGAAAATTTTAAATTATTTATTAGATTTTGTTTGATAATTTGATAAAATTGTAATGATTAGATGATATGAAATGAGTCGAGATCAACTCTAAATCCAAACAACCTATACCGGATCAAGCTTTAACCATTCTTCATATACCTCTACTCCGTACGCAATTCAATATTTCATTTGTACTCCTATTGGAGATATCAAATGTGAATTTGGTGGGTCATACCCTCTTCTCACACTAAAAATACTCAATTCTAAATCAAATTATGATACGTGGATGATATAAGGTGTAAAGGCCTTCAGTTATTTGGTAAGGTTTGGATAGTGAGTTGAGATAATATAAATTAAGATAAAAATTAAAAGTTAAATAAAGAGTCAAGTTACTCTGCCGTCCAGAGTTTTCCGTTCAATCTGACCGCTAGGCCAAATTCAACATTTTATTTTTTTCAAATTTTTTATTCAAACTTTTTATCATTTTAAAATATTTTTAAAAATATAAAAAATATATTAATATACTAATAGTCGTTTTCTTAACTATTAAATAAAAAAAAATTAGAAAAAATTAAAATACATAAGGTGTCAAAATGAGGTGGTAAAATGATTGAGTAAAATAACATTTTTTAAATAAAATATTGTTAAAATATTATTTTTTAATATTATTATTATTTTAAATTTTAAAAAATTTAAATTTTTTATTTTATTTTATACGAAAACTTGAAAAATTATAATAATTAAATGAAATGAGATGAGATAAAATAAGTTGAGGTCGACTCTGAATCTAAACAAGCCCTAAAAAATATATTATTTTATCAATTGAGAAGTGTTAAGTTTATAAAAAAATTTCATAAAAATAAAACTTATAATATAATTCGTTTAGATCCGATACATTTAAATCTAATTTATCATAAAAACAAAAAAACTTTTAAGATCTTAAATCCCACGACAAGCGTAAACCAAAATATTTCTCAAAAACTAATTTGTAAAATATGCAGAAAAAGTCATTGATATGACAAATAATATATTGAGTTTTGCTACACAACCTCCACCACACTCCACACTCCACCATTTTTTTAATTTTTAAAATTTTTAATATTTTTTTTAAATTTTTTTTTGAGTTTATTTTTTTAAAATTATTTTAAATTTTCTATTTATTATTTATATAATAAATATTTAATAAAAAAATAATAATAAAAATTAAAAATAATGTGGAGTGTTAAGAGGTTGAGAAGATTTATTCTAATATATTTGGTGATAAAAATGTAGTTTATTATAATTTATAAAAATAAGATTTATCAATCTGACTTTTTTAAGTTTACATATAAAATATCTATAAAATTACGTGCTTTCAATGCTCTGAGATTGGAGTACTGCCACCGGGATTGACAACAAGACAAGTTCGTGATGGAAGGAATTTTGTCCTTAACAGATTTAGCGTAATACGAACTCTATCTGTGTGTCTGTAGCGAACAAGGCAGTGAGAAATGTCAGACATTAAGGAACAGACATTTAATACAACTGGACCTTTTGGTCCTGTCCCTTTGTGGGCATTCATCGGAACACGCATCCTCATCCCCCACCACACCCTCCCATCTGCTTTTGCCCAGTTCTGCTTCTGAGGTTCTTCCTCCTTTTTCTTGGCTTCCAAACACGGAATTCTCAGAAACCCCATCAAAAAGAGGAAGAAAAAATAACAGGGTAATCCTAGTTATTACATTTTTATGCACGGATTTAACGATTCCATTTCCATTTATACACAGGCTTAAAAGACAACAAGGAAATTATGAAACGTAGCAAGCATACAGATCTAAAGAAATATATCCTCGTAAATCCAGACGATGGAAAGAAATCAAAATGCTGAGAATTAACCAAGAAAAGGGACAGTGAAATCGGAAATATTAATGGATAGTTGAAATCATCTGCCTCCATTCTTGAAATTCATCTTCTCGTAGTAGCGAATGGAGAGGAGTGACAGCGAGAGATTGACCTCATCTTTTCCCCAACGAGTTGGCGGCTTCGATCCTATCATCGACGGGAAAGAAGCCCAAGACGACGGTGAAGCCGATGAAGAGGAAGAAGACGAGCCGGCTGACGATTGGGGCTTGGAGAGAGGCCAGATGTAAAGGGAGTGGAGGCGACGGAATCCCCCGAGAGCGAGGACCACGGATCGGAGCTGCTGATTGGCGCAGCCGATGTTAGCCCAGTGCCTGGTGCAGATCAGCTCCCAGAGACGCTCGTCCTGCGCCGTCCGGTGCCAAAGCTTGCTCACACATGACGCCGCCCCCAGCGTCCTCGCGTCAACGTGATTAAACACCTCGTACAGCAGATTTTCATCCAGATTCAGAAACCCACTTCCAATTTCCCCTTCTTCTTCTTCTTCTTCTTCCTCAACTCTAATCTTCTTCATCTTCTTGTCTTCCCCAGCACTTTCCATAGCGGCGAGTGCACGCTTCATAGCTATCGCTTCGATTGTGTAGATTTGGGCTCTGGGGTCAGTACTGAAGAAGAAAAAGATAGATAAAAGCGAAGAATTAGAAGTAAAAAATGGTAAAGTAAAAAGGAGTTGGGGCCATGTGAAGTTTGTATACCGATGGAGGGTTGGGTGTAGGGGGAGTAGGCACCTGCTTGTGTTTTTGGTGGAGTTCGAAGACGACAAGACGATAAATCAATGCCCTTCGTTTCCTTCTCGAATTCCCATTTGGACCTTCCCTTTCTCGGCCCATGTATTTGTTTCGTTTTGTTTTGTTCTGCCGCCGTACGACTTTTCTTTTTCTTTTTCTTTTTTTCCTAAAGCTTGCGTTAAAACTGAAAGCATATCAGAGATGAGGCGGAGGATATATTAACACAACAAAAATTCCATTATTAAAAGTACAGTGCATAAAACAGATAAAATAAAAATGAGAGTATTGATATATACAGTTAAATTGGGTAACTCGTGCATTTTTAAGTTTGGAAGGATTTTTGGTCAGACTTTTTTTGAAAGATTCCGTTTTTTTCAATCTCATGATAGAGAGATTCGAGAAGAGATGAGAGAAATCAGATCTTTATTATACAGTAAGGATGAAAAATTATGAGATATTGTAACTAAGTATATTATAGTAAAATCTATCCCTCCCTAAATCTCCGGGGACGTAGATTTAGTATCGAATTACGTAAATCTGTACGTCCATATCTCATTATTTTTTCTGCATTTAAATACTACTCACCGCTTTAGACGTACATACAGATACCGTACAGCCGTACTAGATCACCGCCGAGGGCTCCATACCTCACTGATTGAGGCCCAACCCACCTTAGTGCGTCCGGGAATGAATCTTTTTCTCCTTCTGGGCTGCGTTGTTTTTGGGCATTAACAGTAGCGTCGTTGCGAGATCAAGATTATTTTTGCACTGGAAGCGGAAGAAGGACGATTTCTCGATGCACTAAATAATCTCCGAAGGAGCAGATGAAAGTTTTCCAAATAAGTATCTTCAGCTTTTCCACTTTTATTTTTAAGAAAAGTACTACTGCAGAAAAAGGGGCGAGTGAACCTTTCCTCGCACAGGCGATTACGAGTGAACCTTTCCTCGCACAGGCGATTACAAGTGCACTTGATTTTAAATAGCGCCCACCACTCCTACCAGCGGCCACTACGTGAGCCTCCGGCGATCTCTATCACCGACTGGATGGACCCCGCTGCCAAGGACTGTTTGCAACACGCCTAATGGGCACTCGTCACCTGGCCCCCAAGGAGCTCACGATGGCTCGCCATGAGCCCACGGGACCTGTCGGCGGCCACCATTAGGTTCGTCCCCGCCCTTTATATCTGCTGGTGGGCCACCCTACACCCGCGGTTGGCATACAGTGGCAACGACCATGCACGATAGAGGGCAACTAGAAGTGCCAAGGCCACGCCGTGGCGCAGCACAAGAGCAGCACCGGGGGTCACCTGTGTAATCACTGGCACCGTCTATCTACTTGGGGATGGTCCGCGACCGCCCCTCGCGGTAGGGACCTCACCGCGCGACCACACGCATGGAAGTGAATTGGCTGAAAACTCCTCAGCCCAACCCTGTCGTGGTGCGACAAGGACAATGTCGGCTACCTCATGACCCGTTGGCGTCTTCTAACTTCTTTGGGTTGGTCTCTAACCACCCCTGGCAAGCGACAACCTTGTCGCAGGCAATATGTGCACTCCTGCCAGCGACATGACCCACCACATGCACTGTTGTCCAACCTGCACGGCCACTAACTGGCAGGCAAACACTTCCCGCCCATACTCCTAGGCCATGTGTATCCTGGTCAACGACTCCTCAGATAGATCAACTTGTCGGCTAGTGGCTCCAAGAAAATACTCATCGGCCAAAATAAACTCCTTGGAAAAATCCTCCTCACCCAGAACAAACTCCTCGGCAACATTGCGAGCTTCTTGCAATCCTCAGGCGGACCCACCTTGGCTAGATGCTCCTCAGATCTTCCTCGGCCAGACAAGCTCCAACTCACCGCTTGGACTCCAAGACCATGCAAACTCATCGCCCAGCACACTTCTCGACCATGAACCTCTCCTTCACTCCACGGTAGCAATGTAGCACATGATTCCACGGCCATGGGCCACCCTTATGGCACGTTACATGGCCCATGTAAAGTGCTCACCAGTCACGCTCGCTTGGCTACCATATGCACGGCTCCGGACACCTTGTGTGTCGCATGCACGCACTACCAGTACCTTGCATGTCGCGTGCACACATTGGAAAACCTCCATCTCAGCCAAGTGCAAGCAGGCAATCGACACCAGATATCAGTCGCCATACTCGAACCACAGACAAGCATGCACCTCAAAAAAAAAATGAAAATAAAAATGAGGAGCAAGAAAGATAAGACATGAAAAACAACAGCAGGCAATTTCGGTCAAGCAACGGGCAAAAATCAGTCAGAGTGGCTAAATACTTCGGTTTGTCTCATTCAAAACTTATATGGATTTTCTTTTCATTAATATAATTGATTCCTGTAGCATGAAATCTCCATCAACTGCTTACCTCCCTGTGAGGCATCAAAGAGATAAGTGTAATGCCTAAGACTGCTCAATACCTCTCGCGGAGGAATGCAGGTCAGCCTTTGGCTCCTCGAAGACGGAATCTCTACCAAAGAAATCTTCATCAACTACTTACCTCCCCGCCAGGCAAAGGGATGTGGGTAATGCCTAAGGCTGCTCTATCATTCTTATGAAGGAGTACGGGTCAGTCTTAGGCTATCCAAAAACGGAATCTCCATCAATGAAATCTCCAGCAGCTACTTACCTCCCAGCGAGGCAAAGGGATGAGTGCAATGTCTATGGCTGCTTTATCCCTCTCGCGGAGGAGTGCGGGTCAGCTTTCAGCTACCTGAAGACAGAATCTCCACAAGCGGAATCTCCACTAACAGAATTTTCATAAACTATTTACCTCTCTGCGAGGCACCAAAAGGATGTGTGTAATGCTTAAGATTGTACTATCCCTTTCATGGAGGAGTGCGGATCAGCCTTCAGCTACTCGAAAACAGAATCTCCACTAATGGAATCTCTATCAACGAAATCTCCATCGCCTACTTACCTCCCTGCGAGGCAAATGGATGAGTGTAATGCAAGACATCTCAGGTTCGCGAATTTCGCACTTGTGAATAGAAAATATTTGCACTAACAGGTTTGACTTTTGCAGCATTTCCTACTTACCTTCTTGTGAGGCTCAACATGTGGGTCTAGCCATAAGGCGATCCGACCTGCCTCACGATGAAGTGCGGATTCAGTCTTTCGACTGCCCACCATTACTTTTGAGACATCATCTCTATCAACGAATGCCATATGTTAGCACTTGTAGCATAACCGCTGCCAGCGGGTTATCTTCGAGATTGAGCCTTTAGAGTTAACATGCCTTCAAGCTCCACAACTGCCTGAAGTGGACCCAAAGGGTCAACAGGCTCCCTGATCATTTCGCACGGGCCATAACAAACATGCTCTAACATTAACCATAATTCACATCGAAAAAGTAAAGTTCACCAACATCATTGAAAACAAAAAGGCCAGAAGAACATACGCATTTCGACAAAACTTAGAGTGAGTCCAAACTTACAAACTCCTCGACCCATTTCACCATTTTTATAAAAGTCAATAGATAGGAAAGGTCAGGGACCACCCAACCAACCTCCCAAGTGCCCGAATGGGCGGGCAAGTCACTTGACTACCCGACCAACCTTCATACCCATCGTACGCAGTCGAGCCCATCTCCTGCCATAACCGAGCCACGTACTCATGCCCTATGCACTCTAAGCGGTCGAGTCAATCTCCCGCCTAGTGCCTCGCTCGAAAATCTTTATTGTTTAACGCAAGAGGAACGAATGACTAGGGCCAGCTCCCAGAATTTATTTCTCCACGGATGAGGGCAGATCAGTTTGATTGCATATTTTACCTTTGAAGATTCTCAAGCTCTTTTTTGGAACAAATTGCATTTAAGAATCGCGGGCAACTGTGAGAGGGTAAAATACACCATGTCCAAAATGATTATCACAGCCCAACCCTTCAAATGGTCATCACTAGAAGACAAAAAAATAGAGAGGGAAAAACTGACGGAGAAGGAACAAGGAAATGTAAGGGGTAATGTGTCAGGAGAGAAAATTGGTGGTTTGACGTAAAGTAAAGGGAAGTGACATAAAGCAAAGAAGGGCAGGAGATAAAATGGACATGGTGCCTACGATTTCATAAACTTTTTCTTTTTGGATACTTGTAAGGATTTTTGGCCAGGCTTCTTGGGGGACTTCATCTTCTTTAACCTCACAACAAAGAGAATCTAGGAGAAGAGATGAGAGAAATCAAATCTCCATTGTACAGTGAGGACAAAAAACCATAAGTTATTGTAAACAAATATATTATAGTGAAATTTTATCCCCAAACTCCCGTGGACGTAGAGGCCTAATGTCGAACATGTAAATCCGTGTATCCATCTATCTTTATTTTCTCTATATTTAAATATTGTTCACCGCTATATACGTACACACGGACATCATATAACCTTATCGGATCACCGCTGGAGGCTTTGCACCTCACCGATCGAGACTCAATCCACCTTAACGCGGCTATAAATGGATCTTTATTTCATTCCAGACTTGGCTATTTTTTTAGCGTTAACAGTTCTAATCAATTAGAGCAGAGCCTATATTTGACTGCTAAAAGAAAGTATTTTATAATCTAATTGATGGATTTGTCAAATCCATTAATTCTGGATTGTCGAAGGAGATCTGTATAATATATATATATATATATATATATATATATATTTTCTATATCCTCGGGTAAGCAAAATTAGAAACATAAAAAAGTATGTAGAATGATGGTCCAACTCATCGAAATTACACATGGCAGTGTCTCAAATCACTTTGGCATCTTTTGCTACCGTCTTCGATTCTAGATTATTTCATTTTGAACTATATATGTTATGGGGTATATTTCAACTGATTTTTATTTAAATAATTGATTTATAAAGTTATTTAAAAATAATCACATCAATAAATATAACTGATATGAAAGAAATAGGATAGAGAATGACAAGGCATTGCTCTACCAGAAATGGGGATATATAAATAAGGCTACCTTCCTTCTTTCTTTCTTTCTTTCTTCTGGTTTTTGAATTTTTTTTTATTTTATATTTTTGATAAAAGTGACATTGTTCCTGCTTTTGGTTGAACAATTGCAAATTTGCAAGGCTTGTTCGGCCCGTTAGGATTGCACTCAGATCTCACTTGTGACTGTGGATGTAATCCCCATTCAGCTGGTGTGTGAAGTAGAAAGCCCATTCAAGCAGTATCGTTAGGCTATGCATGATATGGGTTAGACTTGACACGTGGAGATAGTCAGTTCCTCTAAAAACTTAAAAGCTCAAGGTTTGACTATGTATAATTGTCTTCAGTAATATTATTTTAAGTCTCTACACCAGGGCATAATTTGATTTGGAATTGAAAAAAATAGAGACTTTTTAAGTAAAATTTCATATATGCCCTCGATTCAATAGTCGATCGATTGTGTCTCGGTTTAGGTTATTTTGGATATGTTGGGCTTTTTGTGTGGAGCTTGGTTATGTTTTAGAGGACTTTTAATGAGATTTGGGCCATGGGGCGCATACTTGGGTTAATAGGCTTGCAGTGTGAGGCTACAATTGAGTGCGGCGGTGGAAGGTTCACAAGCGGCTTATGTGGGAATGGGTAGCAATGGTGCAATGGTTCAGTTCGCTTCACTGTTGGATCAAATGGGTTGTTTTTTGGCCCAGAAAAATGTCTTCACCCAACTTAAGCTATTAAACTCGTACAGCGTAACCCTTAATTAGGGTTTACCCGTTAATAATCCTAATTAGGGTTTCGCCACATATATATTGTACTTTTATAAAGCCACTTATTGTACTACCACACTGTGTATTCAACTTGCAAGAGAATAAAATCTTCTATAGCTTCGTAGACATAGGCACCTTGCCAAACTACGTAAATCTTATGTTTGTATGTGATTGATTTCCTTTTTTTACTTGACTTTTCTCTTATAGTTCATGATGGGTTCTATAGAAAGAATAAACTATTTTGAAGTTAATGATATTATGGAGATTGAAAACTGAAGTTGGATTCACGACTACGAGGTTTACGGTTTTAATGTTGATATTAATGCGATTTTAGGATTATGATGATATTAGGCTTTATGAAAAATAGGACATTAGTATTTCAGGCTTTAATTGCAAGTATATGCTTAAGTAGAAACTTATGTATGATTGGGAATTAATGCAAGTTATGTGCCAATTTTATAGGGTAACTATTGATATTTGTTTGGTATTGTTGTGAAGAAATTTAGAGAATTTTAAAAAATAAGGTAAGCAGTGCTCCTATTCTAGATTTTGCCTAAAGCTAACTGAGTTTGATTTTGTGAAAAACTTATATATTTTGTTATGAAAACAGTCTCGGTTATTTTTTGCACTAGTCGATGTATCTGAACATTGAAATGTGGTAATTTATCATAATTAGTGTAAACATGAACAATTTTTGTACTCTTTTTCTCTATTGCATAAAATGTTACTAGGAAATATGAGATTTTGATATGATTCTTTGATATTATCTGTTCACTATACTATTTTTGTTATTGCAATGTATCTGAAAACCCTGAGGCATAAGACTATGTTCTACTCTAATTTTTGGCCCCACTCTGGGATATAATAGTGGCCTCTAATTTCTGAGCTCGCCACAGGATATAATAGTGGCCTCTGATTTTTTACCCTGCCACGAGATATAATAGCGACTTTTGATTTTCTGGCGTGGCACGAGATATAATATATAGTAGCCTCTGTCTTGAGTGCAATTATTGATGACAATGATTTATGTTTTGTTTGGCTATTTGCATAATGCACAACTCTGTCACGGGATAAATGTGGCCTCTATTTTGATTGCATTACTTTGGTAATAACAAAGTGATTTATGTGCCTATTTGGCTAACCGCAGGCATGCACAACCCTACCAGGGGGGTAGACATGTCCTCTGTTTCTGTTTACAATGTTGCTTAGTGCGCTTGTGCTTGAGGTCTTTTGTATATAAATATATTATTAAAATGAAATGCTTATGAAAATATCACTACTATTTTTTAGAACTGTATTTTTATAACTTTCTGCATTCTATAGATGACTCATTTATGCACTAGTATATATTCACTGCTTACTGAGTCTATGAGCTCACCATTTTATCCATCATTTTCTTATAGATGGCTTTGATGGTTGTGACAGTTAGAATATATGTCATAAGAGAAATGTGAGATAAGTGTAAGGTGACATAAGTGGTCTTTTTAGAGTCAAAAGAAATGTTACTAGTGTTTAATATATTTTAATTGGAATAATTTATAGATATTTGATTTTGGAAGACTTTTTGTATTTAAGTTCTTATTGTTGTATATTTCGGATTAAAGGTTCACTCCCAAATATGGTGCGTGATAGGTAGCACCTTTCTTGCCATTTTCCATATTATTGGTAAACTTAAGTCGTCTTTGGATACGAGCCATACATGAGGTAATTACTATCACTCTTTCATCGGAAGGGAAGAGTAATACATAAAGAGTAGTGGTAGGCTAACGACTGATTCACAATTTATAGACAATTTTAAATAAAATAATATATTTTATTAAATTTAAACACATCAAATAAAAACTAAAAGATAACATAAAATTTTAAAATATATTATTTTATTACATAATTGTATACAACTTGTTATTTAATTGGAAGGCTATCATTATTCATACATAAAACAATATAGGTTTCCTTGTACTATACATCTGTAACACAAATAATGCATTTCTCGAAAAAAAAAAAAAGAGAGTACAAATCTTAGCGAAAAAAAAAAAAACATTGAAAATTAAGAGAAAGGAAAAGGGATCCAATAAGCATCAGGCTTATAACATAAATGAAAAAAAAAAAGATATACAAAGTTATTTAAAATTATCACATTTATAAATATAACTGACAAGGCACTTACCAGAAATGGGAATATATATAATAATGAGAAATAATATTTATAATCGTGGAGTGTATAAACTATAAACACCACATAATCTCTTTAAAAAAAAGAATAAACATGAGATCCATATGATTTTTTTTTTAATAGTAAATCTCACTCTTTTAAAGGACAATGCTACAGCCCTCACTGGGAACTCCCGCGAGGGTGTAGTATTGTTTTACATATGTTTTTTTTTAAGTTATTTTTTATATAGATTTTTTAATACTTTTAGATATTTAAAAATAAAAAATAAATTTAGAACATCATTAAAAAAACACTTCCTTAATCAGAAAGTAAAAAAAAATATTAAAAAATATTTTCTTAATCACGAAATAAAATAAAAAATCATAAAAAAATATTCTTTTTATATTTTTTTTATTTAACTTTGTGATTAAGAAATTATTTTTTAATAATATTATGATTATTTTTTATTTTTTAAAAATATTTAAAATTGTTAAAAAATTTATATAAAAAAAACTTAAAAAAACACATAGAAATACAGTTGCTAGACCTCATCAAGAGCCCCCAACGGAAAATTAATATTTTTAAAATAATTGTGCGATATTGGATACTCAACTATTATATTTAACATTTCTCATGTATAAATAAGGCTACTTTTCTTTTTGAGGATAAAAATGACATTGTTCCTTTTTTTGGTTGAACAATTGCAAGGCTTGTTCGACCCGTTAGGATTGCATTCAGGTCTCGCTTGTGACTGAGGATGGAATCCCATTCAGCTGGTGTGTGAAGTAGAAAGCCTATTCAAGCAGTATCGTTAGGCTATGCATGATACGGGTTAGACTTGGCACGGGGAGATAGCCAATCCCTATAACGTATTTCTTACTTGGCCATACCGTTGCCTCTCTACTCGGGTTGTTACAGTGTACGCCCTCTAGTCTAGGGCGTCTGCTAATTTGGCAATATCCATTTACTTTCTTGCAAAGGCTTCCGTAATAGAAAGTTTTGACATAAGTATTAATTGTGGTAGAGCTTATTGAAGAACTGAACTGCTTCCTTTCGATTTAACCAACTATGAATAATCTCAGTACTCTCGCAAAGTATGTTTATGTCCTTGCATGGTAGAATTGATGAGGTTGTCTATGCGTATGGCATAGGAAGTAAACCGCGCTACACAGTCAGCGTAGCTCGAAAAGTTGTTTCTGTAATTTCTTGGATTAGTAATGGAGGAATTTTGAGGACCCCATCAATGAATTCTATGTCCAATATGCTTTCAGATGTAGCCTTCACGAATTTGATTCCAGCCTCCACGAGGTCCGTAGCAGAAGGTATGACTTCCCAATATTCTGAGTTGTCTTTTTCCTCTTTAGTTAATGAAATCAATCATTTTCTTAGCAGGTCGACCATGTGCTTGATGTCTTTGAGAGGCAAGAGTGTGGGAGGTAGTGTGGGTGAGAAAGTTGTCCAAAAGAATCGAATGGCTAGTTGAAGTAAAGACTCGTTGTGGGTTTGTTGGTTGGTCATATTAAACAAGCACTCGAGCACAATCCAAGGAACTTGGTTCTCTAGTAATATCATGCCGTGATATAGATACTGAAGCATGCAAGACATGGTAAAAATAGGGTCTTCTTTTCTCTAAGCTCCTCATGAGCATCCTTGCGAAATAGCTCAATAATGAAGCAACCATCAAATAATAAAATTTTAACAAATTCTTCATGTGTGTATTCAACTGGCTCGGCATAATACTGACGAGCTTCTCTCTTCACTTCTGCAATATTGGTTTCGATCAAATCTATCAGCTTTCTCTTACTTGTCTCTGGTGTGTGTAATCTAGAGATAAGACAATGCAAGTACTGCAGTTTAATGCTTTCAGCAGCTTTCAAGTTTGGATCGCCATGGTGATGGGGGCTGAAAGAAAATGCATCTGGGATAAATGCTTTTTCATTTTGCCTGAATTGTATGTTATGGATCTCGAAGATACAACCCTTCGACGGCACAATCGAATCATTAAGAAAAATTTAAAAAAATATAAAACTTCACTAATATATAGTCACTTTCTTAACCATCAAGTAAAAAAATAATAAAAAATAAAAAAAATAAAGTAAATAGTAAATGAGTGGTAGAGGCAATAAGCCTATGATATCGGTAATTTTAAGCTGTGATCTTTGGATACGAGCCCCTTCCATAGGAACTCAACACATACATGCAGTAATGAATACAGTAATGAATACCCCCCTTGCATCGATCATAACCAAAGATCAGTAATACATCAAACAATAGGCTTGAGAAAAACAAATGATTTCTCTAGGAATATTAAACCAAACGCGAGATTGTTATATTACATAGAATCCCATCATATTTCTAATTATTTCTAAAAAATTTAGATTTCTAAGAATGTAAATGCCAGAAAGAATGTTAGAATTTGAGAAGCAAACTGTACACTAGCATGCTTGGATTCTGACCCAAATGTTAGAATTTTTTAAGCAATAAATAAAGAAAAATAGGGTCATAACTGACATTTTTAACATGGATTTTAAGATTTTATTTTTATATGACACTGTTTTAACATAAAGATATGTAATATATAATTATAACCAAACATCCGAAAACATTTTTAGGATGATACTTTGCTTAATTTCAAATGACAATTAGAATCGATAAAAAAAAAAATCATTTTTATGTATTTTTTTCTTTGATTTGCCAAACAAATGAAGGAAAAGGAAACGAGTTGAAAGTGGAATGCATCTGCCTAAATATAGTGAAGTGAAATGAAGCCAAACTATGAAAGTGCGTGCTCTTAATGTTTCCTCACTCTGAAGGACTTTACAACTGATTTCACTGAAACATCTGAAAATCATCTGCCCATTTGACATAATCAATTCATTTTTCACATATCATTAATTATAAGAAATCCCTAAAAGTGAAAACAATATTTCTATCTATCCCCAAATGACATCGAAAAGATCAGGACAGACTGAAGGGACCGATTAATACACAATAAGTTCTGATAATTAGATTGTAATATTGCTAACATTTTATGGTATACAAAGTTTGTAAGAAAGAGAGGATCAATAGGATGATAGCAGCCAATGTCGAAAGTAAAGCCCAAGGAGTGTTGAAATAATTGCGCACAAGCACAGCAAGCCATCTAGGCCACCTGCTGTTGCAGTATCCATTCACATTGTTGCAAAGGCGTCCGTAATAGAAAGTTTTGACATAAGTATTGTGGTAGAGCTTATTGAAGAACTGAACCACTTCCTTTCGATTTGACCAGCTATGAATGATCTTACTCTCGCAAAGTATGTCCACGTCCTTGGTAGTATTGATGAGGTTGTCTATGAGTAAGGCATAGGAAGTCAACCACGCTTCACAGTCGGTGTAGCATTGCTCAAAAGCGATCAGATTTCGAAAAGCTGTTTCTGTTGTCTCTTGGATTAGTAATGGAGGAATTTCGAGGACCCCATCATTGAATTTTACGTCCAATATGCTTTCAGATGTAGCCTTCACGAATTTGATTCCTGCCTCCACGAGGCCCGTAGCAGAAGGCATGACTTCCCAATATTCTGAGTTGTTTTCTTCCTCTTTAATTGATGAAACCAACCATTTTCTCAGTAGGTCGACAATGTGCTTGATGTCATTGAGAGGCAAGATTTTGGTAGGTGGTGTGGCTGAGAAAGTTGTCCCAAAAAATTGAATGGCAAGTTGAAGTAAAGACTCGGTATGGGTTTGTTGTTTGGTCATGTTGAACAAGCGCTCGAGTACAATCCAAGGAACTTGGTTTTCTAGTAATATCAAATCGTGGTATAGCAATTGAAGCATGCAAGACATGGTAAAAATAGGGTCATCTTTTTCTCTAAGCTCCTCATAAGCATCCTTGCGAAAAAGCTCAATAATGAAGCAACCATCAATTAACAAGATTTTGACAAATTCTTCTGGAGTGTATTCAATTGATTCAGCATAATATTGACGAGCCTCTTTCTCTACTTCCTTGATGGCTTTGATCAAATCTATCACCATTTTCTTACCTATCTCTGAAGTGTGTAATCGAGAAATAAGGCATTGCAAGTACTGTAGTTTAATTTTTTCAACGGCTTTCAAGTTTGGATTGCCATCATGGTGAAGAGGGCCGAAAGAAAACGCATCAGGGATAAATGCTTTTTCATTTTGCCTGTAGAGTATATTGGGGATCTTGAAGATACAGCTCTTTGGTAGCACAAGCGAATCAGGAGACATCATTTCTTCAATTGAATGGGCCAAGCCTTCTATGTTGATTATAACACTATCTCCACTCACAGCCATTTCTAATCTTCAAAAGAAGTGATAAGGAAAAACAAGAGGATCAAAGTCGATTGACAAGAAATTCATTTAAAAAATAGTATTAGAAATAAAGTTTTCTTAGCTCATGGTGCTAACGAATCTGCATGGGTATCACAAACAAGGAAGCTAAACTTAAAAACCTTTCAGTAGCACCAGAGATAAAGGATATCTCACCTTAGATTCAGGTCGTTGACCATAAGAATAAGATGATCTGCATGAATCTGATCTGACCTCTCAACCTTTGTTCCCAGAGATTAGGCAGCTAACTAAATGATCATAGCCTCCTAACTAGTCACGAGTTGAGGCCCGCGGTTTTGAAGTATCGGAGCTAGATTTGGGTTTGCCAAAGAAGATGCGCAGACCCACATTTGGGTCTAAAGTGTTGAGGATACTTTAGTGTTGGGCATGAAGATCAGGCTATGTTTGGATATCAAATATTTTTCAATATTTTTTAAGTATTCTCGTACTTTTAAAAATACTTCACATGTCAAACAACTTAAAATACTTTCAATGGGACCCACAAACTCACTTCAATCTCTACTTATAACTATTTACAAACATTTTATAATACTTATCACTATTACGTATAAATAAAAAATAAAATCATTATAATACATATCACTATTAAATATAAATAAAATAAAATCACTATAATATATAAATTAAAATTAAAATTACTATAATATATAAATAAAAAATATTTATCACTATTATATATAAATAAAAAATAAAATCGCTATAATATATAAATAAAAAATAAAATCACTATAATATTTATAACTATTAAATATAAATAAAAAATAAAATCATTATAATATATGAATAAAAAATAAAATCACTATAATATATAAATAAAAAATAAAATCACTATAATATATAAATAAAAAATAAAATCACTATAATATATAAATAAAAAATAAAAATCACTATTATATATAAATAAAAAATAAAATACTATAATATTTATCACTATTATATATAAATTAAAAATAAAATCACTATAATATATAAATAAAAAATAACATTACTATAATATTTATCACTATTATATATATAAAAATAAAATCATTATAATATTTATCACTATTATATATAAATTAAAAATAAAATCATAATAATATTTATCATTATTATATATAAATTAAAAATAAAATCATTATAATATTTATCATTATTATATATAAAAGTAAAATAAAATCACTACAATATTTATTAATATTAAAAAATCACTATAATAAAATCATTATAATATTTATTATTAAAAATTAAATCACTATAATATTTATGGGACCCACACATTTTTCAACTACCTACTCAAAAGTCAACAACTCAACATACTTCACACATCCAAACAACTCGAAATACTCTCAATGAGACCCACAAACTCACTCCAATCTCTACTCATAACTATTCACAAACATTCTCAACACTTCTCAACACTTTTCAACACCCAAACGTACCCTAAGAGTCCTTCTATATATCATCTATTAAAGTGGAGCACACAATACACACTACATTACGTGGATGCATGTAATCTATTTGTTTTTTTTTTTATCTGCAAAACACATTCTCGGTCTCTCTCATCTCTCTCTCTTATTATCTCTCTTAGTCGTATAGTAAATTAGACTTGAGGAAATATGTGATTCAGATGATATCACATCATGTGTACAAAATAATTACTCCTAAACAGGAGCTACTATATATATTTATTCATAATTAAATATGAAAACTTATTTGAATGTGATTTTTTTAAGTATTTATAGATATTTGTAAAAGTTGTTATCTATTTTTTTTTATCTTTTTTGGACACAGGAATAGGTCAAGTACTTTTTGTTTAAAATATCTAATTAAAATCTATTTTTATCTTATATATTTCAACAAATGAGTTTTCAAATATAATCTCTATCTTCTTATACTTAAAAACCTCTATTCGATAAATAGTAATATCAACAGTAATGAACAATAATTTATTTTATATTTTCTTCCTCCACTCACGTCCTTCTCGGCATCCTCACAACAAATTTACCATAAAAATTACCACACAAATCACAAAATAAACTCACCACAAATTCACCACACAAATCACAAAATTACCAAACAAATTTCCACACAAATCACAAATTAACAAATCCAGTGAAGAGCGAAGGCAGGAGCTGGGACTTTAGCTGGAGGAAAGGAGGAAGATGATAGGTCGTCAGTGAAGGATGAGGCTGTTGGTGGTGGTCTGGTGGCGTAGGAGTGGCTAACGACTACGCTATGAGGAGAAACCCTTGCGTCGAGACCCATTTCGGGTTGCTCACGTGCGGCTGAGAGATGACCTGCCAAAGGGCTTCGATGGTGGGGTTTGCTCGCCGACGTGAGGGAAAGCCGGTGAGGTAGTCGGTTACTGAGATGGTCGGTTAAGCTGCATGGTGGCGCACGACGGCATCGGGCTACTTGAGGGAGGAGATCGGGTGAGAGAGAGAGAGAGGGAAAGGGAAGACTCGCGGGGAAGAGAGGTGCTGCCAACAGACTTCGACGGTGGGGTTTGGTCGCCCGTGTGAGGGGAAGCTGGTGAAGTGGTCAGTGACACCGCATGGTGGCGCACGGCTGCTTAAGGGAGGAGATTGCGTGAGAGAGAGGGACGACACGGCTGAGCGGAAGGAGAGAGGGAAAATGAGAAAGTGAGAGGAAAAAAAGTTTTTGAGTTTTAAATCCAACCCTTCATCAGTCTCTAAATTTGATCCAATGGTAAAAATTTAAATGCTGATTTAAATTAATTTAAAATAAATAATTAACATATAAATATCATATAATAAATAAATTATCAAATTTAATTTATAAAATATTAAAGTTTTTAGGATTTAAATCCAACCATTCATCATAAGTCTCTAAATTTGATCAAATAGTAAAAATTTAAATACTGATTTAAATTATTTTAAAATAGATAATTAACATATAAATATCATATTACAAATAAATTATCAAATTTAATTTATAAAATATTAATCTTTCATTATTAGATAAATAATAAAAGTTTGTTAAATAATTAAAAATAAAGTAAAACTATATAAATAATTAAAATTTTAACATAATTTAACTATAATAATATTTTTAATTAACTAAATTAGGCAAACATTCCTTGACGTCATCCTACTGTTAATATATAAATATATAAATATATATATATATATATATATATATATAGGATCCATTTGTCTATTTTTTTATATCATTCGTATATAATTTTGAGTAATGATAAAGAAAGATAGAAAAAGATGATTTAGAATCAAGTGTGAACAGCAATATGCAATAAACAATTGATAGCGAATTATCTAGATATATAGCAGATATTCTGAGGTGTAGTGAAAGGATTATTATCTATTTATTATTTATAGTATATTTATTTGTATTATTATTATTTTTAAATATTCTTTTAACATCTTTAATTATTAAAAAAAATTTAAAAATATATAATTTTATTAATAATTATTTTTTTAACTATTAAGTAAAATTAAAAATTAAAAAAAAAAATAATATAAAAAAATAATAAATAAGTAATAAAAAATAATAACCCTCTCATTTTCCGTATTCTAATCCTTCCGCTTTACGAACATTTCAACGGTCATTTCATTGTTTATAGTGGCAGTGGCCGACAGCCTTGCGAAGTAAATGAAACCAACTGAGACATATAATTACTTAGCCCCATCTTTTGAGGTAGTCAGTCGGTCACCTAACACGGTTTTGAAAAGGAAGGTCAGTTATTCTTTGAAATCTCGATAGCACATCACGCGCTGGAATTGTAACAAACTGAACCACATCAAAAGGAAGGGTGGGTCTCGAATTACTTGGGCTCGTCTTTTGAGGTAGTCAGTCGGTCACCTAACGCGGTTTTGAAAAGGGAACTGCTATGGGTCTAAAATTCGGGACTCAAAATGTGTTCCGAATAGATTTTTTTTTCACATATTATTTTAATTATCATAAATATTTTTTAAAAATAAAAAAATTATAATATTATTAAAAAATAATTTTTAATCATTTGGTAAAAAAAAAAAAGTCTCATTCGGAACACATTTTAGATTTCGAATTCGGGATCCAAAACATTTCCTCAAAAGAAATTATAACAATCAAGAAAGTGATGAAGATGGTTATGTGAATATTGTGGTTAAAAAAATTCATGATATTTTACTTCTTATAGTGTATTGATGATTAAGTGTTAGATTTATAATTTTTGTTTTATAATACCTAACATCAAGAAATCATATAAAATTATATCATTGATGATTTTGAAAAGATGTATACGGTTGATAGAGAGGTACTAGATGTAATAGGAATGGATGATGGGCGTATCACACTTCCAAACAAGAGCATGACTTTACAGCAAGTCAGACATGTTTTAGATCTGAAAAAAAACTTGATCATTGTGGTACATCTTGATGACAACGATTTTACAATAATATTCTCTGGACGAGCTTGGAAGATCATTAAGGATGCGTTGGTCTTAGCGCATGGTAATAGATCTAATTCTTTGTATTTGACATCAGGATCCAGTGATGTGTAGAGAAATACAAGAATGTAAAAATGCAGACTTCATCATTCGAAACATGTGAGGAAGTCAAAGGAAATCAGCTTTATCTTTCCTTATGAAAATCTAGAAAAGTTGGCTAAGATTATTAAAATCGGTTCGAGATTGAATATTTTTAATGTAGTAGGAGTTGTGAGTCGCCGAGTGAATATGTTAATTAAGGGTGAAGTAGGTGAAAAAGTAAAGTCGGTTTGATTTCAATGTGTCTTTTGGCTTAAAGATATAACTACATGTAAAAATTGATTTCAGAGGTAAAAAAGTATTTAGGGTAGGTTTAAGGAGTGAGATAAAAATTTTATATTTTCTTAGTGTTTAAAATATTATGTTGGAGTATTATTATTGTATTGAGATTTTAAAAAATTGAATTATTTATTATATTTTATATAAAGATTTGAAAAAGATGTAATGATGAAATGAGATGAGATAAGAATTTTGTGTCTCATCCCACCCCAAACCTGCCCCTAGTTAAAGTTAATTCCAGCCAAAATTCGCTCAACCGCTAGTACTGTTTGGAGAAAATAATACTTGGACTGGCACAGACAACTGTTCACTCCGGCACTCGATCTTATGCAACTTGGGCTCGGACTCCGTCGGTCACCAACGCGGTTTTGAAAAGGTAGTCGGTCAGGGTATGTTTGGATAGTGAAAAGTATTGAGAAGTGTTGAAAATATTTATGAATAGTTATAATAATAATAAAGATTATAATAATTTTATTTTAATTTATATATAATAATGATTTTATTTTTTATTTATATATAATAGTGATTTTTTTTATTTATATATTTTAGTAATTTTATGTTTTATTTATATATAATAGAGATAAATATTATAGCGATTTTATTTTTTATTTATATATTATAATGATTTTATTTTTTATTTATATTTAATAGTGATAAATGTTATAGTGATTTTATTTTTTATTTATATATTATAGTGATTTTATTTTTTATTTATATATTATAATGATTTTATTTTTTATTTATATATTATATTGATTTTATTTTTTATTTATATATTATAACGATTTTATTTATGATTTATATATTATAGTGATTTTATTGTTTATTTATATATTATAATGATTTTATTTTTTATTTATATATTATATCGATTTTATTTTTTATTTATATATTATAATGATTTTTTTTTTATTTAATAGTAATAAATATTATAGTGATTTTATTTTATATTTATATATAATAGTGAAAAGAATTATAGAATATTTGTGAATAATCATGAGTAGATATTGAAGTGGATTTGTGGGTCCCATTAAATATATTTTAAATTATTTGACATGTGAAATATTTTTAAAGTACGAGAATATTTGAAAAATATTGAGGATACTCTAATATCGAAACATAGCGTCATTATTCTTTTGAAAATTCCAATCACTTGCACATGCTCTTTAAAATTCTAACCACAGACAACTGATCAAAGCTTTTGCAAGAGATCAAGAGAAGAAAAATGAAAAGAGATGCAGAGGCAGAGGCAACAGATCTAAGGTTATCGGCTTCGGGACGAAATGGGCATTCCCAACAAGGCAACAGCCCTACCATCACCACAACTACTACTACAGATGTTATATGTGGTTCGACCTCAGATCCCGTTAAAGGAGGAGGTAAGGGAAGTCATCCAGCAAATCACTACACAACTTGATAAGTAATATATATTCTGTTTATTGCTATGATCTTGAAACCTTTCATATTTCCTATATATAATAAGGACTCGTAAGATTAGATTTATAAATTTTAAATTCTGTAAGGGGTGGAGAAAGGAAAAGGAAAGAAGATAATTAGGCTAATTAGCTGGAATTAGCATTTCATAAAATGTATTGTGTGAACATAATTGTTGGGATTATGGACTGAAATAAATAAAATTATAAATAAAAATATAAAAACTAATTTGTAGAAAAAACTTTTAAAATTAATATACCATATAAAATAGAAATATCGAAATCTGAAAGTTTTTAACCGACAAATCTTAAAAAGAAATTACAAAAAATAATACACAGAAAATAATAAAGAATTGCACCCAACAAAAACTCGGATCCAATATTTATAGTATATTTATTTTTTTAAATATTTTTTTAAAATTTTTAATTTTTAAGAAGAAATTAAAAAAATATAATTTTATTAGTAGTTATTTTTTAATTATTAAATAAAATTAAAAATTAAATAAATTAAATAAAAATAAAATAAATAAATTATAAAAAAATAATAACCCTCTCATTTTCCGTATCCTAATCCTGCCCTTTAAAGACATTTCTACGGTCCTTTCATGTTTTATAGTGAGCCTAGTGGCAGTGGCCGACAGCCTTACGAAGTAAATGAAGGACTCGTTTGGATAACAAATATCTCTCAACTCATCTTAACTCATTATTATAATTTTTTTAAATTTTAATATAAAATATAATAAATAATTCAATTTTTTTAAATTCTAAAATAATAATAATATTAAAAAATAATATTCTAACAATATTTTATCATCTCAACTCAACTCAATTCACTTCAACATCTAAACGCATTCGAAACCGACTGAAAGCCATAGAAGGTATAAATTTCTCAGTCACAGGTATTGTGGGCTGTTGATATTTTAAAAATGAAAATAATTTATATATAATATTTTTTATAAATATATTTTAAATGGAAGATAAATATTTTATAAAAATAATATCATTTTATAAAAATATTTTATTTTATAATATTGTTATATAATATATTATAAAATATGTTATGTATATATTATTATTCTTTTAAAAAATCATCAAAAAAGATATGTATATTAATATTATAAAATACCCATACACTGCAGACCACGTAATGCCGAGTTTTGACATGTGACGTTGGAACCGCGTGGGCTCCATCTTCTTTTAATTTCTTAATGAGGTTGCAGCTCTCCAGTCCCCTGTAGTCATGGACTCATGGTGATGCTAGGATCTGCTGCCGGATCCCGTTTATTTTATTTGTTTTTTATTTTTTTTGAGTTTTTTTATACAGTGATATTATAATTTTTTTTAAACATTTAAAAATATGTAAAAAAAATAGGTGCGCTGTATAGTATAAGATCGGGAGTTTTGAAAAAAATAATAAAAAATTCTAAACATAAGCCTCACATTCTGTACATCTACTTAAAAATATATGATTTTACTTTTTTATCCTCATATTTTATATTAAATTTAATATAAAATATGAGGATAAAAAAATAAAATCACATATTTTTAAATAAATATACAAGGCGTGGAGTTCTATACAGCACAACTCAAAAATAATATTTGGACAAAACACAGACAATTGTTCACTCTGGCACCTCGATCTCATGCAACTTGGGTTCGCCTTTTGAGGTAGTTACTCGGTCACCTAACACGGTTTTGAAAGGGTAGTCATCAGGTATACTTTGAAGGGAAATGCTTTGGGAAATGCAATTCGGGACTCAAAGTGCGAATGTAATTTTTTTCCTTTTTTTTTTATTAAACGATTAAAAAAATAATTGTTTTAATAATGTTGTAATTTTTTTATTTTTTTAAAAAATATTTATGATGATTAAAAAAATACTTAAAAAATAAAAAGAAAAATAAAAAACCTAATCAGGATATAAAATAGATTTCGAATTCGAGACCCATAGTCGTTCCCATCTTAAAATCTGGATTGTAGATTACATGTAAGAGTTGTGGCAAGTCGAAGCATTTCAAGAAATTTACAATAATGAAGAAAGTGTCGAGGATGATAGTAATAGAATAAATTTATGATTTCTTATTTTTTTACTATTTACAATCTGATTGATGATTAGATATTAGATTTAGAATCTTTGTTTCATAACACTTCACGTTGAAAAATTATGTAGAATTATATTATTGATAATTTTGAGAAGATGTATGTTATTGATGGAGAGATATTATATGTACTAGGAATAGGTGATGCGCGCATCACATTTCTAAACAGGGGCTTGTAGACTTAATAGTAAGTCATAAATATTTTAAATCTGAAGAAAAATTTGATTTTTGTGAGATAGTTTAATAACAGCAATTTTGTAGTAGCATTTTTTGGAAGAGCTTGGAAGATAACTAAGGGTATATTGGTCTTAGCACATGGTAAGAGATTTAATTATTTATACTTGACATCAGAGTTCAGTGATATGCAGAGAAATACAAAAGTGTAAAAAAGTAGATTTGATCGCGAGAAACATGTGAGGAAGTTAAAGAGAGTTAACTTTGTTGTTCCTCAATAAAGCTTGAGAAAATTGACAAAGGTTACTAAGATTAGTTGACTGGATATTTCTAGTGCAATAAGAGTTATGAGTCACCTAGTAGATGTGTTGACTAGGGCGAAGTACGTAGAAATCTGAAATCGGGTTTGATTTCAGTGTTTATTCTAGCTTGAAAGTGCAAGCTGTGAGTTGCAGAGATGATAGAGTTTGATTGAAAATATCGACTCACATGTGGAGATCTAATATTTAAGTGAGAGATTACTTAGAGATTGTTAGAATATATATAGAGATTAATTTTAAAATTAAAAGGGTGATGCTACAGCCCTCCCTGGGGGCTCCAGCTGGGAGCTCCTGCTGGGGGGCTGTAGTATTATTTTAGATGAATTTTATTTAAATAATTTTTTATATAGATTTTTTAATATTTTAAAATATTTTTAAAAAATAAAATAAATTTAAAATATTATTAAGAAAATATTTTTTAATCAGAAAATAAAAAATATATATATTAAAAAATACTTTCTTAATTACGAAAGCCCCCAACGAGACTGTAGTATGTCCATTTTAAATATTTAAAAAAAATCATGATATTATTAAAAACTATTTTCATAATCATGAAGTAAAATAAAAAATTATAAAAAATATTTTTTATAATTTTTTATGTGTATTTTTTAATTTATTTTTTATATAGATTTTTTTCACACTTTTAAATATTTTTAAAAAATAAAATAAATTTAAAATATCATTAAAAAACACTTTCTTAATCAGAAAGTAAAAAAAATTATTAAAAAATACTTATTTAATCACAAAGTAGAATAAATATTATTTTTTATTCTATTTCGTAATTAAGAAAATATTTTTTAATAATAATATTATTTTATTTTATTTTTTTAAATATTTAAAATTATTAAAAATATTTATATAAAAAAATTATAAAAAATAGATAAAAAAAAATGCTACAGTCCCTGGCGGTAAGACTGTTCATCCGGGCCAGATTTTTATCCGGCCCGATCCGAAACCCGGATACCCGCTTTCCGGTTCCGGGTTTCGGCCCGAATCAAATCCGGGCCGAAATCCAGATTATAAAACCCGAACCTATACAGTCCGGATGCAAGTAACTTAAAGCGGTTCCGGATTTCCAATCCGGTACACGCATTTATACGTAAAAACAAAGGTCTCTCTTCATCGAGCTATAAACAATTGATAGTGAATTATCTAGAAATATAGCAGATATTTTGAGGTGTAGTGAAAGGATTATTATCTATTTATTATTTATAGTATATTTATTTGTATTATTATTATTTTTAAATATTCTTTTAACATCTTTAATTATTAACAAAATTTAAAAATATATAATTTTATTAATAATTATTTTTTTAACTATTAAGTAAAATTAAAAATTAAAAAAAAAATTAATATAAAAAAATAATATATAAGTAATAAAAAATAATAACCCTCTCATTTTCCGTATTCTAATCCTTCCTCTTTACGGACATTTCAACGGTCGTTTCATTGTTTATAGTGGCAGTGGCCAACAGCCTTGCGAAGTAAATGAAACCAACTGAGACATATAATTACTTAGGCTCGTCTTTTGAGGTAGTTAGTCGGTCACCTAACGCAGTTTTGAAAAGAACAGTCAGTTATTCTTTGAAATCTCGATAGCACATCACGGGCTGGAATTGTAACATACCGAACCACATCAAAAGAAAGGGTGGGTCTCGAATTGCTTGGGCTCGTCTTTTGAGGTAGTGAGTCGGTCACCTAACGCGGTTTTAAAAAGGAAGGTCAGTTATTCTTTGAAATCTCGATAGCACATCACGCGCTGGAATTGTAACAAACCGAACCACATCAAAAGGAAGGGTGGGTCTTGAATTACTTGGGCTCGTCTTTTGAGGTAGTCAGTCGGTCACCTAACGCAATTTTGAAAAGGAAGATCAGTTATTCTTTGAAATCTCGATAGCACATCACGCGCTAGAATTGTAACAAACTGAACCACATCAAAAGAAAGGGTGGGCATCGAATTACTTGGGCTCGTCTTTTGAGGTAGTCAGTCGGTCACCTAACGCGGTTTTGAAAAGGGAACTGCTATGGTCCCAAATTCGGGACCAATGTGTCCCGAATAGATTTTTTTTTCATATATTTTTTTAATTATCATAAATATTTTTTAAAAATAAAAAAATCATAATATTATTAAAAAATAGTTTTTAATCATTTGGTTAAAAAAAAAATCTCGTTTGGGACACATTTTAGATTTCGAATTTGGGATCCAAAACATTTCCTCAAAAGAAATTATAACAATCAAGAAAGTGATGAAGATGGTTATGTGAATATTGTGGTTAAAAATATTCATGATATTTTACTTCTTATAGTGTATTGATTATTAAGTGTTAGATTTATAATTTTTGTTTTATAATACCTAATATTGAGAAATCATATAAAATTATATTACTGATGATTTTGAAAAGATGTATACGGTTTATATTTTAATATTATTATTTTTTAAAAATTTAAAAAAATTAAATTATTTATTATATTTTATATAAAAATTTTAAAAAAAGTATAATAATAAGATGCGTCTTATCCAATCCCAAACTTGCCCTATTAAAGGCACAGACAACTGATCAAAGCTTTTGCAAGAGATCAAGAGAGAAAAATGAAAGGAGATGCAGATCAGGCAAAGGCAGCAGATCTAAGGTTATCGGCTTCAGGACGAAATGCGCATTCCCAACAAGTCAACAGCCCTACCATCACCACAACTACTACTACAGATGTTATATGTGGTTCGACCTCAGATCCCGTTAAAGGAGGAGGTAAGGGAAGTTGGTTTCGGAGGCATTCTCTTTTGGATCATTTTGATTGAATTAATCATGTAGTACAGGTGTTGATTTTTTGTGCATGATTATTCTATCACAGAAAAAAAACTTGGCATTCAAAATGATGGTGAGTTTAGTCTTGAAGATGAGGAGAATCTTAAGAGCAAAGGAACACTACCAGTTATTAACTGGTCTGCGGGTTCCAAGGATTCGCTTCAGGATCAGACTAAAAATGGTACTTTTATCAGCAATTATGATGAAACAACTGGACATGGAAGAGATGAGTTAATGAAAGAGGCAGATCTTGAAACGGGAAACAAAAGGGTACCGGCCACCTTCCGTAAACAGACAAGAAAACAACGGCGAAAACATAGACGTCGTCGTTCTCTTGAAAGCAAAGGTACGTACTAATTTATATTCAGACCGTAAATCAATTAGCACATTCTCGTCGTAATTTGAAATGAACAACTTATAATTTTTAATTCTGAAAAAGGTGGAGAAAGGAAAAGGAAAGAAGATAATTAGCTGAAAGCATTTGGTTATATATCATGTACATGCATTCATACATGTGAGAAAATATTTATTTGCTGGATGGTTTTGGAGGCATTCTCTTTTGGATCATTTTGATTGAAATGTATAGGGGTTGATTTATTTTTGTGCATGATTCTATGACAACAAAAGAACTTGGAGATGACAATTACATCACCAAAGGAGATGAGTTGAAAGAGGTAGATCATCTTGAAACGGAAAACAAATGGGTACCTTCAAGTTTTGATCTTGGAAGCCTCGAAGGTACTAATTTAAATTCAGATCGTTAGACATGCAATTAGCACATTAATCTTGTCGTAATTTGAAATTAACAACTTTTATAATTTTGTTTACAAACTTACATGCTCTATTATTGCAGTAGTAGTTTGATTATTTTGGTGTGTCAATAAAAATGAAAGCTCAAGACAGTAGATAGAGGAACAGAATAAGTACTGCTTAGCAATAACAGGATAAGTTACTTTGTCACACAGTTCACACTTCTTAGGGCACGTTTGGTTAGATTAGATGAAATTTGAAAGTTTAATATAATATATATTATTAGAATATTATCTTTTATTACTATATTTGTATTAAAATTTAAAAAAGTTAAATTATTAATTATATTTTATATAAGAGTTTAGAAAAATTACAATAATTATATGTGAGGAGTAATCTTATCTCCCAAACCAAACCATCGAGAGGACTTAGGAATAAGGAATTAAAATGCTTCTCCCACCAGAGAAACTACCCATTTTGACTTTTATTTTTTATTTTTTTATTTACTTTAGGTTTAAGGAAGTGCATGTTTTTTCATTAAATTTGTGATTTTTTTTTTTATGAAAATGTTTAAGGAGATTTAAAAAAGCACTAAATACGAAAAGTGCATGATTTTGAACTATCGGTACAATGCAGAGTTATCTTTCTTCGTAAGCCTAGCATTGTCCAAGAAATAAATTAAACATTAATTGTCCGTAAACGAGAATTTCTTTATAATTTTAAATTTTAAATTTTACCTCTTCATTGTAAATAATGACAGTACCAGTTGTACTTGCATAGGATTAAGTTTGAGGATAAAATTCCTTTCAAAAAATAAAAAAAGTTTTGAGGATAAAATGGTAGTGGTCAACTATAAGGAGTACTTTTAATTAAGAGAAGTATTTAATTTATCAATCAAAGAATCAATTTACGAAAGTGCCCTGAAAATTGATTACACTGCTGCTACTTCATTAGGCAGGTTTGGGACATCAAACAAAACATAAAATTCTCATCTCATCTCATCTCATCTCATCATTACACATTTTTCAAATTCCTATACAAAATATAATAAACAATTCAACTTTTTTAAATCCCAAACGGAGATTGTGAATAGAACCCTTGAACAATACCTAAGATGTTTTTGCCACGAGGAGCGAAGAAGATGGGGTGATTTCTTGACATGGGCCAAGTATTGGTACAACACTTCTTTTCATGCCTCAATACAAAGAAGTCCGTTTGAAGTAGTGTATGGAAGATCTCCACCCACCTTGGTGAACTATGAGAAAGGCACGACAAGAAGTGAAGAGGTTGAGAATGAACTACTTACAAGAGATGAGATATTGACAACGGTAAAAAGGGAGCTCAAAAGAGCTCAAGAGAGAATGAAGAAGCACTATGGTCAAGGAAGGCGTATAGTGAACTTTGATGTGGGAGACTATGTCTACCTTAAGCTACAACCTTTTGGACAAACCACCTTAAGAAAGAAGCTTAGTTTGAAGCCCTCAAAGAGGTATTATGGGCCATTCTTTGGAAAAAGTGGGCGAAGTAGCCTATAGATTGGAACTTCCTCCAACCTCCAAGCTACATCCAGTTTTCCATGTGACGGTTTTGAAAAAGAGAATTGGTGACCTGAAGCTCATTGTGGAGGAATTTCCAAGGTTTGATGATGAGGACCGAATGCTTCTACAACCAAAAGAAGCCCTTGATTATAGAATAGTCTCAAGGGGGAGAAAGAGAAGAAAAGTGTGGCAAGTATTAATCAAGTGGGGGGGAGCACCAAGAGATGAGGTTACGTGGGAAGATTATGATGACATAGGGGAAAGATTTCCTCAATTTATCCTTAAGGGCAAGGATATACTTGAAGGGAGGGGGATTGTTAGATCCCCTAGGAAAGTGGCCTCGGGACAAGCTTCAACATTGGCCTTGGAAGGCAAGGACAACACCTCAGCAAGCCTATACACATGCCTTGGCCTGTGCCGTGTCACGCCTGGGGCGCCCAGCATGCATGCATGCCTTGGCTCGTGCGTTGACACGCACGGGGCGCCCAACATGCGGGCTAGCGACGTTAAGGGGCTCACGCCCATGAGCGCGTGGCCCAGACGCACACCCATGCGCGAGCGGGCCTTGCGCCCGCCCATGCGCGCGCGGCCCATGCACACGCCCATGCGCGCACGACCCTTGTGCACGCCTATGAGCGCGCGACTCTTGTGCCTGCCTATGCGCACATCCATGCGCACGCCCCAATGTGCGCCCCACGCCGCACACCAGTGAGGTTAGTGGCATGCCTCGTGGCATGCCATCCAGCGCACGGCTCCAGCCCATGTCTTGCAGAGCAGGCCAGTGGCATGCCCACCAGGCATGCCATCCAGCGCATGGCTCCAACCCGTGCCTTGCAGAGCAGGCCAGTGGCATGCCATCCAGCGCATGGCTCCAACTCATGCCTTGCAGCCAGCGCCTAGGCCACCAGCCTAGGCCATGCAGTGCACCCACATGGCTCACCATCAGCAAGCCATGCCGCACCACCTAGCCATGGACCAGCCCGAAGACCACCATGCAATCACCTAGCCCACCATGGGGCCATGCATGTCACGGCCAAGAGTGGTCCATACCACTATCCATTTGTTTTTTATTTAATTCATTAATATTTATTTACAAGGGACCTAATGGGGGTTTCCAAGTTGTGACTCTTATAAATAAGACCCTTAGTCTTTTCTTTTACATCTTTTGACAAATTCCTTTTGGGACAACTTTGTTCTTGAGATCACTTGTTTCAGTGCTTAGCATTTGGGCTCTTTGAGGTGCAATTCGTGAATCCCTAAGGAGAGAATCACACTTTGCAATTCGTGAATAAGTGTGATTAGGTTTATCAATCTTATGAGTATTATTCATTCATTTCCTTGTTTTCTATTTTCTCTACATTGATCTTATTATTTGCTTGAAGTGTTCTTGAATTATTCTTGAGTTGTTCTTGAGAACACATTGTGTTCATCCATTGTTCATTGCCGAAACCATCTCAATTGCCTCATTTGATCTATCCAAACACTTAGTGCCGTCCACTATAGTGTTTGCCCTAGTCCAACTTACATAAATAGCCTTGCCACCCCCCTCATGAAACCCTAGCCAACTTCCCTTGTTCGGCCAACACTTGCCTTACTTGGAATTGCCCTAGCCGCCCACCTTCCTTTTCACATTGGGATTCCTACAAGTCAGGAACCCTAGTGATCATCCCATCATCCCTAACCGGCCATCTCTTCCCTTATTAGAGTTCCAAGATTTTAGGAATGATTCCTAAAATCTCTCCATCAACCAATCAAGCCATCATTGTGCCGTCCACCCTAGCCGCCCAACTCTTTGCCCTAGTTCCATCTTCTTTCATCCAATCCTAACCCTAAACCCTAAGTGGCGCCAACCCTACATGCATCTATTGCCGTGCGCCTCCATCATCCATAGCAACCCTCACTTGCCTAACCAAGCCTAAACACCTAACCTCACCCAACTACCATTGCCACTTTGACAACCCTTGCACTTGAACCAAGCAAGAGAGGAACGGGTTCACGGTCATCACAAGGAGATTCTAAGCAAGGAGGTCGTAGTGTTTAGGGACTTGACCGGGGTCCCTAACACCTCTCTTGGGCGCGTGTGGCGTGTGTTGAGAGTGGGCTTCACTCTCCGATCTTCAAGCAGCGCGTGGAGGAGCGTTCAGCCTCCGTTCGGCCTCTGGTTTTCACCGCTTTTCTTGTCTCGATGATACGAACACAGTGGTATGCTCAAATTTGAAAACTGAGGTATGCGCTAAAACCGAATTTTCTGTAAAAAACTCTTCCCAACAATCGCTTTGATACCCCTTGTTGGGAAAATTAACACAGTGAAAAGAATAAAAGTGGAAATAAAAGAGTACACTCATGCACTTAGTGACACCAAGAATTTAACGTGGTTCAGCAATTGCCAACATCCACAGAAAAGAGCTTCACTAATAAATAGTAGAATACAAGAAAATGTTATAGAGGAGGAGGATCATACTCTACTCAACTCAGCTCTCTTCTTTTCTCTCAAAGCTCTCCTAACTCTCTCTCTTTTCTTTTCTCCTTGGTTGTATTTGAAGCTCTCGCATGGAGCTTCAATTTATAAATGATTATATATCGCCTACCTATATGAATGCATTTATTTGCATTCAATTGATAACTGCTGGGCGTTGGGGTGCTGAGCGCTGGGAGATGAGTGCTGAGCAGTCAACAATGACTGCTGAGGGCATGGACTTCAACATCATTTACTTAGATTAATCTCTGTTTTGATCCAGAAAATCACTACACAACTTGGTAAGCAATATATATCCTGTTTGTTGCTATCATGCAACCTTTCATTTTCCTCTATATAAAGACTCGTACGATCATTAGATCCATAAATTTTAAATTCTGTGAAGGGTGGAGAAAGGTAAAAGAAAGAAGATAATTACCTAAAAGCTTTCTGCTACATATGTGCATGCATGTAAGAAAATGCTTATTTGCTTGATGGTTCTGGAGGCATGCTTTTATGGATCATTTTGATTGAAATATGTACGTAGGTGTTGATTTTTGTAATTCTATGACAGAAAAAGAACTGGGCATTCAAGATGAGGAGAATCGTAAGAGCAAAGGAAGACTACCAGTTATTAATTGGTCTGCGGGTTCCAAGGATTCGATTCAGGATGAGACTAAAAATGATACTTATATCAGCAATTATGATGAAACAACTGGACAAGAAAGAGATGAGTTAATGAAAGAGGCAGATCTTGAAACGGGAAACAAAAGGGTACCGGCCACCTTCGGTAAACAGACAAGAAAACAACTGCGATCAAGCCATAAACGTCGTCGTTCTCTTGAAAGCAAAGGTACGTACTAATTTACATTCAGACCGTAAGACAATTAGCACATTCTCGTCGTAATTTGAAATGACAACTTTATAAATTTTAAATTCTGTAAAAGGTGGAGAAAGGAAAAGGAAAGAAGATAATTAGCTGAAAGCATTTGGTTATATATCATGTACATGCATTCATACATGTGAGAAAATATTTATTTGCTGGATGGTTTTGGAGGCATTCTCTTTTGGATCATTTTGATTGAAATGTATAGGGGTTGATTTATTTTTGTGCATGATTCTATGACAACAAAAGAACTTGGAGATGACAATTACATCACCAAAGGAGATGAGTTGAAAGAGGTAGATCATCTTGAAACGGAAAACAAATGGGTACCTTCAAGTTTTGATCTTGGAAGCCTCGAAGGTACTAATTTAAATTCAGATCGTTAGACATGCAATTAGCACATTAATCTCGTCGTAATTTGAAATTAACAACTTTTAGAATTTTGTTTACAACTGACATGCTCTATTATTGCAGTGCATGTTTAAGGAAGTGCATGTTTTTTCATTAAATTTGTGATTTTTTTTTTATGAAAATGTTTAAGGAGATTTAAAAAAGCACTAAATACGAAAAGTGCATGATTTTGAACTATCGGTACAATGCAGAGTTATCTTTCTTCGTAAGCCTAGCATTGTCCAAAAAATAAATTAAACATTAATTGTCCGTAAACGAGAATTTCTTTATAATTTTAAATTTTAAATTTTACCTCTTCATTGTAAATAATGACGTTGCGGTCAGTCGACAGTTTATATATCACTGATTCACTTCTTTAACTATTAAAAAAATAAACTAAAATACAAAGAATAAAAATAGAGTAATGTTAGAGAGAAGTCATTATAGTAGTACACACTTTACACTCACTGCATGGCTGCTTCTAATTAATTGTTTCTAACATTCACTTAGGAAGATATATGATCTAGATAATTCTACATCATATATACAAAATAAATACTCTTAATAGTGACTTCTATTTATATTTATTCATAAAAATATAGCACAAACTTGAATTTTCATCTATTAAGGTTGCGTTTGGATGTTGAAGTGAGTTGAGTTGAATTGAGTTGAGTTGATAAAATATTGTTAGAATATTATTTATTATTATTATTATTATTTTAAAATTTGAAAAAGTTGAATTGTTTATTATATTTTATATTGGAATTTGAAAAAGTTATAATAATGAATTGAGATGAATTGAGAGGATTTTTGATTCCAAACGAAGCTAAAACTCAGGCCGTACTCAAAGCCCAATAAAGAACCATCTTTTGGCCCAGCTGGCTCGTAAGGCGTCGTCGACGTTTTTACGTTTCATTCCCATCTGAAGGCAGCAGGGAGCGAGCTGTGAAAGAATCAGAGATCTTCGATCGAAGAAGAATTTGCGAAGTTGAGAACAAAGAAGGAGATATTGCCCACGGTCTCGAGAGGGCGCTCGTCGTCTTCTGCATCTCGAGCTAACCCCATGTTTCCTCAGTACCTCCGCCGAATAGTCAAGGTTTCTCTCTCTAGTTTTTCTTTCGCGCAAAGGATCTGATTTCCATATCAATCTAATTTATAACTTATAATATGAATGCTCATCGTGTTCACGAACCCGATCTAGGAATAGCTCATACCCTGGAAAGCTGCCTCTCTTACCTATACTGCTTGAACATTTTATTTTTTGAAATGCTGTGTAATTTATTGTTCTGGAATTGGGGCTTGTCCTCAAGACCAATAGTCTCGAATTTTCTGAGAAGTTTAATGATTAGCTTCTTCGCTCGAATTGATGTAAATTGCCGTGATGGATGCTGATTCTGAGCAAGCAGTTCATCCACTGCTAAAGCTGCACAAGAGACTTTGGCTATTTAAGTGCTAGTAAATTTGATTAGGTGAATTTTTTGTATCTTCAGTTCTCATTGTCAATGCTATCTGCTAGTGCAAAGGTATTAAACTATAACATTTCGTAATTAAGTTATGATATCATTCAATATTGGACATTACCTCAGTAATGGTATTTTATTTTTTAACTGGATGGTTACCATAATTTGTTGGCTTTGTGATAAAACGTGATTTCTTTGGATCATTACACTAAGGTATATTAAATTACTTATTATTTTTTTTATTCAAGTTCTTTACTATGCCTGTACCCCTTTAACCCCGCTTCATTGAAAACTTTTATGGATTGTTGGTTATGAAAGAGTTACTTTTAGGGCATTCACAATCTGATTGAATTCATGCTCAACTTGCCTTTGATCATTCATATTTTAATCGTGTGTGTGTGTGTGTATTTCATGGATTTCTTTTTCCAATGACTGGTTCTTTGCAGTGGCAACAAATGGATGTTGAATATACCTTTTGGCAAATGCTTCACCTATGCACTTCGCCAAAAGTTGTGTAAGTATCCGCCAGCCTTTGGCTTGTCATGGTCACCATCATCAATATTATTGTTTTTTTTGAGGATAAAATTCCTTTCAAAAAATAAAAAAAAAATGGTAGGAGGAGGATAAAATGGTAGTGGTCAACTATAAGGAGTACTTTTAATTAAGAGAAGTATTTAATTTATCAATCAAAGAATCAATTTACGAAATTGCCCTCAAAATTCATTACACTGCTGCTACTTCATTATTCCGTCTTATCTTTAGAATACAAAATTTCGTCTACTTTCAAAATTTCTTTTTTAAATATTATTTAAACATAAATATTTTTTAATTTTTAATTTTTAATTTTTTTAATCTAATCCTTACATAATCATTACAACATAGATTCTCAAATTTTAAAATAAAATATGAAAAACAATACAATTTTTTTTTTTAGATTCCAAAATGATAATTACATTCTAATAATATTTTATTTTATAATATTTTTATTCAATTTTTTTTTAATCTTCTTTCCTAAATTCTAATAAAATATCTAAATTCAAATTATTTTACTACTATATATTCACAAAATTTTCATTTCATCTCATTCTTTCTCCTTAGATTTTCTAGTACTACTTTTGCACAATGAAAGAAAAATGCAAAACTCA
Organism: Juglans regia; assembly: GCF_001411555.2. Taxonomy (NCBI): domain Eukaryota; kingdom Viridiplantae; phylum Streptophyta; class Magnoliopsida; order Fagales; family Juglandaceae; genus Juglans; species Juglans regia. Next base: position 7,384,112 of record NC_049906.1, on the reverse strand, counting down.
ATTAGACATTGAGAAAGGAATATTCTATTTCGAGAGAGAAATTACAGAATTTAAAATTTGTTAGAACTCAAACCCAAGTATTTTTCAATCTACAGCTGCTTAAAACTGAATAAAATTTATACTTTTATAAAAGAGGATATTATTTATATTCATATAATATTAAGGTTATATTTTTTCCGTTTTTATCATGTATTTTCAGGTTAGAGATCAAATATAAAATATAGGAAATGAACATAAAAATAAGTTCCTTGTTTCTGTTTTGGTTTTTTAATTTATATAATTCCAAGATATAATAAAAATTATTTCAAATCTTTTATTATATGAAATTAAAAAAAATCCTTGGAGAACCCAATAATAATAATAATAATAATAATAAAACTATAATAATGGTATTATTATATTAATGCAGTATCAAATTATAATGGTTCTTCAATCCAATCTTTTGCACTTTTCTTTATTATTATTAATATTGTTGTTATATATTATTATCTATTACAGGTTTTCGCATTCACCCCAACGGCGACAGCGCCTGTTCGGCGGTTTGTTTTTGGGATAGGAGTCGGTTGCCGTCTCGAGAACCTAACCCAGGTACCACGGTCACTCACGAGTACTGTTTTATGGATTTTATTTTTTCAACGATTAAAAAAAATGACATAGTAGCTTTTTGGCAATACTCCACATTCGATATTAATTATGAGTTATGGCGCAAACGACGTGAAATCGTTTAAAAAACAAATTGATTTAATATTAAAAAAATAATTTTTTATTTGTAAATTTCGTAGTTATTTTTTTTAAGAGATTATATAATATCTGTATACTTCACGATCTGCAAATATCTTTTCTCAAGAATCAAATAAATTTAAAATAAATTAATATTTTATTAAATAGTTTTATAAGAAATTTGTTAAAATGGTCATGTTGTTGATATCATTTGTTATAACCATAATTTAATTCTACTTCAACCAATCTTTGCCGCTTTTCCTATTATTCCAATGAACTGATCATGAAATGCTTTATTCTTCCGAAGGCATTCTTCTGGGAAATCAAAATTATTAAGCATAGTTAAACTAATATATACTATTCTTTCATTCATGGCTCTAATATTACGTAGGTTGATAAATCTCATCATGTTTTGTTATCAGCATTTTATATCCATTTCTATTCACATTGTCTTCATTACGTACATTACCAAGCATATATATACAGGAATAAAGCGACCAACTGTTAGTGTTCTTCAAACGCCGCCGCCACCGCCATGACCAACATCATAATTGTTGTTACGGTTTTTCAGCCACCGCCGCCACCAACATTATAAAGAGAGAGAGATCAGTATTTGGGGATTGTAAACGGGTGTATTGCATGAATTTGTTGTTTTTACAATAAACTCATATGGATATTAGCTTCTAATATCTGGTTGTAATGCAGAGCATCTGAAGACTCGAGCTAGAGGTGGTATTATAAAATGAAGAAGCATTAATAATATGATTTCATTTTCTCATATTTTGATTTTATTTTAATTTATGTTTGGCTTACATATTGTTATTTTGTGCGTATATATAGGACCGTATTATTTCATATTATATGCAAGAAGATATTGCAAATATCAAAATATATGAGGATATTGCAAATTTATTGCACTACAACACAATTAAGTATTTGTGACGGTTTTGAATTCGTGACAGTCCTAAAACGATTTTCTTGGATGGTTGAAGGAAACCGTCACAAAAGGTGGATGATAAATAGTTATACGTATAATAGTGTTTCGTTTGAATGTAACTCAGACGCTGTCATTTTCGAATGAGTACATTCAGATACTATCTGGTTTGGCTACTGGGGATAGCACAACCCTACCATGGGAGTTAAGCATAGTATATGATATGATATAATGATATGATATGATATGATATGATATGAAATAATATGATAAGATGAAGATGTTCAGTCATGTTATGATAAATGGTCTTTGAATATGAATAGTTGATTCTTTTTATATGAACAGTTTGTAATGTCGCTCTGATTTTTTTATAACATGTTTTGAGATCTGCATATTGAAACATAAATGTTTTGTTTTTGCATTATGAACATTCTAAAAAGGCTCATGTTTACACACTAGTATGTGTTATTTACCTACAAAGTTTTTGATAACTCACTCCCTTATCTTCATAATATTTTCAGATGATGTTGATGGTTCAGCTAGGGAGAATAATGTTGTGAACAAAACTAACTGAGGATAGGGAGTCGAGTACCTAAGGGTACCATCACTAATAGAGGGGTTTCATTGATTATCTAAATGAGCAGTAGTACATGCAGTTGTAGAGTACGCAAGCGCCGCGCGATCATTTTGAAAAAAAGCTGGATCCGTTATTAAAAAATTAATTTTTGTTCATGTAGATCCCATATTTACTCATTTTTTTTCAAAACAACGTTTGCACACTCCACAACTGCAAATATCATTTCTATATCTAGATTTCATTGTGTTACTTGGCTTATTGATACTTATGAAATTATCATTTTATTATGATGAGGTTATTGGGAGATTGTGGAGACATTGATTTATATTATTGGATTTATTGCATTGATGACCTTGTGAAGAAATTTTTTGTATTAAGTTGAAATAGATGAATTTATGCTTTGTTTTGGAGCCTTTGGAGATTATTTTGTATTGAGAGATATGATTATAGGTGACAGGTAGTAATTCTCTGACTTATTCGAGTACGGGCCGGTAGACAGCGGTTGGGATTGTGTGGTATTTGGTTGTGCTTTATTTTGGTTAGGGAAAACAAAGGAGGAAGTGGCTTAGGGGGTGATCACGGGGGAGGTCCTGGGACGAGTAGTAGGGGTGAGGGATAAGGGTGGTGCTTAAACGGAGCGTGTCGTTGGAAGAATTGCTGGTGGCGTGCGTGAACATGGGTGCACGATGGTGTGGTGTTGGTTTCTCTACGCGTCTTACGGCTGCTGAAGGGGGCCGAGCAGGGGTGTAGGTGTTTGTGCAATAGACTGGGTCACGTAGCTACGACAGAGTATGGTGGTCTGTGGCAGTTTTTCTTACATGTCATGGATGTTGGACATGATGATCTGTCGTTCACTCACTATCGCCTTGAGCTTGGCGTAGCCGTGCTTGGCAAAAGGGTTGAGCGTAGAAGGTCTTGGCGATGGTTTTTGTGCAACAGAGGGGCTGAGCGAAGGATGGCTTGGCATAAATGAAGGGGGTTGCTGTGTACGATGATGTGTGTGCCTCTACACAGACACACAGAGATATATATATATATATCTATCTCTCTTATATAAGAGACTACCAAATGGAAATTCTTGTTTTAATGGAGCTACAGTGATTTTAATTGTTTTTCATTATCTTTTCGTTTGATAGCCTCTCTCTCGATTTTAAAAGTCGAAACCAGACCCTCTCTCTCTAGAAACTCGCTCGTCCGAATCCAGCTGGGGGGAAGGGGAGCTTCGGCTCCTTCTTCCTCTTCCTTTCCTCCCTCTCCTCGCCGCTTCTCTAGTGGTTTCGTTTGGTTTTTTTGTTTTTAAGGTTTTCGGCCGAATAAAGGGGGTAGCCGTTTCGAGCTTCTCCGGTGACCATCGTCTGACATGCACACCATAGGGAGAAGCCTCTCCCGCTAATCTTGCGGTCGACCGGATTGGGAGCCAATCGGAGCGGCGTGTTGCGCCGATGCGCGGTTTAAAGGAAACGCGTGGGGTTCTCAAACCACCGCAATTCATCTTTCATTTTGCTTTTTCCTTGCATCACACACGACTCCACCGCAAGCCACCATTGCACATTGTTTGTTTTTGTGTCGGTGCTGTTTGGGTATGGTTTTTATTGATTCTATTTCTTTTCACTCTGTGGGATGTGAATTTAAAAGATGGTTTGATTTTTTTTTTCGTGTGGATTTTTTTATTTCATTTTTTTGTTTGTTGGGTTTTTGTTCTCTATTTTTTTTGGATGTGAATCTGCTTATTGGATTTTTGTTTGTCGATATGGACCATTTTTTAGAATCTGATAGTCATACCAAAAACCATGTAAATTTTATTACATTGGCTACTGTGTCTCTTCAAGAGTTACGCCCTTATTTGTCCTTCATCAATCAGTTAATTTTAAGTTGAAGTGTCAATTTTTCTTGTTGTACATGGAATGTGAAGCATATAAGAAACCATCCTAGCTTGTTTATCTTCTTATCAAGAACAAGTAAAAAAAAATTATAATGTAAGTTATGCCACCATATTATGGTTTGCATTACCTCATTAAAGTACAATGAATTAGTTCAAAAAATTATTGTTCTTACCTTATGTAAATATTACATGACTTGTGCTTGTGTTGATTACTAGGGAGTCGTTCTTCCACGTCTTTTTGTTTTGAAGGGGTTCTCTTTGATCCCGTTGCATGGTCAGATGAAGCAGGTAATATTAGCACACTGAGTCAATATCGAGGAGTAGCATTTTATGGACTAATTGTGGATATCCTGATTTATCATGATTGTTGACTGTGAGGGAAAAGACATTAGCTTCATTTAAAGCTTTTTCAAGTGGTGTTCTTTTATGTATTGATCTTACAGCATGTGGATTTGACATTCCAAGTGTTGATTGTATCCTGCAGGTAGCTTAATAACTATCTAGATTGTTTTAGCCTATCTGTTATGTTATCTTTAAAGATATATTCTTTTTTTTTTTTTTTAATTTTACTATTAAAGCTAAGTGTTAAGTGGTGATTTATCTATTGGTTGCTCTTACAATATGATCCTCCTCAAAATTCGGATGTTTTCATACACAGAGTTGGCCGAACTGCCTAGATGGGTAGACAAGGAAATGCCATTGTTTTTCTATTGTCAAAGGTGAAATTCTTAGATCAGTGTCCATGTGATAATTAAGCTCTATTTTCATTCATTTTTCATGTATTGGTTTTAATTTAAGATGAGAGTATTTTTAGTTTCATTCTTACAGGAGGAAGCTTATGTAGAATTCCTACATATAAAAAGGGTTTCTCTTGTAGAGAGGAAATGCTCAGATGAGGCTCCTAATGTTGTTCCTCAGGTAAGCATGAATTTGTACCACTCTTTCTCTAAAATGATAACGTTCTTTCTCACTTAAAGTGCAGCATTGAAAATGTATAAAAAGAGTAGAATTTTTTCTCCTTCTGGTAGATCTTTCTATCGTGCAAGAAGCCCCTCTACTTGAAGCTTTGGTGTATGATCTTTTTTTTTCTTTAACTTTTTCATGGCTTGTGGGCTCTATTTCTCTGCTTTTATTTTTGGACATTTAAAAGGTGAACGCGGTTGGGTTAATTCTTTTATTTATTTGCTTTGGTGGATAGCCTTGAATATGTCATTCGGGTGGTTGCAGGTGAGAAGAAATTATAAATTTGTGATCTTTTCCAATTATCTTTTGAAGGTTTTATTTGAGTAGGCTCGAATTTGGATAATTCCAGATTATTTCTTTCAAGTGAGATTCGAGAATGTTAGGGGCTTTCTTTTTCTGATAAGAAATTTGTCGCAAAAAACTGTGGAGTTGAGGTAAATTATGCTAAACTTATATATTGGTTTTTGTAGTTTTGTTTTCGTTTGATGTGAAATTTGATGCTTTTCCAATTTCTTGGGTTGAGGTTTCATTTATAGTTTGTTTGCACAATAATTGGGATATATTAGTTGGATATTTTGGTTGGCATATGATGTTTCTCGTGCAAAGCGTGAACTTTATTGTATGAGAATTGGTCTGATTGATCATTCTCTTAGCATAGATTAGTGAGTTTGTGTAGTGGATGTATACTTTATTTGCGTAACAAATTTATTGATTTATCGTTGGTGGTGGTGTTGGTGATTGGAGATTTTGGATTGTGTTCAAGCAATATGAATCAGGATAGGACCAGAAACCAAAGGTTGCACCCCGACCCCCTAGTACGGCAACGCGAGGATCATGACATCGGGATGATGACGACATGGGTCACGCATCCCAACGATAAGTGTCAAGTGTGTGCAACATGCAACAGTGCACAACAAAAATCGCAGCGGTTAATATAGATAAGTCAACTAAGTACCAGAAATTTAAACACAAATATCCAAAACAAATTACCTTTAAAAAAGTTATACAGTCATCCAAAATAAATATATTACAAGTTTCAAATACAGATACAAGTGATCCCAAATCACTCCTCGGACAGAGCTGAATCCTCAGGCTCACCCTCAGCCTCATCTGCATCGAAATCTACGTTACCATAAAACGGTACCGCAGTTAAGTATAAACCAAACAACCACGAGATAAAAAATGCATTAATACAACTAACAAACAAATCCAAAAACCTCATTTTTCCTGAAAATGATTATTTTCCAACACACGCTAAAAATCTCATTTTAGCCAAAAATATGATTTGACATTTTTTCCGGAAAATGATTCACACAAAAAGCAACCATTTATCAGACACTGTAGGCGGGAATTGCAGGCGGAACTATACCACCATCCATACTTACCACCATCCTTACCTCATGCACCGTAGGCGGGAATCACAAGCAGGACTCTACCACTATCATTGCTTACCACTATTCCTACCGCGTACACCGTAGGCGGAAATCACAGGCGTAACTCTACCAACATCCCTGCTTACCACCATCCCTACAGTTCCTTTCCACACAATGAATACATATTAGAGCACTATAGGCGGGAATCACAGGCGGGACTATACTACCATCTCTGCTTACCACCATCCCTATAGTTTCTTTCTACACAATGAATACATATCAGAGCACTGCAGGCTGGAATCACAGGCGGGACTATACCACCATCCCTACCGCATGCACCGTAGGCGGGAATCACAGGCGGGACACCACCACCATCCCTACCGCGTGCACTGTAGGCGGGAATCATAGGCGGGACTCTACCACCATCCCTACAGTCTCTTTTCCTTTTTCTCAAACTAGTCAATCCAAACATTTCAAACATACTCAAAATTATTTCTCACATGAAAACTCAGTTTTCAATAAACACATGAACATTAATGCAATTACATGAAAACTCAGTTTCCTTTAAAAACATGATCATGCGTGCAAATATGCCATGTACATGAAACATCTCAATAACCAACAACTTCCAATACACCAAACACACAAACAACTTCATCCTTCAATCCATCCGACCCCCGTACTCCTCGGACTCAGTCCGGCATAACCAACCAGTTCACAGTAAAATGAGTTAATGCAAAAATACATTTAAATCATGAAAGTTCTTTAGAAAAATACTTACAATGCTATATAATAATTTCAAATGGATCACGGAGGTGCAAGAAGTGGCGGCTCAGCAACATAACAGTGCAAAATGCACTATGGCCGTGGGTCTCAAAAACTCACTTTTGAACGAACCAAGACCCAAGATTGATAGGGTATGGCTTAGAGATGTCGGTGAAACTAGTGGTGGTGGTGGTTGGTCGTGGGTGGCGGCGTAGAGGGCGGTCGAAGACCACAAAGCCCAAAATGAAAATGTTGATAAATGTACTTCACCGGTGACAGATCGGAGCTGAGAATGGGTGCATTGGGTTGCTATGAGGTCGAGGATGAAGTGGTGAAGAAATGATGGCCAGAGGTGGCGTGACGGCGGCGCTGGAGTAAAGAGAAGGCCGCGGCTTGGTGTTGTGCGTGGGAGCAAACGGCGGCCCAGGAGGAGCTGAGATAAGAGGGGAGGGGTCGCCGGCAGGTGGGGAAGGAGGTGGGTTGGCGGTGAGGCACACGACGGTGGCTGGGTGGAGGAGAAGAATTCACACGATGAGAGAGAGAGAGAGAGAGAGAGAGAGGGGGCGTCGCGCGGGAGAGAAGCAGAGGGAGAAGAAAATGAAGAAAAAGAAAAGAAAAGAAAAAAATAAAAAGAGATGAAAGAAAAAAATGGAGGGAAAGAAATGAGGTCCAATCCCCACATCTTGAATCACGAAAATGATCTATCGGAAACGGTTTCAAAACAACAAGTAAAATAAAATAATTCAAATATAGTGATTAAAATGAAAATAAATAATTAAACCCAACAATAGGTTAATCTAATATGAAAAGAAATTTAAATGCATAACAATAATTAATTATAAGAAAACACTTCAAAATAATTTTCACAAAATTAAAAATCATAAAATAAACCAACTAAAAAAAATCCGACAACTTTAAAACAAGAGAATAAATTTTTGAATAAATAAAAATAATCATTCAGTAAAAATACACTAAAATAATATACTAATTGCCCATAAAATTGTAATAAGAAAATAAATTCTTCAAACAATTTTTTTTTCTTTTCAGCATTTTCTTCCTTTAATTTATGCTTTAATAACTATTCCAATATTATTAACAATATTTGAGGAGTTTTAAAATTTGTAATGGATTACAATTTGTTTAAATTGTTTTTTGTAGTTGTAAATCTTGCACGTTTATATTATAATTATATGATTAAATTATTTAACACTTAGTAATATAATTTCTATATGTAAAATTAACAGATTATATATTTATTTTGAAAGTAATAAATATACCACATATGCATTCGACTATATTTATTAAAATTAACAATAATAGTTTCATTAATATATTTATTAATCTTCATAAGGTAAGAAAATATATTTTATTAATAATTTAAATAGATCTTTAATATACTGTAACTTAATATAATTTATTAATAATTGGGTTCAATATTTTCAAAATTTAATATTATTTGTTGAATATTATATTTTATATTATTAACAGATTTAATATTGATAACACTATTAATATTGTTATTAATAACTATTACTAGGAAATTTCATTTCCTGCAGTAATTTATTCTGTTTAATTTCCAATTTTGTAAATATTGATTTTATTTATTACATCTGTTATTTTATCAAAAACTCTGGGCGCAGTCAAGTCGTGCAGTCGCGATGCAAACGGGCTGACGTGGAAAATTGAAAACGACGTCGTTTTCAATTTTCCACGTTTTCGTTGTTTAACTTTTCCGCATTCCCTCCCGCGACCACTTTTCTCCCTCCTTCTCTGTGTTTCGAGTCACCCCGATTCCCTCCTTCCTCACGAAATTCCTTCCTCTCCTTCCTCTCTCGGTGTGGCGTCGTTCTGTTTCTCACCCTAGCTCCACTGCCCCTTCCGTCATTCGTCTCTGCGTCGCGAGCTCCAGCTCCAGCTCCGGAAGCCCCTTCCTTCCTCTCTGTTTGTCGTCGCGGCGAAGCTCCACGAGCCCCTTCCGTCAATGAAGTCTCACTCGAAGCCCCCTTCCATTTCCCACAATCTCGAGTTCTCACATCCGAAGATGACCCAAACGACGCTCCCTCCCTCCTAACCCTAACCCTAACCCTAACCCAGCCCATTTCCCTTTATCCCGAAACCCTAACCCTAACCCTAACCAGCCTCTTTCCCTCATCCCGAAACCCTAGCACTAACCAACTAATTTCCCTTCATCCCGAAACCCTAATCCTAGCAGAAATTAAGGAACACACAAGAGAGTCGCCCCTGTCCGATCTAGGTTGAAGGCAAGTACACATCCTTTTCAATTCCTTCCGTCATTGTGTTTTTTTATGGAGCTTTTAGTTTAGAAAAATTATATTTGGCAATAGGAGTTGACACTCACACAACATCACAATATCAACACAAGAAAACGCCATATGAATGCAAAACTGAAACTCTGATAATGTCTTTGATGTGCTAAGCCGTACGTTTCCACTCATTTTAAGAACCCAATTTTGTTGTTGTATTGTTACCACAGTCAACATTCTTAATTGTTCCCTGGATTTGAGTTGTGAAAAAAGAAAAAAGAAAAAAAAAAAGGGAAAGAGCAATTAAAGTTTGATATGAATCTGACTTATTCATTTCTTGTGCAATGTCTTTTGGATTGTAAGTTGTTATTTGTTGTTTTTGAAGCTATATATATATATATAATTTTTTTTCTTAACATGTATCTTATTTATATTGATGTTGATGATTCACTATAATCATCAGTTTTTAATACTCTTCCTAATTTCTGCTTGTGCATCAATTGTAAAAATTGTTTATATCCAAGCATGTGGTATCTTTGATTTGTCCAACGTCTTATAAATGCAGATTTCTGACTTCAGTTTCATTAGAAGCTGCATGGCAGGGTTATATATTTTGGTTTGGTTTTCTTACCCCCTCAATCAAGTATATAGCAGAGAGAGGAAACAATAAAAAGAAAGAAAAGTTGAGTCAAAGAAAACTTCTCTCCTAGTTATGACTAGCATAATTGAATTTCGTGGTGGAAATTGTAATCCACTATGACTAGCATGGGCAGTGGCTTTTTTTGTTTTTTGTTTTTAATTTCTTTGACTATCTTTGTTTATTGTTGGTAAATGGTTTATACTACACTGTAGCTGGATGTTCCAACTTCCAACCTCATACATTTGAATAATCAAACAAAGTTAGGTAACTTAGGTTATAATAGGACTTAGGTTATAATAGGACTAGAATCAAATAAGGCAAAATGAGACTAGAAGAAGAATTGGAAGGGAGGGAGATTTTTCAAATCTTGACGGTGATGTGAGGATTATAATTGATATTATAAAAGAGAAGTGCTATTGATATTAAAAAGAAAGAAAAGTTGAGTCAAAGAAAACTTCTCAATTTAGTTATGACTTCAATGACTTTGTTAGTTTTTTTTTTTTTTTTGGTGTTAGGTATGTCTTTTATGACAGATATTGGAGTATTCCTCTAAAAACTTGTCTTCCTCTATAGTTAGATAGGCAAATTATATAGTTATTTATTTGAACTAATAAATAAATAGACTAAATATCTACTTTATTGAGAGACTTTCAAAAAGCAAGTCTAATTCATTTCTGCCTTCTTCACTTAGAATGTCTTCATCATCACTGTCTTCTGCATCCTTTGGCAAACGTACTTTGGCATCTCCCTTGTGCTTCTGTGACGTTGAAGCTATATTGAGATACTCAAGTACTAAGACAAATCCTGGACAATCCTTCTTAGGGTGTCCAAACTACAACAGGAAGGTAGCTACGGGATTTGTAATATAGCGTGTTTAATGATATGATTAATATTACGTACGTCTAACATTTGAATTGTTTTTGTGTGTAAATATCAGGGATTACCATATTGTAAATATTTCAAGTGGGCAGATAGTGATCAAGACATAGAGCTAGAAGAAAGAAAAAATGAGTGAAGACCAATATCCAAAGTCAATCTTTGATAAGTTATCAGGAAAATTACTTTAATCAACCAAGAGTGAAGACTAATATTGTACATACTTCTTAGAAGAAAAAAAAAACTAATCAAAATTTGCTTAGCATCACATAAGATTTACACATGCCAGACATGATTTCATTGGGCCTAATTAATTAATGTCCATGCATACAGAGTAAATTATATATCTTTAATTCTAAACTCATGGCTTGATCTAGCATCTAATTCTAGACTCCCTACTGGTATGTTCATCTCACAATTATTTCCCCCTTATTTCTTTATATTTTGCCTCCTGTACCAATATTTTACAACCATCACTTCTACAATGTTAAAAAAAAAAAAAAATTCCTTGGTGCAAATGATTGAAAGTCTCCTTTTATATGAATGCACGTAAATGCATACAAAAATTCCTTGGGCCTTTGTTCTCATAATAATTAAACCACAATATTTAACAAGGAAATTAATTTTTCAGCTAACAAATTTTCACATATCTAACTCTATGCAATGCAAAAATATTGTATTTAACAATATCAAATCTAAATCACAACATGAAAAAAAAAACTAACTAAATCACTATATGTTGTGGAAGAAAAAAACCAAGCTGTGGAAGAAAAAACAGCTAAATCACCAGCAACGGAAGAAAAAAATGAAACTGTGGAAAAAAAAAAACACAGCTAAATAAATCACAACAGCAATGAAAAAAAAAAAACAACTAAATCACAACATGAATTGGATGAAAAAAACCAAGTTGTGGAAGAAAAAAATCAGCTAAATCACAACAGCAACGGAAGAAAAAAAACAACTAAATCATAACATCTTTCATTGTTTATCAGCAAACCAAAACATTTAATTAATCAAAATGCAAAGTGAAAATTTCAGATTCACAGATGAAGATGACCCACGGTGCGACGGTTTGGGGACGAAGATGACCCACGAAGCTGACCCACGAAACCGACCCACGAAGCTGGCCCAGTTATCTGACCCGGGATGATGGCCCAAACGAAGCCCACCAAGTTAGCCCAAACGACGCTCCGCCTTGACCCAGCCCAACGCAGACCGGCCTTGCTTTGGGCACCCAACGACGTTCGATCCAGTGTGCATCGATTTCAATTGCAGACGAAAACGAGGAAGAAGGCCGAAGCAGGATCTATCTTCTGGTCTCGCACGACTCACGGATGAACACGAAGCAAGCGGGAAAATGATTTCTAATCCCTTTCCGCTTTTCATCTTCGTTTCGCCTCTTTTTTTTTTTTTTTTAAATCAACTGACGTGGCGTTATGCCACATCAGCCGACTGCACGCCGACTGTATGGGGCGACTGTGCATAGCAGTATTGCTGATCTACTTTCTGGTATGTTCTCTTCTTTCTCATATAAAATTTGTTTATTTTATTTATTTCGTAATGCTTATTCTATTTATTAGTATTTTGTAAGTTCTAATATTATTAAAAAAATTTAAAATAACCATTTACAATTAAAAAAACCCATTTATTAAAAGATAATCATTTCTTTGATATATCGATATAAATGGAGATTTATTTGACAAAGATGATAATTTATACGATATTTATCTTCTAGCAATAATTTATTTCTCATCAAATTGAAAGTTTTTTTAATAGATTTATTCTATTTTTAGACGTAGTAAGTAATTTAAATTAATCATATGAAATATTTTTTTTCATAAAAGCATATGAACTTGTAACTACTGATTATAATGATTCCTTATTTATTACATGTGAATTTTAAGTTTTATTTCTGATAATTTAATGTTATATTAGTTGATTTGATATTAATTTATTCAATAATAATGATTTCCATAGATATCTACTCCTAACTATCATGTGATACGCCTATATCTTCCGACTTAAATGCAGAGGTCACGTGATACCCGTATTTTAGTATATTTTAACTAACATATTTATTTTAATTAATTTAAATTTTGATTTTCTTGTTTTAAAATTTATTAGATTTCTCGTTGGTTTATTTCATGATTTTTTAATTTGTGAAAATTATTTTGATATACTTTCTATATATTAATTATTGTTATGCATTTAAATTGCTCTTAATTTTAAATTAATTTATTGTTGGGTTAATTATTTTATTTTCATTTAATCACTACGTTTAAATTATTTTATTTTATTTACTGTTTCGAAATCTTTTTCGTTTAATCATTTGTGTGACCCAAGATGAGAGGATTGAACCTCATTTATTTCCTTCACTTTTTCTTTTTTTTTTTTCCTCCTATTTTCTTTTTCTCCTCTATCTCTCTTCTCTCCCGCACGCGAGGCCTCTGTTTCTCCCGTTCGTGTGCCGTCCACCTATTGCCGCCATGGTCGTCACCGCCCCTCCTATTCTCTTCCCCTCCAGCCGCACAACCACCTCCCTCTGTTCCCAGCCCCTCTCTAGCCGCTAGGGGTGTAACCAGTCCGGTCCGGTCCGGTTTTGGACAAAATCTAAGACTGAACCGGTATGTACCGGTTTTGTATTTTTCAAAACCAATTACGCACCGGTTACCCTCCTAAACCGGTACTTTCGGTTTTACCGGTTTCCGGTCCGATTTTCCGATTTTTTTTAAATGTAAATTTCACAATTTGTCATTAAAAATTTGTTTATAAAAAAAAAAAACTTTTAGTATTAATTATAAGTATTAGTATTAGTTATAATCTTTTAGTAAAAACTTCTAGTATTAATTATAAGTATAACTATAATCTATAGTCTATATTAGACTATTAGTATTATTTATAAACTTATATATTAGTATTAACATTTAATGTAATAATTTATAAATTATAATATGAAATTATTTCATCTATATGTATATATATGTGAAATTATAAATTAACATTTAATGTATAAATTTATAATTATACATTATATATAAAACTTATTTATATTAATATTTAATATATATTTAAAATATTTTGTATAAAACTTATATATAAAAATATTATTTTTTATTTTTTTTAATTAACCGGTCCGGTCCAAAAAATCTCAAAACCGGAACCGGACCGGAACCGGCCGGTTTTTACATTTTAAAAACCGGTTCTAGACCGGTCCGGTCCAAAACCGGTAAAACCGGTCTGGTCCGGTCCGGTCCGGACCGATTTTTCGGTTTGAGTTTACACCCCTACTAGCCGCCATTCTCCTCCACGCACGACATCAAGCTGCGGCACCTCTTGTGTTCACGCACCGCTGTCGTGCTGCCATTGACCACCATTTCTTCACCACATCACCAGCCACTCCCTAGCTATCTAACCCACCCATCCTCAGCTCTGATCCGTCACCGGTGAAGTCCATCCAACTCCATTTCTATTTTGGACTTTTTAGACTTCAACCGCCCTCTACGCCACCACCCACAGCCAACCACCACCACCATTAAGTTCACCGACATCCCTAAGTCATTCTCTTGTAATTTCAAGTCTTCGTTTGTCTTCGTTCAAAAGTTGGGTTTTGAGACCCACGACCTTTGTCCATTTTTGACTGTTACATTGTTGTGTCGCCACTTCTAGCACCTCCGTGATTCTTCGAAAATTATATTATAGCGTTGTAAGTAATTTTCCAAAGAACTTTCATGATTTAAATGTATTTTTGCACTAACTCATTTTTACTGTGAATTGATTAGTTGTGCCGGACTGAGTCCGAGGAGTAAGGGGGTCGGTTGGATTGGATGATGGAGTTGTTTGTGTGATTAGTTTATGTTGAGATTTGTTGGCTGTTTCGGGTTTAAATTTTGGTGTTTTGAATTTGACGTTTGTTATGGTAGATATTGATGATTTTAGAAAGTGATGATATATTTTGAGATTATGAGGATTTTAAGTTTTGAGGAATTAAAATAGGTTATTTTAGAAATTTAGGCTTAAATATCGAAATACGTAATTGATTGGAAACTTACAAAAATTACGTGATTATTTTTATAGGCGATGATTTATAGTCGACTCGACATTTTTTAAGAAAATTTCGAAAAGCTAAGAAGTCCAGGTAAGCATGGTTCCAATGCTAGATTTTGCATAAAAATAAAAATGAACTGAGGTCCCCCTTAGAAAAAAATATGCATGTTTTGTTATGAAAAGAAATTTGAAACGACCTCAATTATTTGTTCTGCATTATTCATGAAATTCTGTATAAGAATAAGATATTTTCTGGAATGACTGGTGTAAATATGAGCTTATTTTTTACATTCTGTTTCTAAACTGTGAAAAAATGAGCGAATATGAAAATTTGATAAATTTGCATGTGACGTGAACATGTTCTGAATCTGTTTTGGAAAATTTGAAATAATATGAATTTCAGTATTCTGTTTTGATATGATTTGGCATCTGAAAAAACTTTTGGCATAACTTTCTGATTTTATTTTGATTCAGATTTTGATATCGTGATCCTGATTCTGTTTTGCTCTGATATGTGGTCTTGTCAGTGGATATAATAGTGACATATGACCCTGTCATGGGATACAATAGTGACCACTGGCCCTGTCACGGAATATAATAGTGACTTCTAGTCTTGTCACGGGATACAATAGTGACCTCTGGCCCTATCACGAGATACAATAGTGACCTTTGGGTCTACAATAGGATATAATAGTAGATTTTTGTTCTGAATGCAATCGCTTTGTTATTCATGGTGATTTATGTTCTGTTTGGCTTTCCGCAGAATATACAACCCTACCACGGGAGTTAAACATGACCTATGTTCTGATATGATTTACGGTCTCCATTTTCTTAGGTAGAAAAAAAAGGTTTAATATTTTCATTCCATCTTTAGGTTTTATTTAATTCGGTTGGCTTCCAAATATGATATCTACATTTATATATTTCTTATATGTTTTTTTATATGAAATGGATATATATATATTTATTCATGTCATTTATTCATTCAGTTGATGTCAATTAGTTCTTTCACAGCAAGATTAATATTTTTGCAATTTATATTACTTATTTCTAATAATGCTTCTGAATTTTGTATCACCAGCTCATTATTCCTTTATGTGATGTCCTAAACTTTTGTGTGCAAAACAATTTAAACATTAATGGATATATAATTTTTTTTATTTCTCACTACAAACAAAAAATCATTTAAGACAGTTCACATTTTATACTCCAAATATTAAAAACATATTTGCAAACGTAAAATGAGATAAAAGTGCCCCAACAATAATATAAGGGTCTGATAGGGTATTCGGGGTTTGGGCCCTTATGTGGTGGGTCTTGGGGTTCTCTTTGGGTTCTATTGGACTTAGCAAATGGGTTGGACTATTTAGACGGCCTAACCAAATTTCTTGGACTTTGCTTAAATTTTCATCGATCATGCACGTCACTTAACAATTTTTATGGACTGATCTAAATTTTCAAATTGTCCAATAAATATTTTTAAACTTTTTAAATATATTCTTAAGCTTTATGCCAATTAAATGTAGGCCTTCACACGCTCTCTCTCGGTTTCACCATCTTTCCACACATAATCTCTCTCCACGTAAGTCTCCTTCAAGCTCTCTTTCTGTCTCTCTCAAGCTAGCTCTATAGTTTTTGGCTAGTGGCTTACGGGTTAAAGCCTAAAATTAATGTGAACATGCAGGATTGCATGGATATTACAGTTCACAGGTTTAGATATAAGGGTCACACAATATTAGGATTCATGATATCTAGGGGTGGCAATATGTGATAAGACCGGTGAAGTCAACATAAACACGACACGAAATTAGCTAGTTTGAGTTTGATGTTAACGGATTCAAGTCAAAATAGTTTAATCCGTTAAGACGCGATTTATTAATGAGTCAATAATAGGTTAACCTGCTTAATATAAATCAAACTGTTTTTGACCCATTTAGATTTTATTTCAAAATTAAAATTTTATTATTGTTAAGTTGTAAAATTTAATTTTTTATCTTCACCCTAAAATAGAAGATAAAAAAATGTGTCAAAGACCTTAATTAAATAGCATGTCTCATTTTTCCTTAACTAGCTGCTGAGATTTTATCCCTGGTTCATATTCAAATGTTGATCAGCCAATTTGCAAACTGCATAATGGTAATATAGATGCTGAAAATTTGATAGATTCCTAACCCATATTTAGATGCATTTATAAATGATATGCACAGTTGGAAACCTTACCCATCATGTGGCCATGAACAACCTCTCCAATACCACCTTGTGATGCAAACGTCCAGCTCCTTGGTTTGCATCACCTTGGCTGGAATTCCAATGAGTTCCATATGTGCCTAGCCTTTACAAGAACCCTGTGTATGCATATCACCAGTAAGTTGTTCATTATTTCAACTATAACGGCATACAATTAGAATCCTAAAATTGTTATTTCAATGTGCATATCTACAACACTATGCAAATTAAAGCATTTCAAAACAAAAACCAACTCAGCACTTACTCAATATCCAATGTCATATGTTAGACCATTAAAGTAGGTTATATGAGCAGCATGCATGTTAATGGTGAGAAATAACTAAATAATCTAATTGACTATAAAAATTGACTATATATCTTATATATATATAATATATATATTGGCCAGTGACTGATCTTCATTAGAATATAATTCAACAAAATTATATATTATACACACACACACACACACACACACACACACACACACACACATATATATATATATATATATATATATATATCCAGTACTCTCATATCCTCTGAAATATATATAGAAGATTTAGGTGTCTAGAAAAGGCCAAAGATCAGGAACAAGATAAAGAGCAGCTAGGCCAATGGGTTTTTAGCATATTGTATATTCTGGCACTACTAGTCTAGTTATAGCAGGCCAATCATATATAGGCGGGGGTAACTTCAAGAGGTTACAAATACAAGCTCTGATCATCTAATTATGTTGGTTTTCCCTTCATAAAGATACAAATATATGTTGCCATAATCCAAAGAATTCCCGTGAGTTCTACAGGTGCAAAAGACAAGCTAGTGTGGTTAGGCACAAAGGATGGAGGCTTTACAGTGAAAAGTGCATATCACCTTCAGAAGGAACTAATAGCAGAACAGAGGGGTCAGTCTTCTCGAGGATACCAAAACTTTAAAGAGTGGACTTGCTGCTGGAAGTACAAGATTCCAAATGCTGTTAAGATTTTTGTGTGGAGAGCATGCTTAGAAGCTCTACCGACAAAAAATAATCTTTTCAAAAAGAAGATAGTGGACTCTCCATTATGCCCAATATGCTACAGAGAAGATGAAACAGTTGCTCATGTGCTGCGGAACTGTGAATCAGCATTGGATGTGTGGTGCCAAGGGCCCATTGTGCTGCAAAAAAGTACGTTGAGGGCAGTAAGCTTCAAGGAGATTTTTGAACAACTAAATGCCCAATGTGAAATAGAAACAATGGAACTTTTTGCTATGACTGCAAGGGGAATTTGGCAGAGGAGGAATAAAAGTGTATTTGAAGGGTCCTTCTTGCATCCTAACCTAATATCCCAGAATGCGGCTCAACAGTTGGAAGAATATAAGGCTGCTCAGCTTGGCTCTAACTCAACAACTAGAAGGAATCCTATTCAAGCTGTGATATGGAGTCCACCTCCTACGGGAAAATCAAGGTAAACTGGGATGCTGCACTGTGGGAAGATCAAGATAAACTGGGAATAGGCTTGGTAGCAAGAGATCATGAAGGTAGAATTATAGCTTCTAAAAAGGTGGCTAAGGCTGGTTGTGTGATACCATTACTGGCTGAGGCAATAGGAGCCTATCAAGCTGTCAAATTGGCATCTGAAATGAACCTGGAATCCGTGATCTTTGAAGGAGACTCTCTTCAGGTTGTTCAAGCAATAAATCTGCACAAAGAGAGATGGGACAGCGTGGGACTGGTGCTTGATGATACCAGAATGTTATTAGCTCAAGTAGTACATTGGCAATTTAACTTTGTTAAAAGAAATGGAAATGAATTAGCCCACTGTCTTGCAAAGAAAGCTTTAGAACTCACGGTGGAAACTTCCGAAATGGTTGTTATTCCCAACTGTAATGAAATACCTCCTATGTAATTGAGATGAATGAAATTGTTCCTTTTACAAAAAAAAAAAAAGATACAAATATATGTTGCTAGTGACCTTCAGCAGCAAGTTGTTCATGATTTCAACTATAACGGCTAGGCCCATTAGAATCCTAAAATTATTTTTTTTATAAGTCCTAAAATTATTTTTTCAATGTGCATATATCTACAACACTATTAAAAATTAGGTATGTTTGAGAAAATACTTATTTTCAAATTAAAGCATTTATGAACAAAAACCAACTCAGCACTTACTCAAACACAAATGAGTAGCATTAATCCTTTTAGGTACCACACTAGATCCAATATGGATTTGATAATTTGCAAAGTACTAGTTTATATACAAATCATTGATTCATTTGCAACTAATGTCCAATTTTTTTACTAATTCATAATTTGCAAACAAAGCATACTAAGCTTTACTGTCTAACTGTGCCTATTTCGTTCATCAATGAAATAGGAGTATCCCGACCATGGTGAGAATATCAAATATGTACTAGTTATAACTGGCATGTTGTTGGCTAAGGAATGGTTTGAGTCTCTCTCCGAGACTCTAATTTTGTCTCCTTTCTGACGTACGATTGTTTACACGTTCCATATACTCCGCATATGGTCCCTCACAGCCATGAAACCATCTTCAATCTCTTCAAGCCGATTTTGGTAATACTATGCATTTTTCCCATCTTGTGCATTTTTTTCGACAAGACGTTCATATTCGTCATTGGCACTCTAGGCAGTTTAGGCGAATCAGGCAAAATAGAGTGTCCTAGTCGTCTGGAATACCCTGACCTGTCCCAAAACCTCTCTAAATATGGTTGTTGCTACTTCATCTGTGCGACCCTCTGGCTCTTTGGCATTCATCATTTGAACCATCTCATTCTATGGAATGAAAAACTTTGGCCATTAACATGATACAACTTTTAACTCATGTTCTACCTAATAATACTTATCGAAGGCTAACATATATTTAGTACATCCTAAAATGGCATACAGAACAATGTATATAAATGTCACCACATTTCTATATAAAACTAATTAAAAAATTGTAAAACCATGAATATACTGCATAAGCATGTAACCCTTCTCTTGGTATGGTTTTGGGCATATATCCATGTATTTTCTGCACGAAAATATGTCCATGATTGGACAATATTCAGGAGCCATAACCTAAACAGTTCAAAATATTTTGTACACTACTTTATGGCAGATAGTTATGCATGCACCATTGGAAACTCACATAATTCTCTTCTGTAGTTGGTGTGATAAATCTCCCCTATTTATTCAACCAATGCACATCTTTATAAAAATCAATCAGATTCTTGTCATTCTACATGAACATTGGCAAACCATTCACATTACCCATTCTATTGCATTCCAAATACTATGTATAACTTAAGATTCACAACATCCAGGATGTGTCATACCTTTATTTCCATTAGTACAACAAACGACGTCTTTCCGCTTATGTGGTTGACCTTTTGTTTATGCCTATTTTTTTTTGTTTTGGGTGGACTTTTTCTGCAATAAAACAGCAAATTCTTCAATTCTAAATACTACCGTCAATTCCAAAACTGTTTCCTACTTAGTAAATCCTTTTTAAGTGATGTGCACTAATTTAGGTACAAGTAATCATATCCACTGTCAGGCAACAATTAAAGTTCCTGCATCGGATTGTAGGGATTGTTGTGGTCAAGCAACAATCCTTGGTGCTCTAAGTCTATCTTTAACAATAATGGCATCATGCAAGTAAACATTCTCAGACATTAAATATATACCTCATGTACTATTACAACAACTTTTCTGGACATCACTAGCTTTCGAAGACATTTGTTTTTTTTTTTAAAAAAAATTGAACAGATGTTTTACCTTTGAAATCAGTTATCAGAAAATTTAATGTTTACCTTAAATTCATCACTCGCCCACTGATGGCATAGCCACTCCTAAACTGACTGCTCTACCAACATGCCTCTATTAGCCAGTGCTGCCTCATGTGTTGCATAACTCAAGTATTCACAGATTATAAGCATGAGATAGTTGACTCAGGACTATTCAATGATGATTTTTCTTTGTCCAATCCAACACAAAGTCAGCCTATCAATGTCATTTTGTTAAACACCCATGTTTATATATTGCTGTTAGTGGGCTACATTGTCTTAATAACAATGTATGTCATATTGGATTATATTTGCCTATATTCTGTTAAAAACCCATGTTCCATATAAATATTGAACTGTTGTTTGTGTTTAAAATAGCCTAATGTTCTATACTACATCTATTTCCTAGCACTGATTTTTTTTCCCGTTTTCCATACTTCTAATTGCTAATTAGCAATTATAAATCCGCAAATATAATACATTTTTAACACAGATTGTACACAGATTAGCAATTATAAACCGCTTTCCTACTTTTGGTTTTACACAGATTATATAATCTGTGTTAAAACCACTGCATGCACCATTACAAATCATAGGTACATGAAACATTGTATTAGGCAGTTAACATTCAGACGTATAGCATGCAGATTGGCTCCCCTACCAGATTCAAATATTGTGGCCTCTACCTTACCTATTATGATTCACACTTACACCATGCAATAATTTTCCTCTAACTTATTCTCACTTTCATAATTACAGCATGCCATTTAGTTTCCTCTACCTTCATAAACCCACACGCTACTTATCAATAAAAAGTGTTCTCTACCTTTACACAATACTCGAACTCTAGCTTTAGCAAATATATATATATTTTTTCTATTACTCATGGTGCAGTTATATAAATCATTCAAGTTAGAAACCCATACTCGAACACGTTCAATAAGTTCCTCTTTCTCCTTTCCGTCAATGATACTCCAGCTAACATGCCTCATTTCTACATAATGTTTCACGACCCACGTCACTCTTGTTATGTAGACTGTTCTGTTCTTGCATGATGGGCTGATTTTCCCATCTTTGATCTCCAGTGGTATCTTCCAGTACTTGCGCAACCTCTCAAACTCTGTCTCCTTCGCTACTCCCCAAACACATTTACTACTACTGTTTTCTACTATAGTACAAACAGAAGCACATTTAAGTTTATATCTTACCATCTATAAGACCTCTGAAGCTCAAGTGTTAATTAAAATTATAATGAAAATGTTAAGGCGTATAAATAATTATACTTACCCTCAGCTGTTGTATTCACCTCTGCAGAAGTACATGGAGGCAACCCAGCAGAAAATGGGTCATCTGGAGGTTGAGTGGAGTCATCATAGTCAACTTTAGCTTCATCTCTCAAAGTCCAAGCTACTAGTGCTGGCTGCGGTTGTCAAAGTGTAGCAGGCAACACTTGTCCTGGGCCTCTCCCTCTCTTTGATTGATTCATTTCTTCTGCACGGGAATCATGAAGAAGGAACAATTTCATGCATCAGCTGCAAGTTAAACTCAATATCCACTACCTGCAAGCTGATTTGCAAGCAGAAAATTATAAACTATAATTTCTAAAAATATTGAGAAATGAAGTTGTGCAAAATGATGAAGCCATCGTCTCTGAAGGCCTACCAAGTTATATGTAAATGCTGAAGCAGATTAATGGTGGACGTTGGGATATAAATGGCCATCTGTAATCGAGGAGCACAACAAAGTAGTGCTGAATGTACTACTTACTCAGTGAACCTTGATATTTCATGCATTGGGTATGTAAAAGTTTTCTCACGCTTCAACCTCAGCTTCTCCCACGCAAGTGAATGCTAGTCTCTCGAAGCATGGGCTCTACTGGGTTACTTGGATTGTCTGTATCTATTCACAAAGACATGGGATGACAGCTATCAGTGTAGTAGCCATCTTTCCTAGTTAATGTTATTTTTTTATTCTTATTTTAGAGCTTTGCTGGAGAACACTTAGGCTGGTTGCGTGGAAAACTCACACTTGTAATTAGTAGCATATTTATCCTTTGTATAAACAAACTTGGGCTGTAGAACACTTGGCAGTTCTTACGACCAGACTATATGTACATTATTATGATATCTTCAATAAATTAATCGTATTACATACAAGTTTACGTGCATTTTTCTCTCATAACTCTGCATAGGTAAATTATTAATGGCTGAAATCCAGGCATTGAAGCTAAATTTAATATCCCTGGACAAGCTCCCATAAATATAAAAAATAAAAATAAAAAATAGAATGGACACGCTGAAATATTCTGGTACATGTAGGCAAGAAAATATTATATCTACTGTTTCAGTTAAGAAACCCTCCAATTCAATTCATTCCTGTATATTTTGGTAAAATTATATATTCTGGGCAACATTTAGCACTCAAGAGAGTTAATCATCTTCAATATATACATTCTGGTTATATATATATATATATATATAGTATGATGATCATCATTCTGGCCTGCTCAGAAGTAGAATTCCACAATCAACTATCAGTTAAGAATTTACTATTGTATTGTTACACCTACCATACCATACATATACAAAACCAAGTCTTGGTTATACAATTCAAAGCTCACTGTCGATGCAAAACAAATACATACATAACGCTTCTAATTTTGAAACAGGGAATGCCATCATCCACATCATGGTGCTCATATCTCCAACGTACACAACCAAATCAAATATTAAACAAGTTGCAGTGTCTCACAAGGTCTGCGTTTAAAGGCCTTCACATTTTAAACTCCACTATATTAGTGGTTCTTCTTCATTCCTTGTGGGCTGAATTAATGGATGCAATTCTACACCAGTTTGAGCTCAACCATTTTCCACTTTTCTTGAATGAATACATATCCATCATCTCCCCTGGAACACATATAATGTTAAAACATATCAACCAATACCAATGGGGTTAGTTAATAAATGAAAAAGTTATAGAAAAAAACATCATAATTACAGCTAGTTCATTGTTAGTAGTTTTATTATAATCTGTATGGTCCTGAAAAATAAGAATCTGTTAGGTAGCAAAAATGAGTAGCAAATATGACTTGTAAATAATACCATAGAGATGGTTTTGCATCTTTAAACTGCCATGGCCACGTGATAGTGATAATGAGGAAAGCAGCCATCAATATTATATACAAAGTGATGGCAGCAACCACAATGTTACACTCTAAGTTGTTCATGATTCGAAAGGCATGAAAAACTATGATTCACAATAAATGCAACCTATAGCGCCCCGTCTCCAAGGGGTCTGGAGAGTTAACTCATGTTACCTAAAAATCATTTTCTAACCACAAAGTATGTACTCCAATTTTTCTCTATCGCACAAAATACTCATGAATTCATATCAATTACTCCAGTATAATTATTCTAAGACAATACAAAGTCTTAATATAAACATCAACCTCCTAACAAATCACTTCATTAGAGCACAACAAGCTTACTGAATAAAAACCCTCAATACTCATATAAACCTTCTATGCTTAATCCATTATTCTTAACTCATTTCACCCATACTCCATATTCTTGATCCTCAGCTGAAATATTCAAATCATCTGAAAAATATTGTGGAGATAAGGAATGAGTTATCAACAATTCAGTAAGCAGAGAACATATACTAGTATGCAAACCTGAGCATTTACAGAGTTCAAAATGCAGAACAAAAGACTTTTTATTTTCAGAATGTAGAGTTAGAACATATTATCAAAGATGTTAAAACGAAAGTTCAAAAATATTCTTATTCAAAATTCCCTTGGCACAACATAACTGAAACATCATATCAGAATAGAATTCCATGTTTAACTCTTGTGGTAGGGTTGTGGAAACCCCGGCAGCCAACCGGGTAGAAAAAGAATGTGAATCTTCCCCTTATTACTCTCGGAACCCAAGTGTGCACATAGGAAAGACCACGCAGAAAACCACTTTGTGTTTCTAAAGTGGATGCACTAGAAACAAAAAAGTTGGTACCAACCCGAACAGAGGCCACAGTTTTACACCCGTGGTAAGGTCAGAACGGAACAAAAATAGAAACAGAATGTTATGCCAAAGGTTTTCAGAAATCACAACATATCATATCAGAGTGCAGAACATCTTCAAAACAAAACATAATCAGATCACAAAAATATAATTTATGCACAAATTTTCATATTTGCTCTCTTTTGCATAGTTCAGAAATAAGATGCCAAAATAGCTCATGTCTATACCAGTCATGCCAGAAAAATAATTATTCTTAAACAGAATCTCATGAGTAATGCTGAACAAATAATTGAGGTAGTTCAAATTTCTTTTCGTAACAAACCATGCATACTTTTCAAAAATTAACTTCAGCTCATTTTATTTTTATGCAAATTCTAGCATAGGAACCCTGCTTGACTGGATTTTTTAGCTTTTCATGATTTTCCTAAAAAATGCCGAACAATTATTACTCGTCACCTATAAAATAATCACGTAATTCTCGTAAATTTTCAATCAATCACGTATTTCGATGTTTAAGCCTAAGCCTCCAAAATAACCTATTTTAATTTCTCAAAATCTAAAATCCTCATAACCTCAAAATATATCATCACTTTCTAAAACTATCAATGTCCATTTAATAACTTCGACTAAAACATTTAAAAGGCTAACTTATTTACTATTGAAGTATAATTATAAAATCTAATACTAGATAACATAATTATATCAAAATATTTAAAATTATACAACAAAAATATAATAAACTAAGTCATAGTAAAAGTACAACATTATCGATTATTCTTTCAAAAGAAATAACAAACTTAAAGCACTTTAAGAAGCATTTTTTACTAATATAAAATAAGATGAAACTCTCATAACAATAACAGAAAATTATCTGTAATCATACTGAAACCCATCGTAAAATCAACCCAACCGAAAAATATAAACTCAAACCACCTTATGATTTGGCTTGTACTTAAAGGGCCAACTTGTATTATCATAAAATTAACTAAGTCAAGTTTTCTTTTCTTCTTCTTTGTTTGCAGGGAAATAAACCTACACCAGATCCTTTACTTTAAAAACAATTTAAATTACTGTAAACGTAAATACAATAGAGTCCACTATTACATGTTAAAAGTTTAAAAACAGATTAATATAGTGGTAACTCAAAGGGTAACCAAGTAATTTCGTTACATAAATATATTATGCATGACCAACTTACGCTAAGGTTCTGCAAAACTCTGTTATAAGAAAACATATTTGTGAAACAATAGTTCGCGAGGTGGAGGCTCACCGAGAGATGGAGAGTATGACGAGCTGCAAGCTGGGCACTCACTGAGAGAGAAAGAGAGAGTGATGAGTGAGAGAGGCACACGGTGAGAGAATGAAGGAGAGACCGAGAGAAAAGAGAAAAAAAAAAAATAGCAATGGCGTGAGCTTATCGAGGGCCTGAGGTGGCGTGCGGCGAACTGGGGTGACGGGAAGTGTTCGCCGGCAGTTTCTGTGGGGTCACAACGTGGTGGAGTTCTCGATGGAGGGTGGTTGCAGTGGCTCAAGGTGGGCGGAATTGTTGTTCTGTTTTTCGGAAACTAAAATAGGGGAGAGCTTGCGGGGGCACATGGAGGGGCTAGAGCTTCCATGGTGGAGTAAGGTGGTTCTGTGCGTGGAGTTGTTGGCTGTTGGCTATTGGTGGAGAAGTCATGCCAAGCAAAAGAGCTGAGCTCTGTTTTCGGGGGTCTAAAATAGAGGAGTTTCGACGTGAGGTAGCGTGCGGTGTAGCAATAGACATGAATCGGGGTTGGCTGGTTTGTCAGTGGGTTTTTGGGCTTTGGTGATGCATTGTGCTCGATTTGCATAGGGTGGGCTAATGGTTGGCAGTAGTGGTCCTCGCTAGCGGTAGCGGAGTGGACATCTTGGTTTGACCTTCTGTGAAGAGGAGGACGAGCGGCATTTATTCTAGGGTCGATGATGCTTAACATATATATAAGATATATATAGTAAATAGATAAAACCTAGAGTAAAAGGAAGGAGGGACGTGCATGAAAAGGGAAACCGATGTGAAACCGAGCATAATAGAGCCTAGAATAGTTTCCACGGGCTTGGGCTCTTTAGCCTAAAAACAAATTTGGCTCATGTATTGGATCATGTATGAGATTAATGCATGGGTTTTTTTCCTAAGTTTTGGGCCTCGACTCAACTAAAAAAATATACACTTGTTCCATAAAATCATCAGACCATAAAAAGATTTCGTTATCCACCAAAACACAATTTAGACACGGAACCAGTATATATAAAAAACAATACTCGAAAATTTACTGGGCTTTTCATACGTATAAATCCAAAAATAAAATTTTTTGAAAACAACTTGTTGTTGGACCCGGGTGTTACACAACCTTTCCACACTTCCTCAATTGCAAATGTCCCACAAATGCCAGCATGTATCAGAAAATATAACTGTGTATATCGGTTATCAGTTACTACTTCATTTCGCTATTGTAATAGATCTAACAATCAGAAAAATATTAGCACTTGAACAAATGGAGTGAAGAGAGATACTAGTTGGCCGCAGTAGCTATTTGAACTTCACAACTAGCCTCATTCACTTAGAAATTGCATGAGTCGTTTTGTTAATTAATAAATGGAATGGAAGCCTCTATAAAACAGAGTAGCATGTTAAATTAATATTATAATATGGAAAAAAGATTGGGTTTAACTAATTGTCTCAATGCACACTAGTGTCAAACGAATTCTCACTGCCCGTTAAAAGATTTTCATTGCTACCAGTCTGGTTATCATTGTTCTCGTCTGAGTCATCATCAATGAAGTCGTCATCATCGGGAAGGGATATTGGCTCATTCAAACTTGTATCAGCACCAAGATGGATTGGTTCTATATCAAATCTATGCAAGGGAAGCGTGATGCCAGATGCATTGTCCACGAGTTCTACTTCATCGTCATCATCATTGACCAATGGTATAGTTGAAACATCATACATGTTTCTATTGGTCACCCTTTGAATGACATGCCAATTACCATCCAAACTAGTATCTTTAAGGTAAAACACTTTGGCTGCTTGAGAGGCAAGGGCGAATGGATCATCCTAATACCATTTGCGAGAAGTGTAGACACTAGTAATGTGGTGGCCAACACGTATTCCTCTCTTCCTATCACCGACATTGAACTAGTCCAATGGTATAGTTGAAACATCATACATGTTTCTATTGGTCACCCTTTGAATGACAGGCCAATTACCATCCAAACTAGTATCTTTAAGGTAAAACACTTTGGCTGCTTGAGAGGCAAGGGCGAATGGCTCATCCTAATACCATTTGCAGAAGTGTAGACACTAGTAATGTGGTGGCCAACGCGTATTCCTCTCTTCCTATCACCGATATCGAACTAGTCACATCTAAACAAATATACATGACGCCAACCCATGTAGCGTAATTACAAGATTGTCCACGAGCCACTATGTGGAATTTGGTGCCATTCATTATGCAAGCTCCATATGAAGCAACCTATGGGTTTGGCCCACTAGTGAGTGCATATATGTCATCAGAGACAACATCAGGATTTGCTACGCGTAGTTCTTGAATCCGTCGATAATGGCGTGCAATAGGTTAGAAATACTCTACAAAGAAGAAAATCAAGAAATTACTTGAGGGCCTTGATTCTATAGGTAACCTGCTCGGCAGCGAAACCAGGTTGGAAATTCAAATTTATGTCTACGCTCTACACTATTTGGGGAAATTTCTGTCATCCTTGTATAGTGCTCCCTACATATCGATGAAACAGACAAAGTAGTAGTGTTATAAAGGTAGCAAATTAGAAAATATTTATTTTGCCATAATTAATGGAAAGAACAACGTACTTACTCAAGGTACTGGCCAATCTCTGCACAATTATTAAGCATGTACCAACTTGCCTTTGCAAGTATAGTCTGCTCAAATCGATTGGAGGTAGCGGAGCCCAAATGTCATACCTTTTGAGAGAAAATAGAGAAAAATCCAGATTCAGTATCCTTATCTACATCCTTGTTTCAATCATCTTGATCATATATGGTCTCAACATCATGGATATACAAGGAGCAAAACGTCAAGCATTCAACGTGAACATAGGTTTTAGCAATTGACCCTTTCGGACGAGTCTTATTTCTGACATAACGCTTGAATTTTCTCAAATGTCGTTCAAAAGGATACATCCACCTATATCATTCAAGGATACATATGCTTGTAGAGGATGATTGCAATGTCGGATTGTAGTTGCTTCAATACTTCTAATGTCAATGTTCGTGCACACAGAGCCTTGAAGAAAGAACTAAACTCGGTGAATGCACACCATATGTCAGATAAGGAAAACCCTCCATTATGTCATAAAGACAACATTGACCAGTAAGGTAATTGGAAGAATATACTTTGTTTAGTCCAATTCAATTCATCTGGTCTACGTGTTCTCTTTCGCAAACTTTTGTGAAATTCTACATTACCAAGGTGTCGAAGTTGCTGGAGTACATCATGTCCCATTAGCTCTGAAGGAGGCAACCGATGGTCCTCAATTCCATTGAATGCAACCTTTTTCTTTCTCCAACTGTGTGGCTAGCAAGAAACGACAATGACCCATATAACAATATTTTCTTCCATCTTTCAACCACATGGAATCTGTTTCCTCATAACATAATGGGCAAGCCAACTTTCCCTTGGTGCTCCAGCTTGAAAGACTGGCATATGCAGAAAAATCATTTATGGTCCACAAAAGTGCAGCATGTAAGTAGAAGTGTTCAGACTTTGATGCATCATAGGTATCTACACCGTCCCCACATAACTCTTTTAATTTATTCACTAATGGTTGCAAATAAACATCGATATTGTTTCCTGGTGCTTTGGGGCCAGGAATGAGCAAGGACAACATTAAATACGGATCTTTCATGCTTAACCAAGGGGGCAAGTTGTATGACACGAGTATCACTGGCCATATGCTATAAGGTTTGCTCATATTATTTAACGGGTTGAAGTCATCACTGGCTAGGTCCAGTCTGACATTGCGAGCATTTTCTAGAAACCAACTGTGGTCTTTATCAAATTGCTTCCACATCTTAGAATCAGTAGGATGCCTTAGAGTATTGTGGTCATCAACTCGTTGTTCTCTATGCCATTTCATGGATTTTGCTATATTTTTTGACATAAATAGTCTTTGTCACCTCAGTATAAGTGGAAAGTATCGCAATACCTTTTGGAGAATCTTCCCCTTTTTCACCCTCGTTGACACCCACCTTGACTCCTTGCATTTAGAACAAGTTTCTTTGTCCACATCATCTTTCCAAAATGGTACGTAGTCATTTGGGCATGCATCGATCTTGACATAACTAAAACCCAACCACGCTCTAAGCGTTGGGCCTCGTGGTATGAGTTAGGTATCTCAATTTTTGGAAAAGCTGCTTTTAACAATTGTAAAACCATGTTAAATGACTTGATATTCCACCCACCAATTGTTTTAATATGAAGTAGCTTGACTATAAATGAAAGCTTTGAGAACTTTTAGCAACTTGGATAAAGTGGACATCTCACATCCTCTAACAATTGGTGAAATTTTTTTGATTGCCCTTCACTCATTTAAGGCTTTGAAGTAGTATCATGTTCCCCACCTGCATGGTCCATGAATGATCCATCCTGAATGTCATCTATCATCTCATCTATATCATCAACGTAATTCTCACTTTCATTAATTGTCTCTTCATCATCGTCTAACGAATTCACACTCCAATTTTCACCCTCCCCATGAAATATCCAATCTATATAACTTGGATCAATACCTATCGTGAATAGATGATCTTCGACTTCATTGATTGGCAGGAAAATGTTATTATGACATCTCCGACATGGACACCTGAAAGTTGTTCTTCCAAGTGCATGAACTTTTGCAATTGTGAGGAGTTTATTAATCCCTTCATCGTATTCATGTGACGTGAACCTGTTTGGCACGTGCATCCAAGTCTTGTCCATTTGAGCCTTGATCGATTTTTGACTTTTTCAACCAAGCACATCTAAAATTATATAAATAACATGTTGATCAAAACAATTAATTAACAAAGATCAGAACAAGGAAATGGTATTAAACATATTTACGTTAAAGTGACAAAATTGGATTTTGTAATGTTACAACCATCACTGATGATTTAGTAAGGTACATTCACTCTCATATCAGTATGCATGGACCATTTTATTTGGGAAATGGTATGCACAATTACCTATACCAGCATATTTACATTAAAGTGTCATAAATTATATCCAAAATATTCATGAAAAGCATAAAAGAGTATAATAGTGAACTAACTAGAGAAGCATGCTGAATATTCAAGTTTATGTATTGTTAAAATAGGGAAACAAAGTATAAAATCAAGAACAAAGAAAACATGAATTAATTTATTTCACCCTTTATATAACCATCACAAGCCACGTTCAAAATTGGTAACAAACAATAGTTCTTCGTGCACCCAAAGGCAAACTGACATATTTAGATGAATTTGGGTCTTTTCACTCCGTCTTATTGACAAAAACCAACCACATTGCCCACATTAGTTGGTTAACCCCTTCAACCTCGATTTCAATGTGAACCAAAATCGAGACTAATGTTCAATTGTGTTGTCCTAAGTTATAACAAACAAATAATTGTGTGGGTAGTTTGGATTGCGGAAAAAATCTGTTCCAAGCATGAAATTGGATAGTTGAAAAGTGTGGGTACAAAAATAAACTGCAAAATATATACCGTTTAACATACAACTATATATACGCTTATATATAATAATTAAATGAGTTACGCATATATATATACTGGTAGAATTATTATACGCTTATATATAAAATTTAACAGCAAATCTATCGGAGGAGAAAGCTTACCGCAGGAGGTGGCGCGCTATAATGGGTTGGTGTAATACCCGAATCCTACTACGTAGGTCCTTACGTCATTTTATTAATTCTTTAAGTTAAATATTTGGAGATAAATATTTTTATTACTTTTAATTATTTTATTTTAATATGAGTATGTTTTATTTTAAAATATGATTTATTAAAATAAATCAAGAGTATTATTTTTAAGACTTTGAAATATTTTCCCTTAAGCCCTTTAATTTCATTTATTTAAAAAAAATGGTCCAATTATTCTCTACCATTGGATTGGTAGGTGAAAAGTATCCTTGAGGTGGATAGATCTTCACCATTCATCTCCCAAACTTATGTGATAATTTTTGACCAAAGCAATTAAATTCCTTTTTTTTTTTTCCTTCTTTCTTTCCTTGGACCCATAAGCTTCCCAAGGAAGCTATTGAATTCTTTTCTTTTCCTTGCACCCATCGTCTAAGGCAAGTCAAAAAGAGAAAAGAAACAAAACAAAAACTATCCTAAGGCTTATCTACTCAAATGGGTGAAATCTTGAAGGTAATAGACTTTTGGTTTATTCCCTAGTGTGATTTACATGTGGATTTCGATTTTCACTATTATCTTACCCATAATGTTTCGGTTTTGGGGTTAAAATAGTTATATTATTTTGGCTCTTCATCCACATGGCTATACCACCATTGCCTCTTGAAAGGAGCTAAGAGTTTAAGGTAAAAATCCTAATTTGGCTCATTTGTTTTTAATGTGATTTTGGAAGCCAACTAAGTTGTTTTAGCTTGTCTTTTGATGTAGTTAATTTCTATGTTGCAATTAAATATGTATGCCCTGTTTTTGGCCCAAACCGAATAGTATTATAGTTGTTCTGCTATGTATTTTCCTATATTTCAAAAAGGCTATGTTGTTATTTAACTTGGTTTAATCATAGGTGATGATTATAGTGATTTTAAATTATATATGTTGGTATCATGTGCCTTGTATTGAGGTTTGGTTGGTAATCTAATTTTAGGATGCTAGAGGTTTGGTTTAAAGGTTTTGCTTGGTCCTATAATTTTATATCTTGCTTTTAAAGGTGGTTTTAAAGGTTGTCCTATAAGCTCAAAGTACATCGGTCAGCCTTAGAGACCAATCTTTTCTGTTGGGGTTGACTAGTTTTTGTAAGATGTGCTTAAGTTCCCTATTAGCTAATTCAGCTTGCCCATTCGTTTGAGGGTGATATGGAGTGGAAACTTTATGGTGTATATCATTTTTTTTTCATGAGGGCAGCAAAGTGTTTGTTGCAAAAATGGGTTCCATTATCACTAATGATAGCTCTAGGCATGCCAAATCTAGCAAAAATGTTTTCTTTCAAGAACTTAAGCACTACCTTATGGTCATTTGTTTTACATGGGATGTCTTTAACCCATTTAGAAACATAATCAACAGTCACGAGGGTATATAAATAACCAAAAGAAGATGGAAATGAACCCGTAAAATCAATCCCCTAACAATAAAAAATCTCAATGACCAAAATGGGTTGTAAAGGCATCATGTTTCTTTTAGTGATTGTGCCTAGTTTTTGACATGGTTCACAAGTTTTGCAAAAATTATACGCATCCTTAAACATATGCGGCCAATAAAACCCACTTTGTAAAATCTTTGTAATGGTTTTATGTGCAGAAAAATGTCCCCTACAAGCCTCATTATGACAAAAAGAAAGAACAACTTGTATTTCATGATCAGACACACATTTCCTTATGATTTAGTTAGAAAAATATTTAAACAAGTAAGGATCATCATAGAATGATGACTTTACCTCATACTTGAATTTTCGTATGTCTTGAGCACTCCAATTGGGCGGAGTTTGTCCTGTCACCAAAAAATTAACTATGTCAGCAAACCAAGGCAAATTTTCAATTGCATTAATTGTTCATCAGGAAAAGAGTCAAGGATAAGGACAGTGTGTTCATTTTCAGCAAATGTAAGCAGAGACAAGTGGTCGGCGACTACATTTTCAGCACCCTTCTTGTCTTTGATGATAAGGTCGAATTCTTGGAGAAGAAGAATCTATTGGATTAAACGTGATTTAGCATTCTTCTTCGACAATAAGTACTTTAACGCTGTATGGTCAGTGAAAACAACCACAGGAGAACCAAGAATATAAGTTCGAAACTTGTCTAATGCAAAAGCTACAGCAAGCAATTCCTTTTCTGTGGTAGAATAATTTCTTTGGGCTCCATTTAGAGTTCTACTTGCATAAGAAATGACATGTGGGAACTTGTTTCTACGCTGTCCAAGAACAGCTCCTATGGCTACATCGCTAGCATCACACATTATCTCAAAAGGAATAGACCAAAAAGGCGGTTGCAAGATAGGGGCTAAAGTGAGCAAAATTTTCAGCTTATCAAAAGCATTTTGACAAGAAGAGGTCCACTCAAAAGCAACATCATGCATAAGTAACTCACATAAGGGCTTAGAGATAGAACTAAAATTTTGAATGAATCTCCTATAAGACCCAGCATGCCCAAGAAATGATTTGATTTCTTTTACTGTTTTGGGTATAGGAAGCTTGGAGATAAGCTCGATCTATCAACCTCAATACCTCGTGATGAGACTATGTGACCAAAAACTATGCCTTGTTGAACCATGAAATGACACTTTTTCCAATTGAGAAGCAAATTCTTCTCTTCACACCTGGCTAAAACAGCTTGGAAGTTGGTCAAACATGCATCAAAAGAACTACCAAATACTGAAAAATCATCCATGAATACTTCCAAACAATTTTCTATTATGTCGTTGAAAGTACTAAGCATACATCTTTGGAAAGTAGCTGGTGCATTACATAGTCCAAAAGGCATTCTTCTAAATGCAAAAGTGCCAAATGGGCAGGTAAAAGTTATTTTCTCTTGATCTTCAGGTGCTATTGCTATTTGGTAAAAACCAAAAAATTCATCAAGAAATCAATAGAAATCATGGACAGCAACGTTTTTTAACACTTGATCAAGAAATAGTAAAGGGAAATGATCTTTCCTAGTGGCGGCATTCAACTTCCTATAATCTATACACATTCGCCAACCAGTAGAAATCCTAGTAGGAATCAGTTCATTTTTCTCATTTTTCACAATAGTAAACCCATATTTTTTTAGAATTACATGAATGAGACTTACCCACTTGCTGTCCGTAGTAGGGTAGATAATTCACACATCAAGTAGTTTCAAAACTTCTGTTTTTACCACCTCTTTCATGGTAGGATTTAGTCTCCTTTGCATCTTCCTAGAGATTTTAGCATTTTCTTATAAATAAATCTTATGAGTGCACACAAGAGGATTTATACTTTTTATATCCGCGATTGTCCATCCAATAGTACATTTGTGCTGCCTCAAGACTTCCATTAGTCTCCCTTCTTGGTCATGAGTGAGTTTGGTTGAAATCACAACTGGGAAGGTGCTGTCCGGACCCAGAAATACATATTTCAAGTCATTCGGCAATGGCTTTAGCTCTAGTGTTGGGATTTCATTTGCTGAAGGCTTTAAACTTGCTGTCAATGGTGGGAGCTGCTCAATTTTTGGCCTCCATTTAGTCTCAAATTTATTTTCTGCATTAAAAACAGGAGAAAAGTCAATGGGGGGTGTCATCAGTGATGAGATCACAAATATTTTCTAACTCAAACAGCAGGTCAGTGGGCTGGTATACCAAATAAGTCTCTTCCTCAAGGATGCTTTCCAGCAAATTTACTTCTTGAACATCTTCCAAGTCTTGAGGTTGCCTACAAATATTAAAAATGTTTAGTTCAATGGTCATATTCCCAAAACTCAGATTTAAAACACCACTCCTACAATTTATTAATACATTTGAAGTAGCAAGAAAAGGCCTCCAAGAATCACAGGTGCTTGAAAAGAAGATTTTGGTATCAAGTGAACACCCAACACAACAAAATCTACGGGGTAAAAAAATTTATCCACTTGAACTAAGACATCCTCAACAACCCCTCTTGGCATTTTAATAGACCTGTTCGCTAGTTGTAAAATGATAGGAGTTGGCTTTAATTCCCCCAAACCAAGCTGCTGATAAACATTATAAGGTAGTAAATTCACACTTGAACGAAGATCTAACAATGCTTGACCAATTTTTGAACTTCCTATAACACAAGCAATTGTTGTTGAACCGGGGTCTTTATATTTTGGTGGGGTATTGTTTTGAATTATGGCACTGACTTGCTCAGTAAGAAAAGATTTCTTTTGCACATTTAATTTTCTTTTAACAGTACACAAATCTTTTAGAAACTTACCATATGTAGGAATTTGTTGAATAGCATCCAACAAAGGGATGTTAATCCTAACTTGCTTGAATATTTCTAAAATTTCAGATTGGTGTTTGTCTTTGTGCAAGGGAGCCAGTCTTTGAGGAAAAGGAGCCAATACAAGACATGAAATCTTTTCTGTTTCATTTTGTTCAACCTCACCCTTTTCAGCCTCATATAGGTTTAGAGACCTTACTAGCCTTGTTTGAACCTTGAGCTGGAATGTTCACCACTCTACCATTTCTCAAAGTAGTGACTGCCTTCACTTGCCTTACATTTGAACTCTCAACCGCTCCTTGAAGTGGCTGACTTTGTGGATTGGGTTGACTTTGTGCTGGAAATTTTCCTTTTTCTTGATAGCTCCATGTCGTAGTCATCTTTGTAAGTGTGCTCCGAATGTCATTTATCCCTTGAGAGTTTTGATTGTTGATTGTTGCTTGACCTTGCATAAATTGTTGGAAGGTGTTTGACAACTGTTGTACCATCTCCTCAAGTCCTTTCTTTTGCATTGGAGGTGCTTGAATTGTGAATTGAGAGGGTCCCGGAGCCAAGGCTGCTGGAGCTACTTGCTGGTCACTCTTCCACCCAAAATTTGGGTGGTTTCTCCATCCTGGATTGTAAGAATTAGAGTAAGGACTAGAATATGCTTTGTATATTATATTTACAGCATTAGATTGGTCCAACAACACTTCTTTGAATGCGGGGATCGTGGGACACTTATTAGTTGAATGCCCATGATCCTCACATATGCCACACTTCTCATAATTGTTATGGACAACATGCACTTCATTTACTTTTTTCAATTCCATGGCTTCCATTTTTCTGAACAACAAGGTTAATTTAGCGCGCAAATCATCATCTTCCTTTAAAGTATATTTTCCATGACCAGACTCAAATTGCCTAGACCTATCATGCACATCAATTGTGTCCCAAGATTGAGCATTTTCAGTAAGGTAATCAAAATATTCAACTGCTTCCCCAGGCTCTTTGTCGAAAAATTCTCTATTACACATGGTTTTTACAAATTGGCGCATTTTAGGTGTCAAACTTTCATAAAAAAACCTTATCACACGCCATTTTTCATAACCATGATGAGGACAAGTATTTAAAAGATAATTGAACCTTTCCCAACTTTGATAAAAAGTTTTGGAATCTTTTTGGGTAAAGTTCATGATTTGTCTTTTAAGTGCATTTGTCCTATGTATTGGAAAGAATTTCTTCAAAAATTCAGTTTGCATTTCCTGCCAAGTGCCTATGGTTCTAGGTCTCAATTAATTTAGCCACGTTTTAGCCTTATCTTTCAAGGAAAATGGAAACAACTTTAGTCTAATAACCTCCTCAGTGCATGTCCGGTCCATGAATGTAGAACAAACCTCTTCAAACTCTTTGATATGAAGGTAAAGGTTCTTGGATTCCATGCCATGAAAATGTGGAATTAATGGAATCATTCCAAGTTTGAAATTAAAGGCATTTGCATTCAAAGGTTGGATTATGCATGAGGGTGTGCTAGTTCTGACAGGTTGTAAATAATCTCTAAGTGTCCTGTTCTGATCTACTACTTCCGTATCATGATTTTCATTTTCAGCCATGGTTGCATTAGTGCCAGAAGATGACTCAAGAGAAAGTGATGTTGAGGTAAAAGATGCTTGTGATTTTGTCCTAACCAACCGAGAAGTGTGGTCCCTAATCCAACTAGTCATACAAACAAGAGCGGAAAGTAAAAAAATATGTAAGACAAACAAGAAGAAAAAAATAATAAAGTAAAATAAAATAAAGAAGAATGTCACCCAAGCTGTGAAGAGGTTCACAGAACTACAAACGTCTTATCAACAATATGAAAATGCTCTGATAAACACCAGTTGTCCCCGGCATCGGCGCTAAAAACTTGATGGCTTTTTAAATCTATCTTCCAAGTGTAGAAGCTATCAAAGTAGTACATGGATGAGTTCCATGGTCTTTTCCACAGGGACAATAATATTCATGCTGAACAAACATATAATGAAGTGTATTTTGTGTGAGGAGCTTGTTTGTGAAAGGGCTATTTATGCAACCAAGAAAAGTATACTTATGTAATGAATTGAAGTGTATTAATGAAGAATGGTTTGGATTTTTTCTCTATTTTTTTTAATAATTTTTTGAATGTTTGTAGACTTAAAATAAATGGAAATAGAAAGAAATGATAAAAGAAATTGAATGCTAGAGAAATGGGTGCAGGAAATGTAGAGATTGTAGTAATATCAAAACAAGTGACACAAAATGTCAAACACTTGGGCTACAAGATGATTCCTCATTTTCTAAACTCTGATTAATAGGTCTAACTCTATAACTTAATTGTCAATCTAGTCTAAGCATTAACAATCGGAAAATGAAGATTTAAAACCAGACTTTCAGTCTAAAGTATCTATAGAATGCAAATAAATTTGCTATGAATACTAACCATGAAAAACCTTTAAAATATTACCAAGTTTCTGTTGTGCCTTACGTCAACAGTTGAACAAGAACAAGAGTTTTTGGTTTTGACCTATCTCAACAAAATCAACTTACAAAACTATAAAATGGATTTTTATCATATCAAAATCACTCTAATAAGTAGTTTAGTGCAAGAGAATCCATATCTTGTAGCTCAAGCTGTAAACTTAGCCTAACATCATTCTCTCAAGAAAATAGAAATTAAAACAAGTAAACTCAAACTCATAAAAGGGTGCTCTATGCATAACAAAACTGCCGAAAAAAATCCAGAATCTATACCACTTAGAAAATAAAATCCACTCAAACCAAAAGTCTGGAAGCCTAAAATCCCCAAAAGAAAAAATGAAAAAAAAAAAATTAAAGAGACGGCGCACGACAAAAAATATTTCCTTTTATACTGTGCGTGCATTTCGTTCCAGCTACATTTTGCATCTCCACGTTCTGCGTTTCATCTCTACGTTCTGAGTCTCCTGCCCAGGTTCCGCAATTGCGCGTTTCAGCCCACTCGTTCGTGCCACATCTCCTTGCCAGTGTGAGTCGCTCTGCACCAGCTTTGAAGCCACTGCGTTGCGCTTCTCTGTGGTGTGCGTTTCCTTGCGTGAACTTGTCTGCCCCTCATTTCATCTCCAGCCCAGCGTGTTGCGTCTCCAGCCTTGAAGCCACGATCTGCGTGTCCAGAAGCTGCCCGCGCGAGCTACTCTGCACCTGTGAGGCCACACTCTCCACTCGGTCCCGTGTGCATGAGTTTCTAGTGCCTTCTTTTGGATGTTGCCGTGCCAGTTGGGTATTTCCAAAAATACCCTTGTGCTTTTAACATCTTTCCCACAATGACTTGCAACATAAGTAAGATATGAGAGTAAAATTGATATTAATTTTTGGTGTGGATCAGCTGCATTACAACTCTTTTCAAGTGCAAAATACCAGAATTTAACATTATGTCAAGTACTAAAACTACTACATAATTAAGTGTTTAATTCATTTTTTGGTTAAACAATTCATTCACTTTAGCAGTTTAATCATGTAGTTTTTGACACTTTATCAAGCGGCAAGTACCTGCTCATTATCTAGATATTGGTTATTGGGTTCTCTTTAGATGCAAAAACCATACTGTTGCTATCAAAATGATTCAAAAAGGATAAACTCTAAGAGCATTAGTATTGGTCTATGCATATGCATATGCAAAGTCATATTTGCATAATATGACTCTAAAATCTTCCACATTGGTTTATGCATATCTAAATATTTAGCTACTTATGAATAGTGCTTATCCAAATTTGGATAACCACTATTCACCATACAAATCATATTTAAATAATTATTTCTCTCTCCTCCCACTCTCTCTCACACAATCCTTTCATTTTCTCCCTCTTTCAACAACAAAACAAACCTTCACTTGCACATTCATTTTATTATTATAATATATTATATATATATTTTTTATTTTATTATATTTTTAATATATTATTATTAAAAAATTATATTTTTTATTATTATATTTGTATTATTAATGTCAAATGTATGTAGTGGATGTTAATTGCAAAATATATATAAAAATTGATTTTAGCAAAAAAGTAATAATAATAAACTAATAATATTTTATTATTATTTTGTCTCAAATATGCATAAGTCAATGTGAAAATTTTACTTGAATGACAAAATGGATATGCAAAAGAGATAATTTTGCATATGTATATGCATAAACCAATGCTAATGCTCTAAAGGACATTGCCAAGAGAGAAGCACAATTTGCAAAGTTCCTGGGCTGTTATGTTGTTGGAAGTGCTGGAAGTAAAGAAAAGGTACCTTACTATTTTTACAAGTAATTTTATGTTCTCTAGTCCTTTATTTGGTGGCTGCCATCTAGATTTATTCCAAATCGTTGATGTAGATATGTGACAACGGTAATGCTTGGGTAGAATGATAATTTCATTAAAATTGCTTCCTTTTATGGCAAAGTTATAATGAAGGATTGTGAAGTATCTGTTGAATCCATGCCCTGAGCAGTCAACAATGACTGCTCAGCGCTTAACCCTCAACCCTCAACAAGTAACTGTAAATGTAGTTACATTGAATGCAAATAAATGCATTCATACGTGAGGCGAGGTGCCTATAAATTGAAGCTTCAGGCGAGAGCTTCGGACACACCCAAGGAGAAAAGAAAAGAGAGAGAGCCGAGAGAGCTCTGAGAGAAAAGAAAAGAGTTGAGTTGAGTGGAGTGTAATCCTCCTCCTCTGTAATATTTTCTTGTGTTCTATTATTTATTAGTGAAGCTCTTTTCTGTAGATGTAGGCAGTTGCCGAACCACGTTAAATTCTTGGTGTCACTGAGTACGTGAGTGTACTCTTTTATTACCGCTTTTATCCCTTCCGCTGTGTTGATTTCCCCAACAAGTGGTATCAGAGCATTTGTTGGAATGAATTTTTTTACAGAAAACTCGATTTTAGTGCGTAGCTCAGTTTTCAAATTTGAGCATACCACTGTGTTCGTCTCATCGAGACAAGAAAAGCGGTGAAAACCAGAGGCCGAACGGAGACCGCACGCACCTTCACGCGCCGTCTGAAGATCAGAGAGTGAGACCCACTCTCGACACGCGTCCCACGCGCCAAGAAGAGCACCAAGCGCGTGAGTCCCACGCTCATACACGCGCCACACGCGCTCCAGGGAAGACCTTGCGTGTGAAGTTCACGCCCTTGACGTGTCCCTGACTCCATATAGGCGCGTGAGTTACACGCGCCTACGCGTTTTGTTCGCGCCACGCACTGCACGCGCGACAAAGTTCCTGTTTTGGTTCCTTTGCTCATTCCTTGTGCTATCTGAGTCCGATTTTGACGAAACAAGACTATTTTCCAACAAAATCAGACGTTCCGGACACAACGGTGCTGTCCGTTTTGTGATATTCCACCCCAAAGATCCTGTACTTGCATTTTGTATTTAGAACAGTCTAAATCCATGGAGGATTCAGCATCAGGCGCCATGATAAAGCTGACTGCCTCAAACTACAGTCTTTGGAGACCTCGAATGGAGGATCTCTTGAACTATAAAGATCTGTTTGACCCTTTGGAAGATGAAGGGAAAAAGCCAGATGAAGTTACGGATCAAGTGTGGAGAAAGATGCACAAGAAGACTATTGGTCAGATCAGGCAATGGATTGACCATAGTGTTTTTCACCACGTGGCCCAGGAGACGGATGCATATAACCTATGGAAAAAGTTAGAGGATATGTATCAGGCTAAAACTGCTCGAAACAAGGCCCTCTTGATGAGACGGCTTGTTAACTTGAAGTTGAAAAGTGATACCTCTGTTGCCGAGCATACTAGCGAGTTTCAAAACCTAGTTAACCAGCTCGGGTCCGTCAACCTGAATCTTGGCGATGAAGAACAAGCCCTGCTGCTTCTCAGTTCATTACCAGACAGTTGGGAGATGCTGGTGGTCTCCCTAAGTAACTCTACTCCAGATGGCAAACTTACTATGATGATGGTTAAGGATGCCCTGTTTAATGAGGAGGCCAGACGAAAAGAGACAAGCATGAATCAAACTCATGTCCTTGTCACCGAGAGTAGAGAAAGGCCTCAAGGTAATGATAGAGGGAGAAGTG
Organism: Juglans regia; assembly: GCF_001411555.2. Classification (NCBI taxonomy): domain Eukaryota; kingdom Viridiplantae; phylum Streptophyta; class Magnoliopsida; order Fagales; family Juglandaceae; genus Juglans; species Juglans regia. The sequence goes on along the minus strand of NC_049906.1, from coordinate 7,341,855 downwards.
GAGGCAGAAACAGAGGGAAGCCTCAACCACGTGGAAGGTCCAGCAGTAGCAGGAACCAGCAGACGGGTAACATGAAATGTTACCACTGTGGCAAAGAAGGCCACATGAGGAAACACTGCCGCAAGTTTTTAAGGGAGCAAGGTCAAAGCAGTAAGCTGAAGAAAGAAGATGGTGAAACCCTTGTCACTCTTTCTGGAGATGTGGCAATACTCTCCACCAGTGACGAGACGTGTCTGCACGTTGCAAGCCATGATGTTGAGTGGGTGGTAGACACAGCAGCATCATACCATGCCACTTCCCATAGTGAATTTTTCACTACGTACAAAGCAGGAGACTTTGGTACGGTAAGGATGGGGAATGCCAGTTCCTCGAAGATCGTGGGAGTTGGCGAAGTGCAGATAAAAACCAACGTTGGTTGCACCATGGTGTTGAAAGATGTTCGACACATTCCTGACCTTCGGCTCAACCTGATTTCCGGGACAGCCCTTGATCGACAGGGCTATGACAGCTACTTCAGCAAAGGCACTTGGAAGCTGTCACAAGGTGCCATGGTTGTCGCCCGAGGACATATTTGCGGTACGTTGTACAAGACCCATGTGAAGATCGGTTCTGATAGCCTCAATGCAGTAGAAGACGAGGCATCACCGAATCTGTGGCACAAGAGACTCGGACACATGGGTGAGAAAGGGTTGGATAGGCTTGCGAAGAAGGCACTCATCAAAGTTGCCAAAGGAACAGCGTTAAACCCTTGTGAGTACTGTTTGTTTGGCAAACAATGCAGAGTCTCGTTTAAATCCTCTACGAAGAGAAGATCAGAGTTGTTGAGTCTGGTACACTTTGATGTATGTGGTCCCATGGAAGAAGAGTCATTGGGAGGTAACAGATATTTCGTGACATTCATTGATGATGCTTCACGAAAAGTCTGGGTATATGTTTTGAAGTCAAAGGATCAGGTCTTCGAGCACTTCAAGAATTTCCACACCCTAGTGGAAAGAGAGACAGGAAAGAAGTTGAAGTGCTTGCGAACGGACAATGGAGGAGAATATGTCTCCAAAAGGTTCGCTGCATACTGCGCTGATCGCGGTATTCGACATGAGAAGACGGTCCCATATACCCCTTAGCACAATGGTGTAGCCGAAAGAATGAACCGGACCATCATTGAAAGAACAAGATGCATGCTCAGTATGGCCAAGTTACCAAAGCCATTCTGGGGTGAAGCTGTTCTAGCTGCCTGTTACCTGATCAACAGATCACCTTCTGCACCACTGGAATTTGAAATTCCTGAGAAGGTTTGGTCTGGAAAAGATGTCTCTTACTCTCACCTGAGAGTGTTTGGGTGCAAAGCCTTTGCACACGTATCCAAGGAGCTGAGACAGAAGCTCGATGTCAAGTCAACTCCATGTATCTTTGTTGGATATGGAGATGAAGAATTCGGATACAAGTTATGGGATCCAGTGACAAAGAGAATTGTCAGAAGTAGGGACGTTGTGTTCCATGAAAACCAGAACATAGGAACTGAAGCTTCATCAAGAGAGCTTAGTTCCGATACTCCAAATCCTGCACCATTACAGTCCGCCACAGATAATGAGGATATGCAGGATCGAGATCCAGAAGCAGAAGAAGAAGCTCAGGGTGTCGAGCAGGGGGAGCAAGAATCCTCTCCACCAGTAGCTGGTGTACCACCACAAGGGTTAGATGGTGATGAACCTCCTTTGGTTGATGAACCAAGAAGATCGGCAAGAGGCCGCCTACTGATTCCGTCGAGGAGATATCCGGAATCAGACTATATTCTGCTTACTGATGAGGGGGAGCCAGAGAGCTTCCAGGAAGTTCAAACTCATGCTGATAAAAGCCTATGGGTGCAGGCAATGCAAGAAGAGATGAGTTCTTTGCAGAAAAATCAGACCTATGAGTTGGTGAAACTTCCTGAAGGAAAGAAAGCCCTAAAGAACAAATGGGTGTTCAAGCTGAAGAAAGATGGCCAAGGAAAGCTGATGAAGCACAAGGCTAGATTGGTTGTCAAAGGATTCCAGCAGAAGAAGGGAATCGACTTTGACGAGATATTTTCTCCGGTGGTGAAAATGATGTCGATCCGAGTCATACTCGGATTGGTAGCCAGCTTGAATTTGGAACTCAAACAGATGGATGTGAAGACAACCTTTCTCCATGGAGATTTGGAGGAGGAGATCTATATGGAGCAACCAGAAGGTTTTAAAGCTCCAGGGAAAGATCACTTAGTCTGCAAGCTGAAGAAGAGTCTTTATGGCCTCAAGCAAGCGCCGAGGCAATGGTACAAGAAGTTCGACTCATTCATGATGAGTCATGGTTACAAGAGACTTGTTGCAGATCAGTGTGTCTATGTTCAAAGGTTCCAGGATGACAAGTTTGTCATACTCCTTCTTTACGTTGATGATATGTTAATCGTTGGTGAGGATAGGTCCATGATTAACAAACTAAAGAAGGAACTATCCAAGTCCTTTGACATGAAGGACTTAGGCCCAGTTCAGCAAATTTTGGGCATGAAGATTGTTCGTGATAGGAAAGTCAAAAGGGTGTGGCTATCACAACAAAAATATGTTGAACAGGTCATTAGACGTTTCAACATGGGAGATGCTAAGCCAGTCAAAACTCCACTTGCAAACCACTTCAAATTGAGCAAGAGCTCGTGTCCTTCTTCAAAGAAAGAGATTGAAGAAATGGAGGCAATCCCCTACTCTTCAGCAGTAGGAAGCCTAATGTATGCAATGGTTTGTACCAGACCAGATATTGCTCATGCTGTAGGCATGGTGAGCAGATTCCTTTCAAATCCAGGAAAGGATCATTGGGAAGCAGTCAAGTGGATTCTCAGGTACCTGAAAGGTACATCGAATATGTGCTTGTGTTTTGGGGGAGCTAAACCAGTTTTGGAAGGCTATACAGATTCAGATATGGTAGGAGATCTGGATAGCAGGAAATCTACTTCGGGATTTCTCTTCACCTTTGCAGGAGGAGCTGTCTCTTGGCAGTCCAAGTTGCAAAAGTGTGTTGCTTTATCCACAACAGAGGCAGAGTACATTGCCGCAGCTGAAGCTGGGAAAGAGATGTTGTGGATGAAGCGTTTTCTCCAAGAACTAGGAGTTAGTCAAGAAGACTACAAGGTACATTGTGATAGTCAAAGTGCTCTAGACTTGAGCAAGAATTCAATGTACCACTCCCGCACCAAGCATATTGACATCCGCTATCATTGGATACGCGAAGCGATGGAACAACAGCTATTGAAGCTTGTGAAGATCCATACGAAAGAGAATCCAGCGGATATGCTGACGAAAGTGGTTACAAGTGAGAAGCTTGAGCTATGCAGAGACATAGCTGGGATGGATAGCATCTAGGTAAATGGGCATGGAGGGGGAGAATTGTTGAATCCATGCCCTGAGCAGTCAACAATGACTGCTCAGTGCTTAACCCTCAACCCTCAACAAGTAACTGTAAATGCAGTTACATTGAATGCAAATAAATGCATTCATACGTGAGGCGAGGTGCCTATAAATTGAAGCTTCAGGCGAGAGCTTCAGACACACCCAAGGAGAAAAGAAAAGAGAGAGAGCCGAGAGAGCTCTGAGAGAAAAGAAGAGAGTTGAGTTGAGTGGAGTGTAATCCTCCTCCTCTGTAATATTTTCTTGTGTTCCACTATTTATTAGTGAAGCTCTTTTCTGTGGATGTAGGCAGTTGCCGAACCACGTTAAATTCTTGGTGTCACTGAGTACGTGAGTGTACTCTTTTATTACCGCTTTTATCCCTTCCGCTGTGTTGATTTCCCCAACAGTATCTTGAACAAGTATAAGGAAACTCATATGTTCGCTTATGGATATCTAGATTTTTAATGGTGAAAGTGCTCTTGATTTTACCTTCTTTAACTACCTGAACTATCATAAGAAATTTTTTCGACGATACTATCATTTGCCTCTGTTTTTTAGAATTTTAAAATATTTGCCAAGTAAATTCTTATCAAACATGGATTTCATGGAACTTTAGCATTGCCTAGTTTTCGTAGTTGTTGCTTGCTGCATGGCTTTGCTTGTGTGGACACAAGATTGCTGCCACGTGTCTCTCAATTCTCTTTGTAAAAGCAAGAAGATGAAACATAAGGGCATGTCAGCAGATATTTATTTTTATTCCCATATACCGCTCTTTTTGGCTTGCTAGCTTCATTTTTTTCTGTGGAAACGTACATGCATTTTTTATAGTTATAGAACGGAAAAATACCTCGGCCATTTACATCTCATTTGTCTATCTCTCCCCCTTCATGAGTACATTGCTTGTAGGTGATATAGTCTTTAAGTAGAACACATCCTGGCACTATAGTTCACGAAACAGAGTTACTTTTATGTTTCTTATTAATTTATTGCTCTGCTTTTGTGTCTGCATGTGTATTTCTTAGGGGTGGATAACAGCGGTTGAATGGGTATCAGTTTATATGTTGTCTGTTTTGATAAAAGATTAGCTATTAGGATAATAAGATCGCAGAGAGGAAGAGAGAGAGAGAGCTATTATTTTTAATTCTTTTTAAATGGTTAGAATTTATTAACATAACTTTTTAAAATGCTGGCAAAATTTTGGTTGGACCCTTTGGAGTGTTTGGCTTTATGCTTCAAAAGGGAATTTTCCGAGGGAGAGGAACTTCCATCGCTTGAACATTCTTCGGCTTCTTCCTTACATTCTTCCAGTTCCAACACAAACCCAACATATTCGGTATGTAAATCTATTATTCTCCATAATCTTGTTCTGGTTAAATCTACACGGTTCTTTAAAAAGTAATGAAGTTGTTCTCTATAATTTGCTGTAATTTCTTTTTATGTTCTGAAGCTACTTCTTTGTGTAATTAGGACCTTGCAGTTCAGTCTTTATTATTTGGATGCTAGCTATATGGTTCTATTTTTTCTCAAATCTTCTTTCCTTTCCTGGTGATGTCTGGGCCATTATATTTTATATTTATAAAAAAAAGTAAAAAATACCAATACCTTTTATATAAGTTGTTGTGTCAGGCTTCCAAATATAAAAAATGTGTTTGGTACATAAATAGACAAGCTTCTGAATAGAAATGTTCATCTAGCTTGTAGGTGGCTGCAATCATGATTCTTGTTGAGAATTCGGGCTCAAGAAGAATAGAAATGAAAAATTATAAATCCTCTTCTTGATCATATGATGCTGGATCAGGAAAACTAACTATGCCAGTAGCAAGTTAGGTAGAAAAAATTACAAGGAAGATAATTCTGAGTAGTAACTTAATTTGACTTCTCACCAGCAACATCTTTAATGGTCTAATCCTCACCAATCCCTTTGTCTTATACACCTCTCCTAACTTCAATGGGTGAGATAATATAAATCAACAGCTAAAGTAAGGATACCATGAAGAAGAAAGACATATATTAACTTATAAGAGATGTTTTTCCTCTGGTTATGGTCATTGTGGCTGTAGGCTTTCCTCTCTAGGCACACAAATTTGCACAGAATATTAGCCATTAGAAATGTTCTGATAATTAGTCTTCGTTTGCAGCAAGTTCATTGTGGATGTATTGTTTCGATTCACACAATTACATTGTAGAGCATACTAATTCTAAAAGCAGGATCACACAAGGGGATTAGGGTAAATACTAAGTAGTGTGTATTGGAGAGAACAGCTATCAAGCAGAATGATTTCTCTAGTTGGTTAGAAATTGTATATTGTAAAACACAGTTGATGCCAATTTTGGTCATATTAGTAACTCTTTTTTTTTTTTTTTTTTTTGAAAATAAACTATTTCATTCATCATAGTAGTTGCTTGATACAAGGGGGACAGTCCTCAATCATTATGCAATCCTCTTGGCAGCTAAGAGCAAACTTTGCCAAGTGATGTGCAATTACATTAACTTCCCTATGGACATGTAGAATGGACCAAGATAGGAACTTAGAAAGCAAAATCTTAATATCTCTAATAACAAGGCCAGAATCACTCCAACTATCTTCCTTGTTTTGGATTGCCTTCACCACCAGCAAGGAATCACCTTCTAGAATTACATGTTGAAAACCCAGATCTGCACAGAAGGAAGAGGCTCTTCGAGCTGCTATGGCCTCACCAAGAAGTGGATCTGGGATCAGGTCCATCGAAGAGCATAAGGATGCCATGACAGCTCCTTTTGAGTTCCTAACAATTACACCAATCCCCACCCTTGAATTGGCTTTATCAATGGCAGCATCCCAGTTGGCTTTGAATATATCTAATGGGGGGGCAATCCATCTATTAACTTTAGCAGCTTGGGTTACTTTCTGTTTAGTTCCTTTCTCAATCCACAACTTAATAGATCTCATTTCTGTTTGGATAAGCATTGACACTTGATAAGGGGATTGGAATTGCTGTTCAAAGAGCCAATTATTCCTCCTACTCCAAATGGATTTTGCAGTAACAGCAAATTCTATGATTTCCAATGGAGAAAATTGATCCATTAAAAATGCTAGAATATCTTTAAATGATCCTTCCTGCAGGCTTGATTTCTGAATTCTTTTTTAGCTCATAGACCATACATCCATTGAAGCACCACATGACCATATAGCATGAGAGACTGATTCTGGGTTCAAGGAGCAGATTGGACAGAGAGGTGAATCTACTATCTTTCTTTTATGCAAATTCAGCTTAGTGGGAAGGGACTCACAGGCAGCTCTCCATAGGAAGGATTTTATTGCTTGAGGTGCTTGGATACCCCAAACTTTGCTCCAAAATCTCGAGCTTGAACTTTGAGTTGAAGATTGCCCCACTTTATCTTCTACCAAAGAGCCTTGAAGGTGATAAGCACTCCTTACAGAAAATTTTCCATTGCTCGAGCACCTCCATGTCAGCAAGTCTTGACTCCTGCAAGGGCTAATAGGGATCTGGCTAATTAGTTTTGCTTCAGAGACAGAGAAAATGTTATAAATGAGAGACAGATCCCACTGCATGGTAACTGGGTTAATGAGCTCAGCAACTTGGGCATCAGCCTCTAGAATATGGACAGAAGATTGCACTTTAAAAGTAGATGGGCATGGCAGCCATTGATCCTGCCAAATTTTGATTTTTCTTCCATCACCAACTTTCCAAATCAAACCTGCCTTAATTACTGGTCTGGCTAGAAGGAAGCTCTTCCACACATAGGAATCTTGAGGTCTAGATTTGGCTGAAAGAAAATCCGAGGTAGGGAAGTATTTAGCTTTGAGAACCTGAGCTGCAAGGGATTGAGGGTTTTGAATGATCCTCCAACCTTGTTTAGCCAGTAAAGCTAAATTAAAACCTTCAAAGTCCCTAAATCCCAAACCCCCATTCTGCTTGGATTTCCCTAGTTTCTGCCAGCTCAACCAATGTATTTTGGATCTATGGTTGCTTTGGCCCCACCAGAAGGATTGTAGGAGCTGATTGAGTCTTCTAAGAATTGTTTTAGGGAGTTTGAAGATCCCCATACTATATGTTGAAATTGATTGCAGCACAGATTTAAGGAGGGTCTCCTTTCCAGCTTGGGACAACAGATTACTCTTCCAATTAGTCATCTTGGTTTTGACCCTGTCAAGAATTGAATGAAAGGCCTTTGTTCTGTTCCTTCCCACATAAGATGGTAACCCCAAATATTTATCAAAGGATCCTGAAGCTTTGATTCCTGACTGTTGCAGAATGGCTTGTTGGACCTCAACTTTGGTGTTCCTGCTGAAAAAGATGGAGGTTTTTTCAAGGTTAAGCCTCTGGCCCGAAACTTTTTCATAGCTGCTTAGTACCTGTTGTAGTCTACACCATTCAGCTGGATTAGATCTACAGAAAACCAAGCTGTCATCTGCAAAGAAAAGGTGGTTCACATGAAAGGATCCTTGAGCAGCTGGAATCCTAGAAATAAATCCCTGCCTCTCAACTTGATTTAAGCTATGGCTGAGGAACTCAGAACAGATGATGAAAAGGTAGGGAGATAGAGGATCTCCCTGCCTAATGCCTCTGGATGGAGTAAATATTGCTTAGGGTACACCATTAACCAGGATAGAGTAGTTGACAGTGGTAACACACTGCATCACCAAGTCTACCCATTCACTCTCAAAGCCCATTTTCCTCATAATTTTACTCAAAAAGTCTCATTCCACTCGATCATAAGCTTTGCTCATATCGAGTTTAAGGGCCATATAGCCATTCTGTTTCCCTTTTAGCCTTGATTGCATGGAATGCAGCAACTCATATGCGACAATTACATTATCTGAGATCAATCTTTCTGACACAAATGCACTTTGGGTGAGGGAAATGAGATTAGGTAAAATAATTTTGAGTCTGTTTGCAATTACTTTAGAGATGATTTTGTAGAATACATTGCAGAGACTGATTGGTCTGTAATCTAAAGCAGATTGTGGGCACTTCTTCTTGGGAATCAAGGATATAAAGGTTTGATTAATATCTTTAAAACCCTGTCTGGTTTGTAGCACTTCTAAGACTGCAGCTGTCACTTCCTTACCTATTGAGGACCACTGTTGATGGTAAAAAGTAGCTGGAAATCCATCTGGACCAGGTGATCTGAGGGGATTCATGTTCTTAATTGCAAATTCCACTTCCTGTTCAGTGAAAGGGCTAGCAAGGATGCAATTCATTTCTGTAGTGTCTGAGGGAGGAAAATTACTCAAGGCTGCCTCTATGTTGCTTGGTTTAGAGGAAGAGAAGAGGCTTTGGTAATATTCTTGAAAAGTCCTTGCAATCTCATCCTTATTGAAAGTCACACTTCCATTACCATTTTTGATATGTTTGATTTTGTTCACCTGTTTCCTTTGAGATGCACACTTATGGAAGTATTTAGTGTTCCTGTCTCCATCCTTAAGCCACTTTTGTTTAGCTCTTTGCCTCCATTTCAGATCTTCTTCTTCGAGGTACCCATCTATCTCATTCTGAAGAACATTGATTTGGCTATTAAACTGGCCAGAGTTGGATTCTTGTAAAATTCTCAACTGTTCTCTCTTTTAGTTTAGAAGCCTTTTCTGCTGTCTAAATGCCTCCTTGCTCCAAATCTTGAGCTTATCCCTGCATGCCTTCAAACCACCTTGAGTAGCATCAAGCTTGGAAGCCTGAGGTGGTTTCTGTATCCAGGTAGCTTTAATAAGTTCAGTGCACCCTTCTTTTTTACCCCATGCCACTTCATATCTAAATATTCTGTGATTAGAGGACTCATCTTGAGCAGAGTTTAAGCAATGAATAAACAAAGGATTGTGGTCAGAGCATTGAACTGGAAGAACTAGGACCTGATTAGAGTCAAAAAGGTTAAGCCATTCAACATTGGCTAGGACTCTATCCAATCGACATTTAGTGAATTCAAACCCCTCCCTTTTGTTGCACCAAGTAAATTTTGATCCTTCAAAACCAATATCCATAAGTCCACAGTCTGATAAGGCCAGTCTAAAATCTTCCATTTGCTTAAAGGGGCGTATGTTGGAGCCAAAGTACTCCTCTTGGAACAAAACCTCGTTAAAGTCCCCCATACATAACCAGGGGTTATGAATTCTGGAATGGATTAGCCTGAGAAGATCCCAACTAATACTTCTTTTAGCAGTAGAAGGCTGTCCATAAAAGCCTGTTACAGTCCACTTCTTGCTTGGGATGTTAGAAGATGAAGAGATAGAGATATGATGATGAGAATATGAATCTAATTCAGCTTCAATATCTCCTTTCCAAAGAATGGCAATACCCCTCCTCCTTCCAATACTGTCAACAGAAAAGCAATGGTCGAATCTAAGTCTGTTTCGGATAAGTTCTATTTTATTCCTTCTACATTTTGTTTCACATAGGAAAACAACATCCGGGCACTTTTCCTTCACCATGAGGTGGAGCTCACGAACTGTCCGAGGGTTCCCAAGCCCTCGGCAGTTCCATGCTAAGTGTTTCATGGGGCTTGGCAGGGCTAGAAACCAGCCACTGCCAACTGAGCTTGTTTAGCTCTCTTTCTTGTCATGATAATCCCCTGAGTTCCTGCATCAGGCCTTTTTCTTACTATAGGGTCACTAGATTCACCCATAACCGTATCAGTTAGGCTTTGGTTACCTCTAGGTCTCAATTCTCTAGCCCTCCTTTTCCACTTTCTTTTAGTATCAATAGCAGTAGCAGTTTTAATAGTAGAGTTTTGAGAGTGTGAGCTACCCTGAGTCAAATCTCTAGTAGGGAACAATGTATCTAGATCAGTGTGATACAGGGAGGGATCCAGGATGGGTATGACACCTTTTAAGGCCAAAGTGTCCTTAGGGAGCATACTAGCCAAGTGGGAGTTCTCAAAGCTATCAGAATTTACCTGGATAGAGGGGACAAAATGGACTTTTGTATTGTCCCAGTTGCCCTTTTCGTGTAGAGGTCCCAAAGGTTGGTGGTTGTCAGAGTTCCCAAGGTCAACTTGGTCAGCGCCTACTCTGGGATTGCTGGTGACGTTTTGGCCCATCCCATCATCTTCAAATCTGCTGCCTTCACTCTTGTTTTGGCGCCAACTCCCTGTGTTTTCACGTTCACCATCTCTCTTACTGAATAATGGAGAGTTTCTCATCTGTGTGCTAGCTCGCAACCAAGAGCCAAATTGAGGTATTGAGCCTTCACTATCAATATCCCCCCGAAAAGGATTAGGACAAGATAAACCCGTATGTTTAATGGCTCCACTCTGAAAGCAGAATAATGGGAGTCTCTCATACTTAAATGGAATCCAAAAGCGTTTTCCTCCCATGTTAATGAACTTGCCCAGAATGAGAGGCTTACAAATATCGAGTAAGACTCTAACTCTAAGACAATGGCCCCAGGCCATACCATTAGCATCCACATCAACTGATAATACAGTTCCAGCCGCTGCACCAACCTTTTCACCCATGGTTTTGTTCATTCCTGCAAAAGGCAGGTCGTGGAGCTGAATCCAGAATGGTTCCTCCTTAAACTCTATGTCTTTTGGAGCCACACAGCCTTCACAATCAAATAAGCAGACCAAGGCCCTGTCAAACGACCAGGGTCTTCCCGAAAGTATACGTTCCTTTTCCATATGATTTTGGAGTTCGATTAAAAACCTGTTGGTTCCAAGGTGTTTGAAGGAAACCTGACCTTCTACTTTCCAAGCTTTACTCATGGTATTTCGAAACGCACCTCTATTCATTTCTTTCTCTGCAACAATGAGAGCAGCCAGATAATTCCTACTTTTTGCTATAGAGTTAAGAACTTCCTCATCTGGAATGATGACTTCCTCCTTCTCTTCTTCCGTAAGTCTCAAACCTTCGTAAAGGTTAGACAAATCTTCAGCCATACCGTAACACTATGCTTTACTTCAAGGGATCCCACGACCGAAGCTCTCTTCAGACAAAGTCCAAGAGAGGGCCTCTACGTTCAGAGAACAGTAGAGAGAAAACTCCACCTTTCCACGAAAGAGGAGGGACCGTGATACCCATATTAGTAACTCATACTTTGGATCTCTTTTGAGCATGTAAAAAGAATATTAGTGCAATCCATAGTGTAAGGTAAAATTGTGAAGCCAGCAAAACTTGGATGTGTATAATATTTTTCTGTATTCTGTTTTGTGCATTTTTTATTTATTTTATGAAACATCTTTTCCGGCGAGTAAAATTCGCTGCAAATATTTGTTTTGTCGTATAAGCATATTTGCGGCGAGTAAATTTCGCCTAATCTTTTGCAACAAAACTTACCCGTTGGAAAAATGCAATTTCGACGATAAATATTACCGAAATAGTTTTTCTTAGTGATTTTAAAGGTAAACGGGAAGGTTACTTTCGTCGATTTTTTGGACATTTGCGACAGACTAAAATCGCCATAAATAGTGGTTTTTTACAACGATTTTTTCTAATCGCTGAAATTGATAAAAAAATGACTTTAAGATTTCGTCGAACCTGCAACGATTTATAAATCATCGAAAATGATCAAATGCAGCGATTCTTAAGGGTATTTGCGACGATTTTGAGAGCTGAAAAAAGCATGATTTCTTTCTCTTTATTATTATCGATATATATAATAAAGAGAAATAATATTTGCAATCATCGTGTGCGCAAGTGTTGTGCAATTTTTTTGAAAAAAATGAATAAATACGAGACTCACATAATTTTTTTTTAATAGCATACCTCACCATTTTTCAAAACAATTACGAGACACTTTTGCACTCAACGACTATATGAGTAATGCTAGGCTGCCGCCCAGTAGTGACAGCTGGGCATGCCGCCTAAGCAAAACTCATCTTTATTATTTTTTTCATTTTTTCTTTTCACATTCTCTTAACATCTTTGAACATTTTTACAAAATAAAAAAAATATCAATACACTAATAGTCACTTTTTTAATCAGTAAGTAAAAAAAATTAAATACATGAATGGGCAAAATAAGAGAGTAAAATAAGACGGCATACTAACATTATTTTCTTTTTAGGATAAAAATGACATTGTTCCTTTTTTTGTTTGAACAACTGCAATTTGCAAGGTTTGTTCGGCCCGTTAGGATTTCACTCAGATCTCGCTTGTGACTGTGGATGGAATCCCATTCAGCTGGTGTGTGAATAGAAGCCCATTCAAGCAGTGTCGTTAGGCTATGCATGATACGGGTTAGACTTAATTGGCACGTGGAGATAGCCAATCCCTATAACAACTTAAAAAGCTTGCGGTATGACTTTGTATAAATGTATTGAGCAATATTATTTCAAGTGAATTGAGTTCCTTTTGATTTTAGTTTTAAATTTCAATTTATAAAATTTAAGGTATATATCAAATTAAAAAATGGGAGTTGCATGCCAATGCCTATTTGACAACGAACTCGGCATTTGTTAGCCATATAATTCCATATGGCATCACGTTACCCCGACCCCAATCTTGCAAGGAAATCTGCAGGAGAATTTCCTTTTCTATATACATGTCGAATGATGAAAGTCAGCTCTCGTAACATCTGCATCAGTTCTTCCTGGTAGTCTTCAAGGTAAGAGCCTCTTTTGATCCATTTTACAACCGTACTTGAATCCATTTCCAGTTCCACTCTTGATAAACCCAGCTGACGGACCTACCTCACTCCATGAACTAGAGCCAAAAAATTCTGCAGCAGTCCTGGAACCATGGCCAATTGGAGCTGAAAATGCAGAAATCATATTTCCCAAATGATTCCTAATGATCCCACCTACCCCTGCAATTCCAGGATTTCCTCTAGTACTCCTATCTACATTTAACTTCACCCAACCCTCCTTCGGTCTCTCCCATCTAACAAACTACATCTGTCTGCATCTCCTTACCTTACTCTTCACATTCAAAGCCTTCAGAATTTTGATCATCACGCCAAGACAATGGCTTAATGGCTAAAAATTTTTCACTTAATTTCATGATCCTGAATTTGATACTCTGCCAAACCTCATCTGTCGTTTCAAATTGTTCCTCCATCTGAGTTTTGCACTGCTGAGACCAAAGCCTCCATGTAACTATAGAAGGAATAAGACCAATAAGTTGCCCCCTCGTCGAAGACCTTGAAGCACGATGAAACCAGTCCAGAACAATTTCTTTCCAGGAGCCATATTGGTGTCAAAGCAAACCAATATGCACAACACATATTTTCCATACCTTTCTAGCCGCCTCTCCTGTCGCTAATACATGATCTAAATCCTCATAAGCCCCTTTCCCACATCAATTGCATTTAGAAACCAACGGAATACCAGTACGGCGTATTCTGTCATCAACACAAAGAGCATTATTGAAACTTTTCCATTTTGAGTTATTCACTATCCCCAGAAGACACTTCAAAATAGATTTCCAGAAACTAGAAACTTTACTCCCATCTATTAAAGAGATGCGATTTTTCCTTACATATTTGGCCTTAAAAAAATTAGACCACAGGGACTGTTTCGTTAAAAGCTTCCATGCTAGCTTCATATGAAGCGCTTTTTCTACAACCATCAGATTTCGAAGACCAATCCCTCCTTCTTGAACCGGCTTGCACGTTGAATCCCTAGACCTCCAATACTTTTTTGGTCTTCCATCCTTGTAGCCCCAAAAGAAATTGCTCATACTCTTATTAATGGAACAAATGATGGATTTTGGTACCTGTAAAACAGATTAGACGTGAATAGGAATGCTCCCAAGAACATGTTTTACAAGTAGCAACCTAGCCCCTCCTGAGAGAAGCTTTACAGTTCATCAAGATGAATTGCTTTTAATCTTCCAGATACCATTGGCACCCCGAGATATTTAAAAGGAAGAGTGCCTTCAGTGAATCCCGTAAGCCGCAATACACTTCTTCGCCTTGAGATAGGAATATGCTTTGAGAAAATAATGGAAGATTTCTCCTTGCTTACTCTTTGACCCGACCAACTCTCATATAGCTCCGGAGTTTGAGAAATAGATCTTAAGGAAGCTTTGTTGCCATTTGAAATGACTATGTCATCAGCATAAAGAAGGTGTGACACTAAAGAGGAGTCCTTAGGTTGTGAGAAAACAACAATTTTCCCCTCATGGAATTTCTTTTTCAACAATCTAGATAAAATTTCTTCCACCATAATAAAGAGGTAAGGAGAAATCAGATCACCTGGTTGCAATCCTCTCCCACTTATTGGAACACCATTCATTACAACCGAAAACCAGGGGGAAGAAATACATCTCCGCACCAAATTACACACCAAAGATGAAAAGCCAGCAGCTTCCATGACATGGATAAAAAAATTCCAATCCACACTATCGTAGGCCTTTGCCATATCAATTTTCAAGACTATATTCTCTCATCTAATCGGCTTATGTAAGCTTTGAATCATATCCTGAGTTAAACTGACATTTTCAAAGAGGCTTCTCCCAGGGATGAAGTCTTCTTGTTCCTGAGCAATAAACTTGGAAAGCAGTGGGGCTAAGCGATTTACCAAAATCTTTGTGCACATCTTGTAGAAAACTGAACAAAGACTTATAAGTCGAAATTTATCAAACCCATTAGAATAATCACAAGGGAATGATTTGACAAATATTTCGGACATATGAGTGGGGAGATTGTCAGACCCTATATTGATTGGAATGAAGAAGTTTTTGGCATTCATAGTAGGGTAATTCTTATTGCAGTCCACGGGCATGGACTACTTTGGAGGCCTAAATGAAATGCTCCCGTTTCATTTATTGATGAAACGGAGTGTTTCACATAGCAGAACCAAGGAAATGAAATTCCTTCCTTCCTTTGTGAAATCCATAGCAGAGCAAAGGAACGTCGCCCTTGCAACTCCCTCGGCCCATTGACGTCGCCTTCCCTTCCTCAAAAGAGGACCCAGTCTGCCCATGCATCTCTCTCTCTCTCTCTCTCTCTCTCTCTCTCTCTCTCCCCGTAGGCTATAAGGTGTAGATGTAAGTTTCTATTTTCTCTTCTTTTCTATTGTAATTGATGCCTGGTCATTGTGAGAAGATGTAAGATTTGTTGGAGGTGATCAATTTGATATTCTGAAGGGGCGGTTACAGAACTGTTTTGTAACCTTACACAATCAAAATAAAATTTACACAATATTGTTGATGTAATCTTACACCTCAACAATTCGTCGATCAATTTGTTGGGTTATTACAAATCTGTGAATGGGTTCCATGGTGTTGTTTAAATTTTTTGGGTTTTTTGTTGGGTTATTACTCTTCTATTTTCATTCGTTGTTTTAAAGGGCAGTGTGCACTCTACTTGTTTGTAAAAATATGTGAATGGGTTCCATAGTGTTTTTCTAGCTTTCCTACCCATGTCTTGAGAGTGCTTGCTGAAGGGCCACCCAATGGAGAAGGAAAGAGACCCTGGCTTCTCATTAATTGTTTAGGAATTTATATATTTTTTCTATGACAATAATCCAAATTTAAAAGTATGTTTTCTCAACAATTTATTTACAACTTTTCTCAATTTAAAGCACTACAAATATGTATAATGATGCATGGATTAAGAAATAAAAAGCTACAGAAATCTTCAGGAATAGATGACCAATATGTTAAGATGTCAAATACCAATCTATGTAGACAGAATAACCATGCATGAATGCATGTCAAGAAAAGAGTACTCATAAATACTTATAAAAAAAAGAAAGAACAGAGAGTCTTTGTAAAATATAGCAGAATCAACATGTCCATATTAGTAGAATGGGTGATTGTTGATGTGAATGAGTCATTTACAATTAAAAAAAGGATAGATAATTCATTGGCTTACAGTAGAGGAGACTGGCCATTAAATACACTTAAAATAAAAAGCCCCCTTTTTCATTGGCTTACAGTAGAGGAGATTGATGCTTAGCAAAATATGCACTCATCTCGTGTTTTGGACACGACAAACATTTGCTGGAAAATAAAGAAAAACAACCTAAGCTTTGTATATGGTAGTGGAGAACCCAGAGGCCAGATGCACGGCAGTTTGCAGATGCCCAGACGCACGACACGAAGAAGGAGAGGGAGAGTTCAGATTTGAGTGCAACTTCAGGCCGTTTGGGTGTAATTGCATTTTACACTAACAAATCACAAGTTGACACATAGGGAATACAACTTCAGATAGCCTAAACTCACATACAGATAATTGTTTTTTTTCCAGATCTTTCCCCCTCTCTTTCTCTCTCCCTCCGTCGCTCTCTTTCTCTCCCTCTAGAAATTCATTTCAGCCCAAAATCGGGACCTGCAACCAAGAACCTTGCTGCGTTTTCTCTCCCTCCCTCCTCCGATTGTTGCTCTCCTCAAGGTCCAAGAGAGTTGTGGCCATCGACATGAGATTTGTGAGGCTATTGTCTACATTTCTATCTGATTTCATTACCTTTAAATTTATGTTTGGATGCTGAGAAAAGTGCTGTCCTAAAACCTTGTTCTTCAGATATCACAGTCCTGCCCTAAAACCGACATCGGTTTCAATTTCCATGTAATATATATATATATATATATATATATATTATTTATCATGCATAGTATTGCAAACCAAGCTCTCCATAAACTAGTTTTGTTAGGGTGCAGAGTGTGCATGCCCAGTATTGCAAACCAGTTGATTCATTGCAAACCAGAAAAAATTTAGGGGAGAGGAGAAGAAGGGCTACATGGTGAGGAGGAAAGATGGAAAAGAGGAGAGTTTACCTGAATGCAAGCCCTATCTTAATTTCTACAAGTCTACTACGTGCTTGTTTTTTATTGGTGGGTGTAAAAAGAAAACTAACACCCTACCGGGTTTTTCTTTCAGATTTCTGGCTTTTTCTTTATTTAGAAATAAGGTTTTTTTGGTCAATTTCATGATAAAAATGAGGGCCTTTTAGTCTATTCCTTGTTAGACGTTGCGAAGCAAACTGTACATGCTCGGATTCTGACCCAAATGTTAGAATTTTTTAAGCAATAAATATTAAAGAAAAATAGGGTCATAACTGCCATACTTTACTTAATTTCAAATGACAATTAGCATCGATGATAAAAATAAAAAATAAAAATCATTTTTATGTGTTTTTTTATTTGATTTGTCAAAACAAATGGAGGAAAACGAAACGAGTACTTGAAAGGGGAATGCATCTGCCTAAATATAGTGAAGTGAAATGTAGCCAAACTAAAAAAGTGCGGGTTTAGTTTAGATTCTAAATTCATCTAAACTCATCTTATCTAATTATTATAATTTTTTTAAATTCTAACACAAAATATAATAAATAATTCAATTTTTTTTAAATATTAAAATAATAATAATATTAAAATAATAATAATATTAAAAAATAATATTCTAATAATATTTTATTCAATTTTCAACTTCTATTTCATCTCAATTCAACTCAGTTCAACATCCAAATGCAGCCTAATGTTAATGTAATTTCCTCACTCCGAAGTACTTTACAACTGATTTCACTGAAACAATTGAAAATCATCTGCCCATTTGACATAATCAATTCATTTTTCACATATCATTAATTATAAGAAATCCCTAAAAGTGAAAACAATATTTCTATCTATCCCCAAATGACATCGAAAAGAGGACAGACTGAAGGGACCGATTAATACACAATAAGTTCTGATAATTAGATTGTAATATTAGGAGTCATCATGTCCACGATAATAACTTTTCATGGTATACAAAGTTTGTAAGAAAGAGAGGATCAATAGGATGATAGCGGCCAATGTCGAAAGTAAAGCCCAAGGAGTGTTGAAATAATTGCGCACAAGCACAGCACGCCATCTAGGCCACCTGCGGTTGCAGTATCCATTCACATTGTTGCAAAGCTTTCCGTAATAGAAAGTTTTGACATAAGTATTGTGGTAGAGCTTATTGAAGAACTGAACCGCTTCCTTTCTATTTGACCAGCTATGAATAATCTCACTCTCGCAAAGTATGTCCACGTCCTTGGTAGTGTTGATGAGGTTGTCTATGAGTATGGCATAGGAAGTCAACCATGCTTCACAGTCGGTGTAGCATTGCTCAAAAGCGATCAGATTTCGAAAAGCTGTTTCTGTTGTCTCTTGGATTAGTAATGGAGGAATTTTGAGGATCCCATCATTGAATTTTATGTCCAATATGCTTTCAGATGTACCCTTCACGAATTTGATTCCAGCCTCCATGAGGCCTGTAGCAGAAGGCATGACTTCCCAATATTCTGAGTTGCTTTTTTCCTCTATAGTTGATGAAACCAACCATTTTCTCAATAGGTCGACAATGTGCTTGATGTCTTTGAGAGGCAAGATTTTGGTAGGTGGTGTGGCTGAGAAAGTTGTCCCAAAAAATTGAATTCCAAGTTCAAGTAAAGATTGGGTATGGGTTTGTTGTTTGGTCATGTTGAACAAGTGCTCGAGCACAATCCAAGGAACTTGGTTTTCTAGTAAAATCAAGTCGTGGTATAGAAATTGAAGCATGCAAGACATGGTAAAAATAGGGTCGTCTTTTTCTCTGAGCTCCTTATAAGCATCCTTGCGAAATAGCTCAATAATGAAGCAACCATCAATTAACAAGATTTTGACAAATTCTTCTGGAGTGTATTTAATTGATTCGGCATAATATTGACGAGCCTTTGTCTCTAGCACTCCATCGATGGATTTGATCAGATCTATCTCTGAAGTGCGTAATCGAGAAATAAGACACTGCAAGTATTGTAGTTTAATTTTTTCAACGGCTTTCAAGTTTGGATCTTCATGGTGAAGAGGGCCGAAAGAAAATGCATCAGGGGTAAATGCGTTTTCATTTTGCCTGGAGAGTATATTGGGGATCTTGAAGATACAGCTCTTTGGTGACACAAGCGAATCATGGTACATCATTTCCCCATTTGAATTGGCCAAGCCTTGTGTGTCGATTATAACACTATCTCCACTCACAGACATTTCTAATCTTCAAAAGAAGTGAGAAGGAAAAACAAGAGGATCAAAGTCGATTGACAAGAAATTCATCCAAAAAATAGAATTAGAAATAAAGTTTTCTTAGCTCATGGTGATTGACGGATCTGCATGGGTATCACAAACAAGGAAGCTAAACTTACACTAGGACACAATATCAAAGACACTAATAGATATTAGATTCACTAGCTAGCACCCAATAAATCTCACCTTAAAAATCTTTCAGTAGCACCAGATCGATGAAGGATGATATCTCACATAAGATTCAAGTCGTTGACCATAAGAATAAGATGATCATGATGAATCTGATCAGACCTCTCAACCTTTGTTCCCAGGGATTAGGCAGCTAACTAAACGATCATAGCGTCATAACTAGTCACGACTTGAGGCCCGTGTTGAAGTAGCGGAGCTAGATTTGGGTTTGCCAATGGAGATGCTGCGCATGAAGATGCTGTCGACAAAGAAAATTGTCGAGAGTGAATCGTTAAATACGAAAACTTATTTGAATGTGATTTTTTTATTATTTTTTATAGATATTTGTAAAAGTTGTTATTTTTTTTATTATTTTGGACAAAAGAATAGGTCAACTTTTTATTTAAAATATCTAATTAAAATCTGTTTTATCTAATATTTCAACGAATGAGTTTTCATTTTTCAAACCTTACGCGTTATTCCTGATGGTAGCATCCCTTACGTGTCACTTGTACTTTACATTTACGTGTTTCTTCCTCAGCTCCCACACTTTTTCCTCGTTTCAACTTCACCCCGCTCCACACGTTACCACTCATTCACCTACAGTTCCTTCCTGTGAAGAAGACTGACCCCTTGGCCATTAGTTAAGGTTGCGTTTAATGTTTAAATTGAATTGAATTGAATTGAATTAAGTTGAGATGATAAAATATTATTAAAATATTATTTTTAATATTATTATTATTTTGAGATTTGAAAAAGTTAAATTATTTATTATATTTTGTATTGAAATTTAAAAATTTGTAAAAATGAATTAAGATGAATTTACTTACCAAACAAAGCCTAAGTTCTGAGTTTCTAGTACAGAATCTTTGGGCATTAACGGAAGAGGGTACGAGAGAAGAGCAAAGTCTTTATATCTTCTCTATTCAACGACAATGGTCAACGTTGACCGGAGAATGGCCGGTTTGAACCTGTTAAGAGGTGGCTTGAATTCTAATGAAACAGTGCAATGTCGTATGTTCGCTCGAGCGGAGGTTCATTCAACTCGAGCGAAATCAGGCAGAGAGCTTTGCTCAAGCATCGCTCGACGTTCAACTCGAGCGAATTCAGGCAAAGAGCTTCGCTCGACATTCGCTCGACATTCAGCTCGAGCTAATTCAGGCAGAGAGTTTCGCTCGAGCAATATCCAAGTCAGAGAGCTTCGCTCGACATCGCTCATCTGTTAGCTTGAGCGAAGTGTACAAAACCTACGCTCGCTCGACACTCGCTCGACACTCGCTCGAGCCATTGTTTACAGAAGTGAATTTTCACTGTTTCTATAAATACCAAACGGTGCCTCTTTCCATTTTACACTTCAGAAATCATTTTTTGTCTTGTTTTAGTGATTTCTTGAGAGAGAAGTTAGAGAGAGATAGAGAGATTACTTCTTTGAGAAAGAAGTTTTGTATTATTCTTCTGTACTCCATCTTTGTTGATAGTGAAATCTCCGATACCGACCCCACCAATGGACGCAGGCTCACTTTGAGCCGAACCACTTAAATCTTGGTGTTCTTTCTGTGTGATTGTCATCAATTTCTTTCGTTTATTTTTGCTACTATACTTCGAGTTAGTCTTAGATATACAGTTATTCCCAACCGAACCCATTTGGCTGGTCTCTGCCGCCTCTCTGCTCGAGCTGCTGCACCTTCTCCAGCCATGTCCCTTCCTGTTCGCAACAGTCTCCTTTCGTTCTCTTCTCTAGCCGACAAGGTTATAACCCATCTTTAGGATTCGGGGATCTAGGTATAACAAGGGCTCTCCAACTCCAAGTTTGCCCATGCAGAAGCAGAGTTCGGCTTCGCATTCCCCCTGACCTCCGCGCCGTACTCTCTGCCGGTTTACTCGTTGGCCCTGGATTTCCTGACTGGTGGAGCTCGGCTCCATCTTCGTTCGACCTTCCCATCGCCGTTATTTCCTTCCAGATTGTTAGGAACACTCTTTGGACAAAGTCCTGGGGGCTCTGACCGTCCGACCTGGAAGAGGCTTTACGGTTGATCGGAATGCCCTCAAGAGAGCTCCCCTCTTCATTCCCATCTTCAACCATTGCTACATTCCTGGAAACCAGTGTTTAGTTGGAAACCCGATTTTCTTCGTGGACGAACTGTATGCGAAGGAAATGCTAATGTGTGGTGCGGGATGAAGTTGAAACGAGGAAAAAGTGTGGGAGCTGAGGAAGACACGTAAATGTAAGGGACAAGTGACACATAAGGTTAGCTACATATCAGTCACTGTTTAGCTTTTCTCCTTCGTTAATCTATTTTTTGTAATAGTGCTACAGAGCAGTCACGGTTCTGTAAATGTGGGAGCTGAGGAAGACACGTAAATGTAAGGGACAAGTGACACGTAAGGTTTGCTACATATCAGTCACTGTTTAGTTTTTCTCCTTCATTAATCTATTTTTTTGTAATAGTGCTACAAAGCAGTCACTGTGGTTGTGCACACCCGATTCTCCCCCATGCCCGATTCACCTTTAGCCCAACTTGGCACCGTCGTGCGCCGTCCAGCCTCACCGCCACCACTGGCGACTCCTCCTCACACTAGCGACCAAGCCAACCACCATCGATCTTCTCAATGCGCAGCTTTCTCTCTCCCCTGCGATAACCCAATTGAAATGGGTTTCACCCATTTCTCTCCACTTGTGCAGCCGTACGCGGCCACCCAGGCCACTGCACCTCCACCACCTCACACCGATGACCACCTCTCGCAGAACCAGCCACCACGAACCTCCCTCTCCCTCTTCGTTGCACACACACAAACTACCCATAAAATGGGTTTCACTAGAGCTTGGGGCCACCAAGCCCTATCACTGCCGTGCGTCGGTTCTAGCCCCACCGAGTAGCTCTCCTGACCACTGTGACTCCTCCTCGAGCACTTCTGAGCCAGCCAAGTCCTCCACCTCTCAGTCTCTCAGTCTCACCTGGTTCTAGCCCCATCATCTCTCTCTCTCAGTTCGATTTGGATGATGTGTAGGAGATGTGTGTTTTGAATGATGTCACGTCATGTGTATAATGGATGCAGCCAAGCAGTAGCTTCTCCCAAGATTTTTTCATTTTTTTTTAAATCATTGATAAAGAAAGAGATAAAAAGATCTAGCATGAGAAAGATAAATGTCAATAAGGATTATATATTATTTTTATTGCCCATGCATTTCATATTTCAATACACATAATGAATCAGTTGAATGTGTTATTGTCTTAACGAGGAGCCATATCATTTTCCTTAACATTTGAGAAATATCTAGAGTACTTTCCTTGTTACCAAAAAAATAAAAAATAGTGCTTGTGTTTTCAAGGATTCAATTATAAGTTTATTTGTTAAAAATTTATATAGAAAACCATGAAGATAGCTAAAACTTTATATGGCTTCTTTAAACCCAAACCAATCTAGAATCAAATTATATATTTTGGTATCTCTCTCGCGTAAGAGTGTGTCTATCACTCTCTGATCTCTCGTTGATGCCATATATAAAGCATAATATCGTCTTATTAAAAACATTCTTTCACTTTCGTTGAGCGACAACATATATAAATAGTGTCATGTGACAATAATGCGTATGTGGTTAAGCTATTTGAAGACATGCCCATTTCTCCCACTTTTAACGTGGCAGACCTATTTGCATGCTACCCATGACTAGATGAGCCCTCATATGTCAGTAATATCTCGAGGTTGAGTTTTATTTTAAGTGGGGGAGAACTGATGAAGGACACGAGTTAGAATAAAGTGGCAAGGCAATAAACTTAGTAACACGCTTGACTTTCTCTCCACACCGTGATTCCTGCATTTCTGCCATTTACGTGCTGATTTTTCTGCAGATTTCCAATGGACAACAAATTGATTTATTTCCTTCTTAGTTTGTCGTAATTTCCATTTAAAAGCAACAACCTTACTTTCTTGGATTTATATATATTGATCTCCATTGAAAGAAAGAAAGGGTAGTTGATGATATTATAATTAAAGTGTGTGTTGCTTTGGCAATTGGTCTACCTCTAGAAGACACAACTCTTCCTCTGTTTTAATTTCTTTAGCTTCTGCTACGTCAATTGGCATCGAAGCCAGGTTACACCTGGCCCAAGGGCGAGAGATTAGGTTGAGAGCAATCACTCCGGTGATGAGGAACACGGAGTCTGAGCCCTTTGGGTAGATGTACTACCACAAAGCCAACAGAACCAACAACATTTCAAAGGTATTGAGCACATGCTGCAGGAGTTATAACAAACTATCATAAATGTTTAGGTTGATGGTAACAGGAATCACAAGGATTGAGGTTGGGACTGAATGGGTGGTGGTCATGGTTACATACCACGACAAAGGCAACAAGTGGTAGATGACTTTTCTAGCAATGATGAAATCGAAACCCCTACCAGGGGAGATCGAAGTAATAGGAGAGCTCTTGATAATATGAATAATTACCGAATAAAAATCGATCTTTCATGTTCCAGTGGCCATCTCCATGTAGAAAACTTCCTTAACTGGCTGTTAGAAGTAGAGAATTTCTTTGACTACATACAAATTCCTGAGGCACAACAAGTGAAGTAGGCGTATAAATTAAAAGGTGGTGCATCGGCTTGGTGGGAGTAGATGCAAAATAGTTGAAGGCGTCAAGGCAAACAACCTGTTCGTACGTGGCCTAAGATGAAGTGTTTGATGAGGTCGAGGTTTCTTCCACTAGATTATAAGCAAATTTTGTATCAGCATTATCAAAATTGCCGACAAGGAACCAAAACTATTAATGAGTATATGGAGGAATTTTACCGGTTGAACTCGTGAAACAACTTATTTGAAATCGAAGGACAGCAGGTGGCATGGTATATTGGGGGTTTACGACTAGCTATTCAAGACAAAGTGACATTGCACACTACTTGGACTCTGTCAGAAGGTGTTAATTTAGCCATGAAAATTGAGATGCAACTAGCTCGCCCACCACCACGAACGCTAAGCTTCATGCCATCACCCAAAGCTGTAAACCAGCAACTCAACAACCCACATATGCCATCATCTAGCAGACCACAAAGGAGCAGCAATAATAACCAAGCACAAAGGTCCTCTATGGCACCACCCCTAAAGAGGGGAAGCTCCAGCAATAATCCATACACCAAGCCAGTGACAGGCAAGTGTTTTCAGTGTAACCAACTTGGTCATCGCTCTAAGGAGTGCCTCACATGTTGACCAGTCAACATGATCGAGAGAAGAAAGTGACTCGAGGGAAGAGGAAGATGAATTGGTGGAAGGAGACGAGGGTGAGATGGTGAACTATGTGATTCAACAACTCCTATTGACGCCAAAGCATGATGGGAAAACTCAAAGGCATGAGATCTTCAAGACACGATGCACTATTAACAGCAAGGTGTGTAACTTAATAATTGATAGTGGTAGCTGTGAAAACATAGTTTCGAAGGCCCTCGTAACAACACTGCAATTGAAGACAGAGAAGCACCCTCATCCTTACAAAATCAATTGGATTCGAAAAAGGGTGGAGGCAAGAGTGTCTACTTTATGAAGAGTTCCTTTTTCCATAAGAAAGTTTTACAAGTATGAAGCCACCTGTGACGTCGTGGAGATGGATGCCTACCACCTATTGCTTGGGCAGCCATGTCATTTTGATACAAATGCAACTTATATGGGGTGTGACAACGTGTTTTCATTCTGGTGGCATGAAAGAAAAATAATGCTGGTACCGATGTCATTTAAGAGCTTAGATCCTATAGCTATGGTGGAAAAGAAGTCATTTCTAACCGTGACTAAAGATCAATTCATAAGAGACATTAAAGAGGCTAGGCAAATATGGTTATTAGTTGTGAAGGGAGAGAAAAATACTGAAGTGTTTGAGGTTCCTCTAGAAGTCCAGCATCTACTAGATGAGTTTGAGGGGGTTGCTGCACAAGAATTACCTGAAGGTCTTCCTCCCATGTGAGAGATCCAACACCATATCGACTTAGTTCCAGGAGCAAGTCTGCCAAATCTCCCACATTACCACATGAGTCCCAAGGAAAACCAGATCCTGGAAGAGCAAGCTGAAGACCTTATTTGCAAAGGCCTAAATTGTGAAAGCATGAGCCCTTGTGTCGTACCAGCATTGCTCACACCAAAGAAAGATGGGAGTTGGAGGATGTGCGTGAACAACCGCGCTATTAACAAAATTACGGTGAAATACAAGTTTCCCATTCTGAGGCTAAATGACATGTTGGATATGCTTGTAGGTTCCAAAATCTTCTCTAAAATCGATTTGCATAGTGGATTTCATCAGGTTAGAATTTGGCCTGACGACGAAGGGAAGACGACATTCAAAACCAAAGGACTATATGAATGGCTAGTGATGCCATTTGGCCTCTCCAACGCTCCCAGCACCTTCATGTGCACCATGCATCAAGCCCTTTATTCGGAAGTTCGTCATTGTTTATTTTGACGACATCCTCCTCTATAGCCAAGATGAGCAACAACACATTGGTAACTTACGAGAAGTATTAATAGTCTTGTATAGTAATAAATTGTATGTCAATCTAAAGAAATGCACCTTCTTCACCAACAGGTTGTTATTTCTCGATTTTGTTGTAAGTACGGAGGGCATTCATGTGGATCAAGAGAAGGCCGTGCCATTTGAGAGTGGCCACATCCCACCACCATTGCTCAAGTTCGAAGCTTCCACAGGTTGGCAACGTTTTACAGACATGTCATCTGAGATTTTAGGACTATTGTTGCACCCCTCATGGAATGCATGAAGAAAGAGAAGTTTCAATGGGGAGAAGACTAGGAAAATAATTTCAATGTTTTAAAAGAAAAACTGTCCACTACAGCTATACTCGCCTTGCCCAATTTTGAAAAATTATTTGAAGTAGGGTGCGATGCATGCATGATTGGCATTGGAGCTATTCTCTCTCAAGAAGAAAGACCCGTTGAATTCTTTAGTCAAAAGTTGAATGAAGCAAGAAGAAAATGGATTGCCTATGAGCTAGAATTTTATGCCATCATCCGATCTTTAAAGCGTTGAGACCATTACTTAATCCAACGAGAGTTTGTGCTGTATGGTGACCGCCAAGCTTTGAGATTCATCAACACTCAAAGCCATTTAAATCAAATGCATGCTCGTTGGATCACTTTCATAGAGAAATTCATTATGGTGCTGAAACCAAGTCTGGCAAGCAAAATAAAGTAGATGATGCTTTGAGCCACCGTATGCAATTACTCACAACTTTGCAAGTGGAGGTTACTGGCTTTGAGCAACTCAAACAATTATATGCCGAAGATTTGGATTTTGCTGACACAGGAAGCAAATGTATCACACGACAACCAGTGGCTGACTACCATGACCAAGACGGACTCCTTTTCCGTGGCACCCAACTTTGTATCCCTCAGTCTTCTTTACGGGAACATATCTTAAGTGATTTGCATGGAGGAGGCTTAGGTTGTCATGTTGGGTGAGACAAGACCATCTCTCTCACAGCTAAGCGTTACTTTTGGCCCCAACTCAAATGTGATGTGGGTAGGTTTGTTCAAAGGTGCCCTGTGTGCCAAATGGGGAAAGGGCAAGCACAAAACAGTGGGTTGTATACTCCTTTACTAGTCCTAGAAAACATATGGGAAGATTTGAGTATGGATTTTGTGCTTGGTCTGCCACGCAATCAGAGGGATGTGGATTTGGTTTTTATCATTGTTGATCGATTCTCCAAAATGAAACATTTTATTCCTTGTTGAAAGCCATCGGATGCCTCCAATATAGCCAACCTATTATTCAAGGAAATTGTCCGTCTCTATGGAGTACTAAAGTCAATAATTTCTGAAGGGGAATTCAAGTTTTTAAGTCATTTTTGGGTAACTCTATAGAAGAATTTCGACACTTCACTCAAATATAGCACCACTTCCACCCTCAGACGGATGACCAAACGGAAGTGACCAAATGTACGCTGGGTAACATGATCCGTAGCATTTCAAGAGACAAACCAAAGCAGTGGGATGTTGCTCTTCCACAAGTGGAGTTTGCTTTCAATAATATGTGCAATCCTTCCACTGGGTAAACATCTTTTGAGGTTGTGTATACCAGTCCATCGAAGCATACTCTCGACCTTGTTCCCCTTCCCAAACTTCCTGGCTTAAGTGTGGCAGCTGAGCATATGATCGAGGGTTTCCAATAAGTGCATTCAGAAGTGTGCAACAACCTGGAAAAAGCTAATGAACGATATATAGCCACAGCTAATAAGCATAGGCACGCCAAAATTTTTCAAGATGGAGACTTAGCGATGGTGCACCTACGCAAGTCTCGATTTCTTGCAGGCACCTACAGGAAGTTGAAGAACAAGAAATATGGACCTTTTTGGATTTTGAAAGAAATTAACGATAATGCGTATGTGGTTAAGCTCCTTGAAGACATGTCCATTTCCCACACTTTTAACATTGCAGACCTCTTTGAATACTACCCACCCGATGAGCCCTTATATGCCGGTAATAACTCGAGGTCGAGCTCTATTTTAAGCAGGGGAGAACTGATGAAGGACACGAGTTAGAATATAAGTGGCAATGCAATAAAGGCAATAAACTTGGCAATACGCTTGACTTTCTCTCTGCACCGTGATTCCTGCATTTTTGCCGTTTACATGCTGAGTTTTCTGCAGATTTCCATTTAAAGCAATATCTTTATAACTTTCTTGGATTGATATATATTGATCTCCATTGTAAGAAAGGAAGGACAGTTGATGATATTATAATAAAAGTGTGTTGCTTTGGCAATTGTAATCAATACTTGTTGTAGAACTCATGATTACATGCGGTTTTGAAAAAATAAAAATTTCTGTAATTTTTTATGATAATTAATAACGTGAAGATGGGTTGAGTATGTCAATAAATTAGAAACATACAAATAATTTTTTTTTTTTAATTTAAAAATATATTCAATCATGCAGCCTTGTAATATTATATATACTAATGTATATCCGATGTAGAACCACACCATCACCAATAACAGCACTAAGCAATAAACAATTGATAGGGAATTATCTAGATATATAGCAGGTATCCTAATCCTATCTCGCGAAGTGTTATGATTGTTTTTTGGAATTTAACGTTGTGGTAGAGGATTAATGATGTTATGAATTCGTGTCATTGTGTAGAACCTTCGCTTTTAATTTGTTTATTGGTCTATTTTTGTTACTTGAATGATATTGTAAATCTCTTGTTGAACATACTGTTATCCTTAAGTTACGACGTAAGGATTTTACCCTCATTCACACTAATTTCGGTCGGAAGGTGGTAATGAAATTTAATGAAGGAAGTGTGCTGGAAATTCCCTCCCCTGTACTCAATTACAAAGAGGGAATGCGGACAAGAATAAGAAAAAAAATCCCCACACGGAACCCTCGGCCATTCGGTCTTTGGAAGCCCGCAATCACCGGGAGAATGCGGACAAAACACATGCCGCGCGACCCATTCTCACGCGGGGACTACAATAATGCTATGAGAAATTCGGTTTGGACGCAAGACTGATGGAAGAATAGATAAATAAATAAAAAAGAGAAGGAATTCCAGCCGCGGGACTCACGCACGCCACACAAAAAGAGGAAAAGAAAAGGTCCCGCATCAATCACTCCTGTTCCATACCCCTATCCTCTACTGCTAACACCACATCAATCACTCTCGATGAACCTCCCTGTTCCAATTCAGTCTATTTTAGCCATCTACTAATATCGCTTTCATTATATTAGTTAAAAATTAAATTTAATAAAAATTTAACTATTAAATTATAAAATATATCATATTAAGATAATTATATTTTAAATATAATTATAGTAACTTTTAAAATTATTTTTAAATTTAAAAGATATTATTTATTTATCAAATATATTTTATATCATTTATTTCTCTTTCTCGAGATTTTTATCAATATCTTTTTAGTTTTTATTTTTAATCCATAATTTAATTAAAATATAATTATTAATTAATATATAATATTATGAATAGTAAAATATAATAAAATAAAATAATTTCATCATTAAAAAAATTAAAATATTTTTAAAATTGATATATTAATTTGAGTTAGTGATATATTAATTTAATAAGAATATGATTATTAACTAATATATAATAAGTAGAATAATAAAATATGATAAAGTTAAATAAATTAATAATTAAAAAAATTAAATATTTTTGAAATTATTAGTTATTCATTACTATATAATAAAAAAATGTATAATCTAATGTGGAGATTTGATGTGAATAATTAAAATCAAATTCATCTTATATTATTTTATTATTATATAAAGAAAAAATACCTATTCCAATGTGAAAATTTATGTGAATGGAATAGCTTAAAGTTAAATTTTTCTTACATTCATAAAAAATGTTCTTTAACTTTAACTAATCTAATGAGAGTGCTCTAATAAAAAATCCACCACTGGATATACTATGGCAATCTGCATGCTAGTAGGGGTCCCTCCATGTAAATACGAATCATCATATCTAAGAACATCTTCATTAGTTTGACCAAAATTTAATAATAACTAAATTTTAGTCAATATTTGTCAAAAAATGACTACATTAAATTGGATATCTCTATAAAATTTTAGACTTCTGCTACAGTGATTGTCCAAATTTATAAGTGAATAATAAGTTAGCCAAACATTAAAATATTCAATTCTCACTCCTCTCACAAAATATGTAGCTATTTTTTGTAATTAAGAAATTTGATTCGATTTATTATTATTAAATATAAAATGTGATAAAAATAAATAAATAAATTAATATTAATTAGAATATTAATTATTCATTTAATTATAATATAATTATTATTAATTAGAATATAATTATTATTAATATTAAATTGGTAGAGTTATAAAATGTGATACAAATAAATTAAATAAAAAAATTATTAAATTAATAATATTTTATTATTATATAGAGAGTAAATGACTAATCCAATGTGGAGATTGAATTTAAATGGAATAGACAAATGTAAAAAAGTGTGATATTAACTAAATTTTAAAGATGAATTTGACCAAGTCAATGAGGATGCTCTAAGACACACCTCTACCTGTTTACCTTTCCCCCCCTCATCCTCTTGCACTACCACCTCCAATGGGACCACACCAGGTGACCCTAAACCACCTCCCTCTTGCGAAGTAATAATCTTCGCTCCACTATTGTTCTGCACGTGATTAATGTCAAGCTCTTTCTCCACCCTTTAAACCCCCATTTGCTCATTTGGGACAACCACTTACGTAGATTGAACCACCACTGGATCGACTACTTGATCATATTGGTGCTTTGATACATTCGGAACCTATATCTCACACCACACTTCCTTATTGGATCCCTATATTCCACCCTCCTTCCTCGTCTCAAAACGGTGAATACCTGGCTGTCCCCAATACACCACTGCGGTATGGCCTTGCCTTCGACATTTGGAGCAATAAAACTCCATCTCTTCATACCGAACAGGCTGCCATAATTTCTTATTTGCCACCATAATAGGAAAACCTTGAACCAAATTTGCCGAGAGGTCAACATCAACACAAATCCTTGCACCAATAGCACAGGTTCTATTCAGAGTTGCATTATCAGTGCCATGATATCGACCAAACCTGTTGGCCAATATTTGAAGGTAATCCCTACAATACAAGTGCATCGACAATCCTGGTAAGAAAATCCATTGAGTCACCATGGAAGGTTCTTCATTCAGGTTGAACTCTTTCGTCAACCGAAAAATTCTGAAACTGCACCCCTCAACTATGAACAAAATCCCTCTCACTAGCCATCTGCACCAAGACATGATAATTATCCATAAAACTTACAATAGGAATTTCTAGAAGGCCCCATGTTTTGACAATGGCCAATCGTACCGCATCGATTGTAGGCCTCGCACAAAGGAATTTCAAAACCAGTGCAAATCGAAAGTCCTTAGCTGCCTTATTCATTTTTGCCTCCGTGAAAATAAACTCCAATCTCTATCAACCTCCATCGGATACCTTAGGCATTTTGAACCCTGAAGGATTTTTAGTACATGCCAAAGCCTGCATGTAGGACTTTTGAGGAAGATTACCCTCCTTACCACCAAGCACTCCTCCCAAACCACCTGGATCACCATAAGGACAAGCCCCTATTGGTGTCGACGACACCAAAGGACCTAGGGGCACCTCCTTGGGCGAGTCCTTAGAAGAAAAATCCTAACTGCCAAGCAAAAGATACATCCGAAAATTACGGAGCTAAAGGCCGAAATGGTTTCAAAAAATAAAGAAAACTGTTATAGCATCCACATTGGTCTATGCATATGGATATGCAAAGTCATATTTGAATAATATGACCCTAAAATCCTCTACATTGGCTTATGCATATCCAAATATATATTTTTTATGGAACATATCCAAATATTAGATAGCTATGAACAGTGCTTATCTAAATTTGGATAACAACTATTCACTCCACAAAACAAATTTTAATCATTATTTCTCTCTCCTCCAACTCTCTCTCTCTCACAATCATTTCATTTTCTCCCTCATTCAACGACACAACAAACCTTTACTTGCACATTTATTTTATTATTATAATATATTATATATATATTTTTATTATTAATATCAAATATATGTAGTGGATGCTAATTGTAAAATATATATATAAAAAAATTGATTTTGACAAAAAATTAATAATAATAAAATAATAAAAATTTATTATTATTTTATTTCAAATGTGCATAAGTTAACATGAGAATTTTGCTTGAATGATAAGGAGATTAACTTCAAACAGGATTAGGTGAATAAAGGAATTTTACACCCTCCAATCAAAAATTTACACGTGAGCATTTTAAGAGAAGAACAATAGAACCCCTCACAGGCAAATCCCACTCTCTTTCTCCCCTCTGCCCTTCCCCCTTCTCTCTCTCTCTCCTCTCTCTTTTTCTATTTTTTTCTATGGCGTCTGATTTTTGGCATATGCATCCAAAATTTTGTGCTTTTCTTTATGAATTTGAAAACGTTTATGGATAGACAACAAAAACCCAAAAAGATTGAAGCACCAACAAATGCCCAAACCCATCGTCACGGAATTAACCATCTTCTTTTTCTTCCTCGAAGAAGCTATATATAAAGTTGCTATGTTCTACTCCCAGCAAGAAGAGAAAAAAAAAACAAGAATTCGCACTGCTATAAATGTTCTACTCCCAGCAATAAGAGAAAAAAAATTAAGAATTTGTACTGCTGTGTTCTGCTTGCAGCAATAAGAGCCAAAAAAAAAAAAAAAAAGACCTTAGCAATGGCAGAGTGAGGAGAGAGAGCGCAGTAGAAAGAAGAGAGAGAGAAGGGAGAGAGCGCGCGATAAGAGGGGAGAGAGAAAATGGAAAAAGAGATTACTTACATGTTTGTAGTTCTATTATTGTTCACTTGAAATACTTACGTGTCAAAATTCTATTAGATGGTGTAAAAGTCCATAACTCACCCGTCCGTGCCGTCAACGACTGCGGAACGGAGACCATTGACCTGGGTATAACTTATTGAAGGGATTAGCTATCCCTAAAGGTACAGACAACTGATCAAAGCTTTTGCAATAGATCAAGCGAAAAAAAATGAGAAGAGAGGCAGAGGCAGCAGATCTAAGGTTATCGGCTTCGGGACGAAATGGGCATTCCCAACAAGTCAACAGCCCTACCATCACCACAACTTCTACAGACGTATGTGGCTCGACCTCAGATCCTGTTAAAGGAGGAGGTAAGGGAATACTAAAAGCATTAATTGGAATGAACTTATCTATATATATGTCATCCAGAAAATCACTACACAACTTGATATCTTGAAACCTTTCAATTTCCTATATATAACTAGGACTCATAAGATTAGATATATAAATTTTAAATTCTGTAAAGGGTGGAGAAAGGAAAAGGAAAGAAGATAAGTAGCTGAAAGCATTTCGCTATTTTGATTGAAATATATGTGCATGTGTTGATTCTTGTGATTCTATGACAGAAAAAGAACGTGGCATTCAAAATGATGGAGAGTTTAATCTTGAAGATGAGGAGAATCTTAAGAGCAAAGGAACAGTACCAGTTATTAATGGGTCTGCAGGTTCCAAGGATTCGCTTCAGGATCAGACCGATCAAAATGATCAAAGAGACGACAATTACATCACCAAAGGAGATGAGTTGAAAGAGGCAGATCTTGAAACGGAAAACAAAAGGATACCGTTCTGGCGTAAACTGATAGCATATCGCCCATGGAAATCTAAACGTTCTAGATCTGATCTTGAACGCAAAGGTACTACTTTACATTCAGACCGTAAGACATGAATTAGCACATTAATCTCGTCGTAATTTGAAATTAACAATTGTTTTAAATTTTTTTATACATAAATGTCACTTCTTCTGATATATAATGCTCTATTAATGTGTCAACTTAAATAAAATTTTATGAATTAATATATATGGTTAAATACAAAAGTAATTAACTTATGTGGTTTCTGATCTTAAAGTCAAATGATTCATAAAAAGAATTATCGATCTTTTATGAAAAGAAAACTTAAAACTTCATAAACACACGTTAAAAATATTATTTTTAAGAATTATTTTTTCACACGCGCTGAAATATATTAAGTTATAATTTAAATTATTAAATTTATCTTTTCATTGTTAATAATGACACTACAATAGTTGTATTTGCATAAGAATAAGGCTGAGGATAAAATGGTAGTGGTCAACAGTCCAGGCCCGTAATTAGAAGAGTATTTAATTTTATCGATCAAACAAACAATAAACGAAATTGCCCTAAAAATTAATTAGAATACTGCTCATAATTCATATTATTATGAGATGAGATTGAGATATTTTTAGATAAAAATTGAAAAAAATATTATTTTTTAATATTATTATTATTTTTAGATTTAAAAAAGTTGAATTGTGATTTGAAAATTTTGAATTGTTTATTATATTTTGTATGAGAATTTGAAAAAATTGTAATGATGAGATTAGATGAGATGAGATGAAACACTTTCTGAATCTAAATGAAATCTAGAGTTTCCTAGTCCAGCCCCTTGCACAATGAAAGAAAAATCTGAAAGTCGATTAGACTGCGTATATATAAAAAGGAAAATTCAATTTTGAGAGAGATTATAATCTACTACAAGAATAATGAACATTTATAATGAATTATTTGTGATGAAAATGATTATTTATGAGAAAATAAATGATAATAAATAAATAATTTTCTTGTAATGAGAATTTAAAATTTGTTAGAACTCAAATCTAGGTATTTTTTAAATGCATAAATCCCAATTAAATGCATACTCTTAGACCCTGTTTGGATATTAACCTTATCTTAAGATCATAATTAAAAAAATATTTTTTAATAATATTATACTTTTTTTTTAAAAAAAATATATTTAAAATGGTGATGCTACAGCCTTGCTAGAGGTTCCGTTGGGCTTAGCATGTACTTTTCTATGTATATTTTTTTAATTAATTTTTTATATAATTTTTTTTTACACTTTTAAATATTTTTAGAAAATAAAATAA
This sequence comes from Juglans regia, assembly GCF_001411555.2. Classification (NCBI taxonomy): domain Eukaryota; kingdom Viridiplantae; phylum Streptophyta; class Magnoliopsida; order Fagales; family Juglandaceae; genus Juglans; species Juglans regia. Next base: position 7,306,877 of record NC_049906.1, on the reverse strand, counting down.
ATTTAAAATAACATTAAAAATATTTCCTTAATCAGAAAGTAAAAAAAATCATTAAAAAATACTTCTTTAATCACGAAATAGAATAAATATTATTGTTTATTCTATTTCGTGATTAAAAAAATATTTTTTAATAATATTATAATTTTTATTTTATTTTTTTAAAATATTTAAAATTATTAAAAATATCTATATAAAAAAAATTAAAAAAATACGTAAAAAAATGCTAGAGCCCAACGGGAGCAACCAGTGAGAGCCCCCAGCGGGACATCCATCATTTTTCTTACATGTCTAGTAATACTGTTCAAGACCTGTGGGCATATTTAATTTATCAATAGAATGAAAAAAAAAAAAAAAAAACTAATTTCCCTCAAAACTAATAAACTGCTCGTGCCTAGTAAAATTCCTGCAGTCAAGATTAGGCACTAGATGTGATTAATTTCCAATTGGTGGGGTCGATTTTCCTGGAATTGTTTATTTTGGGTCTTGATGTTAGGCTGCTGTCCTCCAACTTCTGTACTCTCCATTCTATCCATTATATGAATGGTTTTAGGTACGTCAGTCTTGAAGTGCACATGATACAATGATTTAAATAAATAAAAAAAAATTAATTTCAAATGGTATAATGAAATGCACCTTTATTAAAATATTTCGTTCTAGAACTTAAACCGAAATAATGACCGAAACGGAATTTAAATTTAAAACATTGATTCTTATCCTCTTCATGATCCCACAAGCATAACGACAATCATAGACGTTTAGCTTGTCACGGAATGCACAATGAGTGCCACTATGGGTTTCATAAAAACATCTGCAATATGATCTTTGGAGGAGATAAAGGGAACAACAAGAGATTTTCGAGCCACCATCTCACTGTCAAAGTGAAAATCAATTTTCATGTGTATAGTTCAAACATGAAAAACTAGATTCGCACTTTAACAAGTTGCCCTTATATTGTCGCACCAGAGGACTGGTGGAGCAGTGTCTGACACTCCAAGTTTTACCAAATAAGGGTTGCAACCATGTGAGCTCGTCAATGGCATGAGCTAAAGCCCTCTACTCCGCTCATGTGCTTGCCTTGACATAGTGGCTTGCTTATTTGAATACAAGGAAATCAAATATGATCCAAGGAATTTGCTATTTCCACTTGTGGATTGATGGTCTTTTGGGCACATCCTACCCAATCAGCATCATCATCCTACCCTATCCAGTTCTCAGGTACCCCTAGTTTTATTCTTGCAGGTAAGCTAAAGGCCTTGAAGCAAGATTTAAGGAGGTGGAACATGGAAGTTTTTGGCAATATTGACAATCAGAAGACAATCCTTTTGGAGGAACTTCAGGAATTGGAGGAACAATTGTTGTTGGGAAATGCCTCTGAAAAAGCTTTGTTGAGGAAGAGCATGGTGGTGACTGAATTGGAGAGGGTCTTGTTGATGAAGGAAACATCGTGGCGTCAAAAATTCAGGGCCCTTTGGTTAAAAGAAGGGGATAAATGTACGAAGTTTTTCCATAGGGTGGCCAATTCTCATAGGCGCAACAACACTATTGAGACTCTTACAGCAGGTAATCAAGTACTTTCTTCTCCCCTTGATCTAGAGAATCACATTGTGAACTACTATAAGAATTTGCTAACGGAGACGTTTGGTTGGAGGCCAAAGCTCGATGGTCTGCCTTTTGAGTCCATTGATACGCAGAGTGTGAGCTGGTTGGAAAGACCCTTTGTAGAAGATGAGGTGCATAAGGTCATTAGAAATATGGCCAAAGACAAAGCTCCGGGGCCGGATGGGTTTTCGATGGGGTTTTTCCAGCATTGTTGGGATATTATGAAATGTGATATTATGCGGGTCTTTGTTGAATTTCGTACTTTCCAAAAGTTTGAAAAGTGCTTAAACGCGACATTCATAGCCCTTGTTCCGAAAAAACAAGGAGTGGTGGAAGTTGATGACTTTCGCCCCATTAGCCTAGTGAGTGGGGTGTACAAGATCATCTCGAAGGTTCTGGCTAATCGATTAGGTGTCGTAATGGAGCAAATCATTTCGAAACCTCAAAATGCATTCGTTCGGGGGAGGCTGATACTTGACTCAGTGCTTGTAGCTAATGAGTGTTTGGATCAGAGGTTAAAGGAGGGTAAATCAGGCATACTCTGTAAGCTTGATATGGAGAAAGCCTATGATCATGTAAATTGAGATTTTCTCCTTTACTTACTTTGGAGATGTGGTTTCGGGAACATGTGGATTTCATGGATTCGATTTTGCATAACTACTGTGCGTTTTTCAGTGCTTGTTAATGGTACCCCGATGGGTTTCTTCAATAGCTCACGCGGGTTGAGACAGGGGGACCCGTTGTCTCCATTTCTATTCGTAATTGTTATGGAGGCACTAGGTCGGATGGTGAAGGCAGTTGTAGATGGAGGTTTTATGGTGGGCTTTTCGGCAGGCAATGGTACTTATGGCTCTGTTATGATCTCACATCTTTTATTTGCAGATGATATACTGTTCTTTTGTGAAGCAGAGTTGGGTCAAATCCAAGCCATAAGAGCACTTTTGTTGTGTTTTGAGGCTGTGACGGGTCTCAAGGTTAATTTGGGCAAATCTGAGATGGTAGCGGTGGGAGTGGTGTCTCATATCAATCTACTAGCAGAAACGTTGGGGTGTGAAGTGGGTTCTTTGCCTATGAAATATTTGGGCCTTCCTTTGGGGGCTAATTTCAAAGCTAGAGGTATTTGGGAAGGTATTATTGAAAGAGTGGAGAAACGGTTGGCTGGGTGGAAACGATTGTATCTATCAAAGGGAGGGCGACTTACATTGATCATGAGTACTTTATCTAATCTCCCAACTTATTTTCTATCTTTATTTCCGTTGCCGGCAGGGGTGGCGCATCGTATCGAGAAGTTATTCCGGGCTTTCTTGTGGGGAGGTCTAGGGGAAGAAACTAAATTCCACTTAAGTGCATTGGAATAAAGTTTGTTCCCCTATTTCGAGTGGTGGTTTGGGATTGCGCAATTTAAGGACCTTCAATAAAGTTCTTTTGGGGAAGTGGCTATGGAGGTATCAAGAAGAAAGGGAGTCTTTGTGGAAGGAAGTAGTAGACTCAAGATATGGAGGTGCTTGGGGGGGTTGGTGCACTAACGAAGTGAGGGGGGGGCATGGTGTGGGTTTGTGGAAATATATAAGGGGGGGATGGCAATGCTTTAAAAATAACACTAGATGTGTGGTCGGACAGGGCACACGCATCAAGTTTTGGCAGGATATTTGGTGTGGAGAGCAGACTTTGGAGAGAGCCTTCCCAGCCCTCTATAACATTGCGATAAATAGGGAGGCTTCAATAGCGGATTTATTTGTGTCTGCCCAAGACTCGTATCAGTGGAATATCTTTTCACTCGGGCCAATCATGATTGGGAGATGACTATGGTTTCTGAATTTTTCAGCTTGATCTACTCTTCAGAAAGTTTAACGGCACAGGATGACAGGTTTCAATGGAGGTGTAAGGACAATAAGAAGTTCTCAGTCAAAACTTATTATAAAATTCTGACGTCGCAAGGTAATGTACAGTTCCCGTGGAAAAGTGTTTGGAGGTCGCGAGTTCCTTCCAAAGTAGCGTTCTTTGTGTGGACTGCTGCATTAGGAAAAATTCTAACCACGGACAATTTAAGGAGGAGGGGTCTCATTGTGTTGGATTGGTGTTATTTGTGCAAAAACCATGGTGAATCAGTGGACCATCTTTTATTGCATTGTGAGGTGACGAGAGAGTTGTGGAATGGGATATTTAGTAGAGTCGATGTTGCGTGGGTTATGCCGGAAAAGGTGGTTGATCTACTTGCTTGCTGGAAGGGTTTAGAAGGCTGTTCTCAGGTAGCAGCAGCTTGGAAAATGATCCCGTTATGCATAATGTGGTGTATTTGGATGGAAAGGAATGCACGTTGTTTTGAAGATAAGGAGCGAACAAAGGAGGAGCTACAGAATTTTTTTATGCACACTTTACTTTTATGGTTTTCAGCTATTGTTCTTAATGGAATTAGTGTACAGGAGTTCTTAGCCATAACTTAGTTTATTAAGAATGTATTTAGGTGTTTTCTATTGTATACTTCCTGTGTACATAGGCTATGCCTATCTTCATTCATATTTAATGATAACTACTTTTTACTGATAAAAAAAAAAAAAAAAAAAACCATCTCATATATCACAAATAATGCGATTAAATACAAAAGTACTTTTATTAGCATGTCAAAGAGAAGGAAGCCGAGTGTATTTAGAACGAGCACAAACATCACAATCAGAAATAATACAATGATTATTATTAAAAAGACTAGGAATATTTAAGCGGGAAGGGTGACTTAGGCGTTGGTGCCATAGGATATTATTGGCAATGATTTGAGTAGAAAGAGCCGTAATGGGTTCGGACCGGTACACATAAAATCCATTGCAAAGCTCACCTGCTCCAATCATCATCGTCCAGTGTGGGTCCTGAAAAAAAAAAAAGGAAATTAAAAGTAAATTGAGGGACACAATAGACATTGTGTAAAACTAGGGATTCAGTCAAAGGACAAGTACCGATTCCTTCTATTTGGAGAGTCTAACCAGTGGGTAAACTAACGTGCTGCTTATGAGGGCGTGGGGTGAGCTATGTGAACAAGGTCTGATCATAGCACATGTGATAGCTTGCCCCACTATCAACCACCCATAGTTGGCAGCTAGTAGAAGAAAAGGGTGAAGAAACATTACCCACAAAGTTAGCCGATGGTGTTTTCAGGCTGAGCATATCGAGTGATTTTTGGTAGAGATTGGGTGAGAAGCCAGGGACAGGTGACGAGAGATTGGAGGAGGAAGCTTGGTGAGCCATCAATGGCAACCCAATGGGAGGTTTGTCGAGAAGAGAGGGTTGTTGACGGTTGTGAGGGTCACAGCCTGCAAGGTAGCGATTATGTTCCAACATCGGTTGCGGAAATGACGATTTCTGCCGCACTCGGTGCATCGCAAATGGCCTTTTGTGGATCAAGTGGATTGGGCAGCAAGGATAGGAGTGTCCGATGGTGGTGGCCGGACATGGAGGAGGTGCTACTGTTCTTCCTGAAAAGGAATAGAAAAAGTTTTGTGATGGGGGTAGGGATTCCATAGCTATGATTTGGGTTCTGAGTTGGAAAAAAGAATTGTTGAGGCCAAGCAAAAATTGGTAAACTCTTTCATCTTTAGCTTGTTGTTGCAACTCTTTGAGATCATCGCTTTTTTGTAAATGACTGAGTTCATCCTAGAGTTGTTTTATTTGGTTGTAATATTCATGGATAGATTGGGTTTATTGTTGCAGGGAAGCTAACTCTCGTTTGAGGTGATAAATGCGAGCGTTGTTGCCATGGTAAAAACGTGATGAAGATCAAGCCACATCTCTCGGGGATCGGTATGAAATTCAAGGGAATTGGTAATGGAGGGACTAATGAAATTAAGAAGCCAGGTAAGAACCATATCTTTTGCTTGGTTCCATTGGGTATAATCTATAAAAGTGGGTTCAGGTAGGGAGAGAGTGCCATCAACAAAACTGAGTTTATTTTTGGCGTTAAGGGCACAGGTCATGGCTTTTTGCCATTTGGGAAAATTGTCCCCTATAAGGAGGCTAGAGACAAGGATAAGGCTAGGTGAGTTTGAGGGATGGAGAAGATATGGGGAGGAAGGAGGGTTTGAAGATGAGGCTATTTGGGCATGAGAAAGATGACCGTGTTAGGCTGATACCATGTCAAGAATTCAATCTTTGTATTTCTGAAAACTTAATATTTACAATGAAAGAATAATCTAATAAATAGATACAAAGTCTAGGCTATCTATAGAAATGGATCAAGTATGGAAATAAGTTACAAATACAATTTTATGACCAATTTCCTAAAATCAAGATGATGTTGGTATGGTAGTGATTGTCATGAGTTTGTGCAATGGTGATTCTGTGAATATTTCTCAAACCTGCTGCCTTCAACAACATAGAAATTAAACTACTATAGAATAAACTAATTCAGTGTCCACAGCTTGAAGCGATGCACTTCGTTGAGGGCCTTCCAAACGGTGCGCTTCAACTTTATTAAAACGGTGCGTTGCTTACAGTCTTCCACCAGGTCTGTAGCTACGAAACGGTGCGCCTTAAGTTGTTCCCAGTTCTTCAATCTTCCTCTCTTGTTCGACAGATCACTTCAGTTCCCCATCTGCCCTTTTTCTCTCTCTGGAAGCCGCCTTTTCTGTCAGAGCTTCCATGGGCCATAACAAGTAGTCACTGGATTCTGGTTTATGCAGATTGAGAACTATTAATCTTTACAGCAATAAATATTTTTGGCGATTCCTATGTCTATGAAGTTCTAGTCAGCATTAGGAAGACTCATGTTTTATGCAAAAGCTTTTCGACAAATTATGTCATAACAAAGCAAATGATTTTTTGGTACGTATCTTTTTGTTGTGACTTGAGAATATTTTAATTAGTAAATGTAAGTTTTTATGATAGAAGCACTATTAATGCATTAATTTATTCTTCTATATATAATAACTTTCTATAAACTAAATTTTTAGGAAGACTAATGTTTTAATGAAAATTTTATCAACAAATTATTTTTTGAGAAAACAAACGATTTTCTAGTGTTTGGTTTTGACATGACAGTATTTCATTAATTTTTATTATTTGGTGAGTATTTTTTATGAGTTTTTCTACTCGTTATTTTTATATCACACGTACATCACAGTTGATTTTTTATTTATTTTATTTTATTCTTGATAAATTATAGGAAATCTTCTACCAATCATTTATATACCACATATTTAATGAGAAAAAAAATAAAAAAAAATAATGCATAGTGTGTACTGTAGGGATGACGAATAGAATTCTTCTTATGAAAGATGCACTATTCCTCAACTTGAATAATATTTTTATAAACTAAATATGGTTAAATGCAGAATTAATTAGTTTTTTATGCTTTTGTTAAGATATAATTGAAATAATTAAATTTATTTATTTCAATCCGCTTAAACTTTTTAAATAAGTGTATGGTTTTGATCAGTTTAAATCATGATACTATATTGCTTCTCATTTAATTAAAATATTCTGCCTCACGCATAAAGTGACAATTTGTCTGAGTATTAAGATATAATTTAAATTATTAAATTTACCTCTTCATCCTAAATAATGACACTATATAAAAGAGCTAAGACCCGTAAGAAGAGTATTGAATTTCACAAAAATAACTGCATATAAATTTTTTTATTTTATTTATCAATCAAACAAACAACAAACGTGATTTCCCTCAACATTAACCACACTGCTCATTCTTCATTGAGATTTTCTCGTTCCTTTGCACAATGAAACTAAAAATCCGAAACCGAATTAGAGGATTAAAAAGCGAAAAATTCAGTTTTGAGAGAGAAATTACTGAAATATAGGAAATGGATATAAAAATATGTTCCTTGTTTCTGTTTGTGTTTTTTAATTTATGTCAGTCGAGCATTCACAATGGTTCATTTATCTTATCTTTTAAAATACATCACTAAATTTCACGTTTTCTTTTTTATATACTGATTTTTACTATATATCATATATCAGTTTATTTATTTTTTCTTCATATCATTTAAATCATATTTTTTTAGTCTTTTTAAACATTTCCTTTTGTACCAATAAATTTGTAATACCCATATTTTTTTTTTATATTTGCAATATATTATTATATACAATGTAATATAATTCGGTCCTATACACAAAATAAAAATATATAAGCCAAATAAAAATTAAAAATTAAATCAAAATATGAAAAATTGAATAAATAATATTTGAAAGATATTTTTTAGAAAAAAAAATAAAATAGAGATGTTTTAAATGATGAACATAAAAAGAATATATATTGAAATGTGAAAGTAAAAGTAAATGACATAGTAAATAATGTTTAAATAATAAAAAACTTATTTAAAGGATGAAGTACCCACTACTATTTTACATGTTCTTTTACCTAATTCGATAAAACTCATTTTACAAACAATTTTTTAAATAATTTGTTTTTTGTATTATACGACTAAAAATATTGGGATTTGTGTTAAATAAGAGCAAGAAGAGTACGGCGGGCCGCGGCGGCAGCGGTGGCGGCGGCGGCAGGCGGCAGCGATGGGTGGCAGCTGTGGCGGTGGTGGCGGTGGCGGCTGTGGCGGCGGTGGTGACGGTGGAGGCGGCTGGGGTGGCGACGGAGGTGGCGGTGACTATGGCAGATTTGAACCTAACCCAGGTACCACGCACATTCTCTCTAGTGTTTTAATGCTCCTTTTTTATATGATTAAAAAAAAGAAGCAACAGCTTTTTGGCAACACTCTGCCTTCATATTAATTATGAGTTTGTATTAGATTGTAAATAAGGAGTTTATAATTCTGGTGCTTGGACATGTTTAATTTATCAATCGAACGGAAGAAACCCACCTAAATATTGCCCTAAAAACTAATAAAACTGCTCATGCTTGGTTAATTGCCAATTGTTGTTAGGATGCTGTCCTCTGTAACAAGTTTCTCATGTACTCCGGCCCCTTACATATCCTTTTTTGATCTACGTACGTGGGTACTGTTTCTGTTTTACCGAATTAGTGATAGACATGAGATCGATGATACATGATAGACAAATACTTTTAAATCATGTTTATGCAAGATCCTTAGTAAAATATTTTTTTTTTAAGTTCAAATACATTATAATCAAATGAATTTAAAATAAATTAATATTTATTAAATAGTTTTGTAAAACATTTGTGAAAATAGTGGTGTCTATATCTTTTTTTATAACCATAATTTATTTCCACTTCAACCAATCTTTGCCGCTTTTCATATTGTTCCATGAACTTGAATCATGATGTCTTTCTTCTTCAGGGAAATCGAAAGCATTGTTAAATGAATATTATTCTTTCATTCATATATGTACGTTGAAAATCTCATCATGTTTTGTTATCAGCATTTTATGTCAATTTCTATTCACATTGGCTTCATTACGTACATTGCCATACATATATATATACAGGAATAAGACGACCAACTGTTACTGTTATTCAAACACCGCCGCCACCACCGCCATGACCAACATCATAATTCCAGAATCAATCACAGGTTTAAAACTTTTGGCATCTACAGATAGTGCTCCATGCCATGGCGTCCACTTGGTTATATATTATATTGTAATGCAACTCTTTAATTTCCCTTCGGGATTATACCTTGTAAATAATAGGATCCAATAAATTGTTTGCTATATTCCTCTTACAGATAAAATGTGAGACTTCAAAATTAGTGTATTTTATTTTATTTTATTTCTATTCTCTTCTTTGAGGGAAGTTCGAGCCCAATTGGTTGTAGAAAAATTCCCATGTTATGGGTGCTGTGGGCTGAATTTAGGCATGAAAGAGAGGAGAAATTGGGCCCAACCCGTGGGCTAGCTAGAAGCCCAACCCCTCCTCCAAAAGGACATCGTTTAGTAGCCTGGGAAGTGAATTTTTCCTCCCCTGGAACAACATCATTTGGGTGTGAAGGAAAAAAAAAACCCTAGTCCCTTGTCATTTTCTCCCCAGCACCACACCCTTTCTCTTCTTTCTTTCCTTTCTTTTTTCTTTTCATCTTCTTCTTCCTTCCTCCTCCCACAGCCCGTGACCTGCAACGCCATCTCCGTCGCCAGCCAGCCTTCGCCACGAGTGCATTGAGCACGGACCATTGTCACCTTGTGTGGGTCGTGCGTGCCACAACCCCAAGCCGATATAGGGTATTATCTTGGTGGAGCTCCTTTAGTTACTCAAGAGCGTGTAAAACTGAGTGCGTGTCATTTTACACTCTCCTGGGTGACTAGAGAAGCTCCAACGAGATAATATCTCATCTCGACTTAAGGTTGTGATATGCACGCACCTATAAAATATACTTTTAATCCTTTGACACCAAAACTACAATTTTACCGATTTCATAGCACAACCATAGAACAGAGCACAATAATAATAATATCATGACAAACAATGACACTAAAAAGAAACAAATAATAAAGCAGATGCATGACAGATAGCTATTAGGTGACATGGCAATAATACAATACAACAAACATAACAGATTTCACAGTTTTCAAAGAATCAAGTTTTCCACAACTACATGCGATTCCCGACACTCTATCCGACCCTCGGCCAACATTTCCAACAACAACCACGATATTATAACCCAACACTTCATTGGTCATGGGTCACGGGTCACGGGTCACTTCACAACCAGACTGCAACAGAACACAATTTTCTAGCATTAGAAATCCAAAGGTCACTCTAGAGTTTTACTTACTATGCAGAATGAAAATTCTGGATGATTGTGCGTGCTGTCTAAGAGATCCTGTGATTGTGTGTTTATGAGCATCGTTGTGAGTGGAAAAAGATCTACCAATAATTAATAACAATGACCAAATACGAAATAATAAAAATGTAGGGTCATACGACTTACAAAGGCGGCGGCAATGGTGGCGGCTTGACAAAGGCAGTGGCAAATCTGGTCAAAGTAGGAAGATCCACAATTGGAAAAATCATAGGAATGCAGATCTACTATGACAAAGGGTGGAGGAGGGGATTTTCACAGTAAGGTACGGTGGAGCACGGCAAAGCAGGGGCTAAAGTGAGCTTTAGCTCACGGGTTGGGTGAAACCAAGGGAGGAGGAAGGCAGGAATGGAAAGGGGCGGAGGGCCCTATGGTGGTCGAACTGCCACCAGAGCACGACTGGGAGTGGAGGCTCGCGGCGGTGCTGTGGTAAATCTCTCCTAAAATCTATGGGGTTGTAGATCGGAAGATGTGGAAGATGAAAGGTGGAGTCTTGAGGGAGGTTGAAAGGCTTGGAGGTAAGTTTCAGGTGAGGGAGGCATGACCAGCTGTCGATTTAGGCTCAGCGAATGCAACCGAGGCTCCAATTGGGAGTGCGGGACTTTGGGAAAACCATGAGCTTCACATGCTTGGCACTTGATGGGTGGTGGGTAGTAGTGGCAAGCCTTTTCCATGGCCGAGGCTTCACAGGTCGTAGAGATAGAGAAAGATTGAAGAGAGAGAGAGAGAGAGACTCATGCGGATTGGTGGAAGTGGAGGTGGCGGCAGACGAAAGCAGTGGCTAGTGCTCGATGGACGCGTGGAGATGGTGTAGTGGTGGCTAAGGCTCACGGGTTGCAGAAGGAATGAGGAAGAAGAAGAATAGAAAATGAAAGCGAGAAGAGAAGAGGGAGGGCGTGTAGCGCTGGGGAAAAAGAGAAAACCTAGGGTTTTCACCCTTCAAGTCCAAAATGACACCATTTGGTGGGAGGACTAGGCGCCCACACTAACCCTTAGGCTGGGCTTGATTTCCCCTCTATCTCATGCCTAGATTTGGCCCACAGCACTCCAACTGAATAAATAATCCACAAACAATCCCTTGGGCTAAAATTTTCTCTTAAAGAAAAAAAAAGCCTACATACATACAAAATATTTTGGGTTTCACATCCTCTCCCCTTAAAAGACATTTCGTCTTCAAAATTGATAAGCTTAAGCTATTTAATTCCAAAACAATTACAAGATATCACTTACAATTTGCATGGAACAAGATATACAGGGAAAAATACCCAAACAGATACGGGCAAAGCTCTCTCATGTCCACTTCTCTCTCCTAAGTGAAGTCCTGAGCCACTGGATCTGCCCATGACAGCTTTACTAAAGGTATTGTCTTGGATCTTCATTTTTGCTCTTTCTAGTCCAAAACCTGCGTTGGCGCTTCCTCATATGTAAGGTTAGAATGTAGGTGGATACTATCGGGGTTGACCAGCTAAGGTTCCTGCTGTCTGAAACTCTTCTTCAGAAATGATACAAGAAACATGTCGTGCACCTCTCCAAAATAATCCGCTAACACACTCCTATAAGCGACAGGTCCAACCTGCTCCATTATCTGAAATGGGCCGACATATCTTGGGCTAAGCTTTCCTTTCTTCCCAAACCGCTTGATGCCCTTCATGGGTGAGTCTTTGAGATGCACCCAATCAACTTCTTCGAAGACAAGTCTTTCTCCTCATATCTATATAACCCTTTTGAAGGCTCTGAGCCATTGCCATCTCTTCTCTTATGACTTTGAATTGATCTTTCATCTCTTGAATTATTTTTGGCCCAATAAGCTTGTTTTCACCAACCTCTTCCCCGTATAACGAATGATTTGCACTTCCCCTCGTACAGAGTCTCATAAGGTGCCATTTGAAGGGAAGCTTAAAAACTGTTGTTGTATGCAAACTCTATGAGCGGCAAATGATTTTCCCAACTACTCTTGAATTCCAAAGCACAAGCTCTCAGTATATTTTCAAGAGTCTGAATAGTGCGCTCTAATTGGCCATCTGACTTTATCAGATAAGAGCGACTAAACTTCAACTTAGTGCCCATTGTCACATGTAAGCTCTTCCAAAAATGGGATGTGAACCTCGTGTCCCTATTCGATACATTGGTCTGGGGAAACCTGACAATCTTCTTCACATACAGCCACATCAACACTCCCAAGGTGTTCATATTCGTGATTGGTAGAATATGGGCACTTTTAGGCAAACGGTTGACGATCACCCAAATAGAATTTTTCCCACTGGGAGTTCTAGGCAAACTTACTACAAAATCCATAGCAATATGATCCTATTTCCATTCTAGAATCGAGAGAGGTTGGAGGTTACCAGCAGGTCTTTGATGTTCTACATTAGCTTGCCAATAGGTGGCACGTCTCTCAATGAACATTACTATGTCCCTTTCATCCCTTCCCACCAAAAATTTCTCTTTAGATCACCAGTACATCTTCATTCTTCTGGAGTGAATTGAGTAAGTGGCCACGTGTGCTTCTATCAAAATCTTCTCCTTAGTCTTTGAATTAGTATGAATCACCTTATGATTTCTGAACAACAAAGTCCCAGCCTTACTAAAATTGAAAGTGTAGGTCCTCTTGACTTTCTGACCTTCCACTGGATATCCAGAAGTTTTGGGTCTCTCCTCTGAAGAGTCTTTAACTCTTCAAGGTCGACAATTCTGACTTCATTCCGAATGTTGCGAACTTTCCACTAAAAGTCTCCTCATTCCGAAGGGAAGAGAGTCTACCCTCAATGATTCAGCCACATCCACATGGTGAGATTTCTGACTTTGCGTATCAGCAACTTGGTTAGCTTTTCTCGGATGGTACTTAGTCTCGCACTAATAGTTGATGAAAACTACAAACGGCTTGCGCAGCTTTGGAAGTGCTATGATAGGTGTTGTGGTCAACCTCTTCTTCAATTCTTGGAAACTTCTGTCACACTTATCAGTTTAGAAAAACTCAGCATTCTTCTTGGTCAAAGTAGTGAGTGGTCTAGACAATCAAGCAAATTCCTCAACAAATCTTCGATAGTACCCTACAAGTCCCAAGAAGTTTTGAATCTCGTGCGCTAGAACTGCAAGGCCAGGCTAGAACTGCTTCAACCTTACTAGGATCTATAGCCACACCCTCCTGAGAGATAACATGCCCAAGGACCCTGACTTCATCAAGCCAAAACTCGCATTTGCTGAGTTTTGCATATAACTGATGATTTAGCAGCTTACCCAGCATCGGACCAAATCCTAGGAATATAAAAGAATATCATCAATAAAGAATACCAAAAATGAATCCAGATAAGGCTGAAACAGTCGATTCATCGTGTCCATGAAAGTTGTTGGGGGCATTAGCTAGCTCAAAAGGCATTACTTTGAACTCATAATGTTTGTACCTTGATTTGAAAGCAGTATTTAGCAATGTTTTGAATACCGTACCGGACGACGTACCGGTCAAGGCACTGGAATGAAATATTTCGATACCGGTACCGTTTCGGGATAGCATTTCGGGATAACGTTTCGGGATAGTCGATATATAAATAAATTATATATATAAATATATATAAAAATTATATTTCAAAATAATAGTCTATATATAAATAAATTATATATAAATACATATATATATAAATTATAAATAGTCTAGTCTGAATTAGGGGTTAAAAAATAAATTTGTAATTTGAAAAAACGAAAAAAAAAAAAAAAAAACAAGGCCGAAATATCGGCCGAAATATAGGCCGGTATAGGCTAAAATTTAGGCCGAAACGGCCGGTACCGTCTGGTACAGCCGGTATTTTGGCCGGTACGGAACACATATAGTACCTGTACCAGCCGGGCGGCCGAAACAAAAAATTTCGGCGGTACCGGCTGGTACGGTACGAAATTTAAAACTTTGGTATTTAGTACATCCTTGTCCCTTATTCTTTACTAATAGTAACCCAATCTCAAGTCGATGTTTGAAAATGTAGACGCACCTTGAAGTTGATCAAATAAATCATCGATCAAGGGTAGTGGATATTTGTTCTTTATGGTTACCTTGTTAAGCTCTCGATAATCAATGCACATTCTAAGAGTGGCATCCTTCTTCTTCACAAATAGCACGGGCGCACCCCAAGGTGAGGAACATGGCTAAATAAATCCTTTGTCTGCCAATTCTAGCAATTGAGTCTTCAACTCCTTCAACTCAACTGGTGCCATCACATAGGGAGCCTTGTGCACCGAAGCTGCTCCAGATTTTAAGTCAATCGTGAACTCGACATCTTGAACAAGAGGCAACCTGAGTACATCCTTTTCCCTTATTATTTACTGATAGTAACCCAATCTCAAGTCAATCTTTGAAAATGTAGACGCACCTTGAAGTTGATCAAATAAATCATCGATCCAGGGCAGTGGATATTTGTTCTTTATGGTTACCTTGTTAAACTCTCGATAATCAATGCACATTCTAAGAGTGGCATCCTTCTTCTTCACAAACAGCATGGGCGCCCTCCAAGGTGAGGAATAGAGCTAAATAAATCCTTTGTCTGCTAGTTCTGGCAATTGAGTCTTCAACTCCTTCAACTCACTTGGTGCCGTCACATAAAGGAGCCTTGTGCACCGAAGCTGCTCCAGGTTTTAAGTCAATTGTGAACTCGACATCTTGAACAAGAGGCAACCCGAGAAGGTCATCTACAAAAACATCCAAAAACTCCTCAACGACTAGAATTCCCACTACTGACTTCCTCTCCATTGATTTAGACACCACTTGAACCAATTGATACCCGACTCTGGCAATTGATACTCGCGAAATGCCGAAATTGCCTATCCATTCTCAGAATGATATCAAATTCAAGCAGTCTAAATACTATTAAATTGGCATCAAGTATCCTCTCTTCCAAAGGACAACTTAGGCAACTTTCGAACACATTACCCTTCTCCATTTTGTATTGCTATGGCCCCGCATTGTTGTAAATGCTTCGTGATTAATTTACACATTCATGCAAAAGTAACGGATAGAAAGGATTGGGATGCTCAAGAATCAAACAATGTACAAGCATAAACTTTATAAAAGCGAACTCTCTCTAATGATATCAAACACTTCCAATGTAATTCTAGAAATTAAACCACTCAAGCACCAACTCAAATAAATGTGATCACCCCCACATCCTGAGTTTTGGGGGCCTTATCATTGACCTCACCAAGTGTCAGAGCGTACACCCTCACCTGCATTGTCTGCCTCTAATTCATCCTTCCTTCGAGCTATCCTAGTTGATTTCCTTGAGCAACATTAGGGCATCCACAAGCATAGTGCTCAGCTTGACTGCATCTGATACATTGGGTCCCACCCTGACAATAGTCACTTTTATGGGATTGGTTGCACCATTAGCATATTGGGGCTCAGCCCCCCATGCACACACCAACAGATGCTTGTGGCCTTGCTCCCATCCTTGACAAAAAATTTTGAGGTGACCCTGAACTGCTTCCTTCTCCTACAAAGCTCCACCTCTTTTGGCCCATCGGAAAGCCTACCGCACCACCAAACTACGGTACAACTATAGAGGCCACCTCAATTAATCTCTAAAGATTCTGAATTTGCAGACAAGCAACTTGTTTGCAAATCTACTGACACAATCCCTCCTGAAAACGCTCGATCTACATCTCTTAGGTAGCAATGACATGCGTCGCGAACCTATTAAGCTCAATGAATTTCCAAGCATACTACTCCATCGTCATATCTCCTTGCACGAGGTTGTTAAATTCCCATACCTTCTGATGCCTCACTGTGTTAGGGAAAAAGAAATCATCAAACTCCTGCTTAAAGCGTTGCTAAGACACCACTATGAAAGATCCCAGTTCCATCTCAAGGATCTCCAACTTAGTCTCCCACTAGCCGACAACTTGACCTTGTAGCATGTAGCTTGCATAAAGCACCTTTCGATATTCGGTGTGCCCGCATATCTCGAATGTCAGCACCAAATCCTTGATCCACCTCCAAGCTTTGAGCAGGTCTTCCTCACTCGAAAATATAGGGTTCCTATGGGCCAAGAAACGCTCATAGGAGCACCCCTATACTCCTCTCGAGGTTAGGGGCTGGAAATTCGCTAGAGAAATTTCGTCATGCGATTTAACGTTCTAGCCATAGTGCAATTCTGTCATGAGGGGTTCGGGGGGCCGTTGTACCTCCGATGCTTAAGTTAGTCTCGGTGTAGGAGATAAAGAGAGAAATAATCAATCAAGTAGGAGTAGAAGTGTTTAAAAGTGTGAACCCCTTCCCTAGCGATGGGATGGGGTATTTATACCTGGCTAGGTTGGCCCTCATGGTGGGGGCAGTGGGTGTGTCGTTTTGTACGGGGTTGGGTGTTCCTGCCACGCCGCAGATCAGTCAGACCTAATTGTGATTGTCTTCTAACACCACAGGAAGCACGTCATGGAGTGTTAAGCCTCGATATGCATTAAATGCGATGTGGCATCGATCAGGTACGTCCACCTCTCTGACCAGTCTGGGTGTCGAGATTCAGGGTCAGGGGATGTCCCTGACAGTCAGCCATTAAGGGTGTCAGACTGTCCTGCGTGTCATCCTTTTGTCAGTGTACTCTGTCTGGCTGCTTTTTTTTATTGGGCCTCCTAGGCCGGCTTAACCCAGCCCAGGCCTTGTCCTTAGACTTTGGCCTCGATCTTCTTCTAGGCCCAACCCTAAGGATAATTCCCTTCATAGTACTCTGCAAATTCCTAGCATACTTGTAAGGTGGGAATTGAGAAGGACTCTCCACATTCCCTCGGAGACTTTACTATTATCTCCTATGGGTAGTCGTTGCATGGGATGGTAAGTCTTCTGATTGTGTGGATTCTATAGCCGTTGCATGTGCTTCACTTGGTAACTCCTGTGATTGTGTGGTTTGAGTTGATGATGGTTGACTATTGTTAATATGCCCCAGCAAACTATGCCAGGGTACGAGGCCAAGTTCGGTGCAAAGAGGAAAGAGAGCTGGGCGTCCAAGTGGTTTGGTAAAAAGATCAGCAAGTTGTAAAGAGGTAGGTACATGACGGGTATGAAGAAGACCAAGGGCAACACGTTCACGAACATAGTGGTAGTCAATCTCAATGTGTTTGCTTCAAGCATGAAAAAATGGGTTAACGGTCATGTAAAGAGCGCTAAGATTATCGCAAAGCAATAAAGGTGGTGTGTGTACCTTGATGCCTAGGTCACGAAGCAAAAAGGAAATCCAAGTGAGTTCAGTAGTAGTTTGGGCCATAGCTCTATACTCAGCTTCAGTACTCGAGCAAGAGACAATATGTTGCTTCTTTGCAGACCAAGAAATACAGTTACTGCCAAGAAAGACACAATAACCGGTCGTGGAGCTTCGGGTCAGGGAGCAACCAGCCCAATCTGCATCAGAAAAGGCATAAAGATCAAGTGTAGAGTTGGAACTGAAATGAAGTCCAAAATCAATTGTACCTTTTACATATCTAAGAATATGTTTGACCATTTTAAAATGAGCTTCAATAGGAGAGGGCATAAATTGAGATACAAAATTAACACTGTATGCAAGGTCAGGACGAGTAAGAGTAAGATACTGGAGAGCACCAACAAGACTGCGATAATGGGCTGGGTCAGAGAAAGGTATTGTTGACTGAAGGCCTTTAGTTTTAGCCATCATGGGAGTGCCCATGGGCTCACAGTCAGTCATTTGAGCACAGTCTAAAATGTCCATAGCATATTTAGTTTGGGTCAAGGTAAGGCCATTAGTAGTTTGAGCAATCTGAATGCCCAAAAAGTAATGAGAGTCTCCAGATCTTTCATGGCAAATTCAGTATTAAGAGTCAAAATAAATTCATGTAGGAAATCAGTGGAGGAACCAGTGAGTAAAATATCATCAACATAAAGGAGTAACATAAGACAACCATGAGCAGAACGGTAAATAAATTAGGAGGAATCAGCAGTGCTGCAATGAAAACCATAAGTGAGTAAAAAATTGTTGAACTTATCAAACCATGCACGTGGGGCTTGTTTCAAGCCATAGAAAGCTTTGTTTAACTTACAAACATGAGAAGAGTGAGTTGGGTGAACAAAACCTGGAGGTTGATCCATGTAGACGGTTTCATGGAGGTCACCATGGAGAAACGCATTTTTGACATCCAATTGACGAATGTCCCAATGATTGATCAGAGCAAATGTGATAACAATCCGGATAGTGCTTGGACGAATTACCGGAGAGAAAGTTTCATGGTAGTTGATACCATCGATTTGGTGAAATCCTTTTGCTACTAAACGAGCTTTCAATCGATCAAGGGTTTCATCTGCATCGAGTTTAGTTTTAAAATCTCATTTGCAACCAAGAACAGCCATAGAGGAATCACGAGGAATAAGAGTCCATGTATTGTTAGCATACAGAGCTTGCAATTCATCAAGCATAGCTTGGGTCCAACCAGGGTGAGTGAGAGCAGAGCGAATGGTTTTGGGCTCTTTTGGTATATTGGAGAGGTCATGGAGGTTGGCATATTTGGGATTGGGTTTCTGAATACCGGCACGAGAGTGGGTGATCATGGTATGGGTAATGGATAGAGGTAGATTTGGGGAAGGTGAAGTACAAGACGGTGAAGGAGAAGATGGGAGTGCAGGAGTGGAGAAGGTGGAGAGGGGGGAGTTGGGTATAGTACCGGAGGAGGTGATGGGTGTGGGTAAGGGAATATTTAGTTCGGGAAGAGGGGAGGAAGTAGTAGAGGGAGGATGTATCGAAGGAGGCGTCACCCAGAGGTAAAAAATAGACAAGGTCAGGTTAGAGGGTGGGGGTAAATGAAGGTTTCCAGGCTATTTATAAGGAAAATTAAGTTCATCAAAAACAACATGACGAGAAATGTAAATACGACAAGTAGGTGGGTGATAGCATTTATATTTTATACCCACGATGCCGATCGCTATAGCCTAAAAAGACACAGGGCAAAGTTTTTGGATCAAATTTATTGTGCTTGGTGTCCCAAGTATATGGATAACATTTGGAGCCAAAAACACGCAATGACCAATAATCGGGGAAAGTTTCATAGAGAATTGAAAACGATGATTGTAAATCTAGAGTAGTAGAGGGAAGGCGGTTAATTAAAAAAGTAGCAGTGGCAAAGGCTTCAACCCAAAAACGTTTTGGAACACCATTGTGGAAGAGCATCGTCATACCAAGTTCACGGATAGTACGATGACGACGTTCCACAACACCATTTTGTTCAGGGGTATAAGGGCATGAAAACTGGTGAATAATGACTTGATTTTTTAAATGAGAGGTAAACTGAGTATTAGCAAATTCACCACCCCCATCGGTTTGAAAAAATTTTATTTTTTTATTAAATTGACGTTCTACATATTTTTCAAAAAATAAAAAGGCTAAGAAAAATTCAGATTTTTTTTGAAGCGGAATAAACCACATAAATTTAGAAAAAGCATCAACTAGACATGCATAGTAATGAAATTTATCAACAAAAATAACAGGGGCAGGTCCCCACAAGTCACAATAAACTTTATCAAAAATAGCATGAGTTAAACTAGAAGAGGGTAAAAAAGGAAATTTGCTCAATTTGCCTAGCTGACAACTTTCACAAACAGACTGAGATTTATTGGAGCCAATAATTTGAATAAGTCCTTTCGATTTTAGGATTTTGATAGTAGAGGCCTGAGGGTGACCCAAACGTTGATGCCACACGTCGTCAGAGGTAGTTCGGAAACGGGTGGAGAAGTGCGCTTCGTAAGGTGCAGATAAGGTGTAAAGATTACCCTTCTGACGTCCACTCATTAGGACACGGTTGGTCTCTCATTCCTTAACAACAAAACCAACACCATAAAATTCACAGTTATATGGATAATCATTGGTCAGTTGCCCAATAGATAACAAATTTTTTGCAAGTGCCGGCACTAAAAGAACATCATTAACTTAATTCTAGTGTTACCATTAGTTATGTACGTATCACCAACATGAGTAATGGCATGGGAGCTACTGTCCCCAATAATAACAGCATCAGTACCAAAATAGTGACGTAAATTTTTAAGCATACCTGGATTGCCTGTCATGTGAGCAGACGCTCTAGTGTCTACAATCCATTCATTATCAGGAGAAAAATTTTCCAACGTCATTGCTGCTAGAGCATCAGCAATATCATCAGGCTGGTATGAGCGATTAAATTGATTCCAGCACTTAAGAGCAACATGGCCCTTTTTACCACAAATTTGACAAATTTCTGGTGGGTCTCAAGCTTTAGCAACGTTGGGCCAATTGTTGGGCTCACGTGTAAAAGAAGCATTTGAGGAGCCCATGGTTTGAGAGCCCACATTTGGAGAGGTTCTACCCGACTGAGCGGTGGGATGAAACCCACGACCCTGAGAGGATAACCCTCTCTGCTGCGAGCGACCCCCACCTCCACAGTGATCCTTATAGGATGGCGCACCTGTCCGATGACCATAGAAAGCAAAAGAGTTGTTAGATTCATGGAGAGAGGTGCGGATTTCATACCCGTGAAGAAGAGGAAGAATCTCGGCATAAGTGGGCATGGGGGGTTTCAGCATTGAGGGGGTGAACGGTTCGTAACGGGCATCGAGACTGTTCAAGAGGGAGAAAACTTTCATCTTGTCTGCAACTGGCCGTCCGATTGAAGCTAAGTTGTCGCACAAGCCCTTGAAGATTCGAAGATGATCTACAAGAGGCGTCGTGGGCTCTTTCTTGAGGTATGTCAATTGTTGAGTGAGATGAAACTCTTCGCTCCTGAGAGTCATGGGCGTACACTGCCTTTAGTGCCGCCCAAACTTGGTGGGCAGAATCCAAACCCACGACGAGGCCAAGTGCCTCTTCTGAGAGAGTGCCAATGGAGGTATGGCTCTATTTGTGTTTTGTTCAAGGTTGATGATCCATCGGGAGGGATCTCAAATTCGGGAGGGGCAGAGTCTGCTTCTAGCTGATGGTGGACTAGATCTTGACTCTCAGCCAAGGCTAGTATTTGTTCATGCCATAGTGGGTAGTTACTGTTGGAGAGACGTAGGGTCACAAAATTTCCTACGTTCAAGGCAATGATGGCCATGGAGGAAGACCTTATTCACTCACACGGTCTCTGATATCATAAAGACAATTGTGCACACAAAGTGTTTGCAAAAAACCTCAATAACCGTGAGTATCTGAGAGTTTCTTTGTTATCTATTTTATAGTAGAGTACAATATTACAAGATGTATATTGCCGTTAGACACAATGATTTATACATGGAGAGTACTGTAGGATATGAATATTGAACTAAAAAGGGAATTATCTAACCCTTGCATGTGATGGACTTTCCTTTGAGAACTTGGGTAGTCGTTGCATGGGATGGTAAGTCTTCTGATTGTGTGGATTCTATAGCCGTTGCATGTGCTTCACTTGGTAACTCCTGTGATTGTGTGGTTTGAGTTGATGATAGTTGACTATTGTTAATAATATTTAGAGGGGCTATCTATATAGCCTCAACCATCCCCCATTTGGATGACTCACTTACACAACAAACATATTCTTTCTCTCAATGTGTCGGTTCTTTTTAGTCTCAGCATCTAGGCTGTGGAATTTGTGAGTATTACTCTGGTCTTAACACACAGCACACTCCACTATCGATACGGAAGGACTTCGGATGAACAACAACGACAAAGACGAAAAATATGTAGAACAACTGCACTAGATCTACAATTTGCCAATCGGGTAATATCGTTTCCGCTATATATTCTGATGTAGTATTTCTAACATGACAATTCTTGTCCAAATAAATCATTCAACATAATTAAAGATGTTTATTATAGAAGCATAGCGTGACGTATTCAAATTACATCTTCTATTAAACAAAACAAAAAATATTATAACCAAACATCTGAAAACATTTGTAGGGTAATACTTACTTTCAAGTGACAAGCAATGTTGACAAAAATGTCTTTCTTTTTCTTTGATTTTTCAAAACAATTGGAGGAAAAGGAAACGAAGTGGTCAATGTGGAATGTATCTATCTAAATATAGTAAAGTGAAATGCAGCCAAACTATAAAAAGTCTATGATCAGTGCTCTTGTTAACTCCTTACCACGACCTTTACAACTGATTTCGGGAAACCAGTTCAAAATCAGCGAATCATTCGACATAATCAATTCATTTTTTACATATCATTAGAAGACATCCTTGAAAGTGAAAACAATAGTTCTTTGTATTCCCAAATCACATCAAAGAGAGGATAAATAACACATCACAAATACTCTTTCTTTTTTTTCTTTTTTTGTAATGACAACAACTTTACAACTGATTTCACTGAAACAATTCAAAATCATCTGCCCATTTGACATAATCAATTCATTTTTCACATATCAGTAATTATAAGAAATCCCTAAAAGTGAAAACAATATTTCTATCTATCCCCAAATGACATCGAGAAGAGGACAGACTGAAGGGACATATTAATACACAATAAGTTCTGATAATTAGATTGTAATATTGCTAACCTTTCATGGTATACAAAGTTTGTAAGAAAGAGAGGACCAATAGGATGATAGCGGCCAATGTCGAAAGAAAAGCCCAAGGAGTGTTGAAATAATTGCGCACAAGCACAGCACGCCATCTAGGCCACCTGCGGTTGCAGTATCCATTCACATTGTGGCAAAGCTTTCCGCAATAGAAAGTTTTGACATAAGTATTGTGGTAGAGCTTATTGAAGAACTGAACCGCTTCCTTTCGATTTGATCAGCTATGAATAATCTCACTCTCGCAAAGTATGTCCACATCCTTGGTAGTGTTGATGAGGTTGTCTATGAGTATGGCATAGGAAGTCAACCACGCTTCACAGTCGGTGTAGCATTGTTCAAAAGCGATCAGATTTCAAAAAGCTGTTTCTGTTGTCTCTTGGATTAGTAATGGAGGAATTTTGAGGACCCCATCATTGAATTTTGTCCAATATGCTTTCAGATGTACCCTTCACGAATTTGATTCCAGCCTCCACGAGGCCTGTAGCAGAAGGCATGACTTCCCAATATTCTGAGTTGCTTTCTTCCACTTTAGTTGATGAAACCAACCATTTTCTCAGTAGGTCGACAATGTGCTTGATGTCTTTGAGAGGCAAGATTTTGGTAGGTGGTGTGGCTGAGAAAGTTGTCCCAAAAAATTGAATGGCAAGTTGAAGTAAAGACTCGGTATGGGTTTCTTGTTTGGTCATGTTGAACAAGCGCTCGAGTACAATCCAAGGAACTTGGTTTTCTAGTAATATCAAGTCGTGGGCTAGAAATTGAAGCATGCAAGACATGGTAAAAATAGGGTCTTCTTTTTCTCTAAGCTCCTCATAAGCATACTTGCGAAAAAGCTCAATAATGAAGCAGCCATCAATTAACAAGATTTTGACAAATTCTTCTAGAGTGTATTTAATGGATTCGGCATAATATTGACGAGCCGCTTTCTCTACTTCCTCGATGGATTTGACCAAATCTATCACCCTTTTCTTACCTGTCTCTGAAGTGTGTAATCGAGAAATAAGACATTGCAAGTACTGTAGTTTAATTTTTTCAACGGCTTTCAAGTTTGGATTGTCATCATGGTGAAGAGGGCCGAAGGAAAACGCATCAGGGATAAATGCTTTTTCATTTTGCCTGTAGAGTATATTGGGGATCTTGAAGATGCAACTCTTTGGTGGCACAAGCGAATCATGGAACATCGTTTCTTCAATTGAATAGGCCAAGCCTTCTATGTTGATTATAACACTATCTCCACTCACAGACATTTCTAATCTTCAAAAGAAGTGAGAAGGAAAAACAAGAGGATCAAAGTCGATTGACAAGAAATTCATCCAAAAAATAGTAGTAGAAATAAAGTTTTCTTAGCTCATGGTGATAACGCATCTGCATGCAGGGTATCACAAACAAGGAAGCTAAACTTACACTAGGACAGATCAAAGATGATATTAGATATTAGATTCACTGAATCACTAGCTAGCACCCAATATATCTCCCCTTAAAAACCTTTCAGTAGCACCAGAGATAAGGATATCTCACCTTAGATTCAGGTCGTTGACCATAAGAATAAGATGATCATGATGAATCTGATCAGACCTCTCAACGTCCTTTGTTCACAGGGATTAGGCAGCTAACTAAACGATCATAGCTATAGCCTCCAAACTAGTCACGAGTTGAGGCCCGTTTTGAAGTAGCGGAGCTAGATTTGGGTTTGCCAATGGAGATGCTGCGCATGAAGATGCTGTCGACAATGAAAATTGTCGAGAATGAATAGTTAAATATGAAATCTTATTTGAATGTGATTTTTTTATTATTTTTATTGATATTTGTGAATAGTTAAAGAAGATGTTCTCTCTGCTCGTTGATGCCATATATAAAGCATATTAATCTTATCTAAAAAAATTATTTCACTTTCGTTGATAATTAGAGAGTCATCATGTGACAATGAATTCTGTTACATATAAATCAGAGCGTAAACTCAATACTTCTTGAATGACTCATTTATAAAGATTTTTATAATAACCATAGGTTGAGTATGTAAATAAGGAAACATACAAATATTTTTTATTTATTTAATAATATATTTGTCATCTATCTATATATATATATATATATATAATTAGGAGCCTCTCCATGATCACCAATTATACAACGGCACCTGGCAATAAGCAATTAATGATAGGGAATCTCCTCCATAGCAGGTATCCTAATCCTGCCTTTAAAGACAATTCAACGGTCCTTTCCATGGTTAACTAATCTTCGTCTGATACAATTGTAGACCCCGATGACCCACAAATAAGGATATAAAGTAATGGAGGATGAATGATTTAAAAAGCATGATATATCAAGGGTTAACTGAAGTCTTGACTTGTACAATCCCTCGAAGTTATAATGTGAAGCCCAGCCCATGTGAAGCCCAAGTCTGGAAATGCATGTCTTTTTATTGAGGTGGAGCCCAAGTATGTTGTTTAAATAGGTTCTTCTTGGGCTTGTTTGGATTCGCAAGTCATCTCAGCTCATCTTATCTCATCTCAACTCATCTCAACTCATCTCACTACTATTCATTACTATTCAGCAACTTTAACTCACAAATCTCATTACTATTCACAACTCATCTCATTACTATTCACAATTCATCTCAACTCATCTCAGTTCATCTCAAGTCATCTCAAATCATTTTCGAATCCAAACATCTCCTAGTGTGAGTGGAGGTAAGATTATGGCTCCAGCTCCCGTGTGTGAGCCCTTTAGCTGATAGAAAAAGCTAACTTCTTTTTCCCCCTCCCTTGTCCTGCGCCACATCCCCTTCTAGAGAAACCACCCCCTTCTCTCCCATTTTCTTCTTCTTGCCGCCATGACCTTGCTGTTGCCGTCGCTGCCACTATTTGACCGCCATAGCTGCTCCTCTTCAGTAGCTCCTCCACACCGTCCCCTTCTTTCCTCTATTGTGGGTCTCGCCCATCAGCCCAAACACCACGTTCTCGTCGTCCAACCCTTGTTGTTGCCGCCACCATCCTTGTCTCACCACATTTCGTCCTCATTGAGCCCTTCCCTCTCCCTCTTCGGTTTCTTGACTCTCTCTCATCGTCTCTCTCTCTCTCTCTAATCTCTCTCTCTCTCTAATCTTCTTCATGGCAGAGCACCATCGCCAGCCTCTCCAGCCATAGCACGTCAGCCATAGCTATTATGTAGTAGCTATTAAGTTGCATATATATATATATAATATAAATGATATTTGAAGTCTTAATATATATAAGTCCCGTGCACTCATTTGGAAAAAAAAAAGTAGGATCCACCATTAAAAATATTTTTTTCATGTAAGTCACAAATTTATCAATTTTTTAACGGGAGTGGGCAAAGTTTGCATACTCTATAACTACAAATATTATTTATATATATATATATATAAACGTATATGTATTTGTATAAAAGTATGTAGTCTATTTACTAATAAGTAGTGTAAATTATTACCCAAAACTCTCTCTTTGGAGCCGATACCCTGTCCCTCTCTCTCCATTTCTCCTCCTCTTTCCTTTAGTTATTTCCCTACTCTATTTATGATTTATTCTCTGTTTTTCTTCTACTTAGTCCTTCCTTTTTTACTTCTTCTTCGACTTGTTATTTCTTTGATCTTCATCTCTTATTTCTTCTTGATTTCCTATCTTCCCCGCAAACTATTCCTCTACTGTGATTCATCATGTCTTCTACCAAGTATATATATATATATATATAAAAGGTACAGGTATACATACTAATATGTTGTAACTATCTATAGCAGTAGTATCTAATACAAATCGTAAGATTGTGTTTGTTGGGGGTAAATACGCCCAAAGTGCCACAAGAACATTGTGGTCCTCCTGGCCCACTGGATGGGCCCACGAGCTTTATTCCATCTCCTGAATGAAGATCAGCCCACTTAGGGAAGAGTCTTCCCGGAAGACTCAGGTAAATGGCCATCCAACCACGCTTTGACAAGGCACTATGCCACTGACACAATGGCTAACCTAGCAGGCGGGGCACAGCCTGTAGGCTATGTTGGTAGCCACCGGGTTAGAAGCCCATAACAGGTTATCCCACTAAATGCCCTCTCAAGGAACATACCATGTTGAATATTAGAGGCTTAGAAAGGGTTGTTGTAGAGAGAAGATTAGGTCATGCATTACTTAGGGGTGTAACTGATCCGGTTTGATTTGGTTTTGGAAAAAATTTAAGATCGAATCGGTATGCACCAGTTTTACATTTTTTAAAATCAATTACGCACCGGTTATCCTTCTAAATCGATACCTAGTCTGGTTCGGTCCGATTTTTCAGTTTTAATAGTATTAGTATTAGGGCATAAATATAATTAATATATTAATGTACATTAGTATACTAATGTATACTAATTAATTAAAGTGAAATGTAATTAGTATTATTGTATTATGTATTTATCAAAAGGAATATGTTGAGAATTTATTAGGCCATAAAATGTTATTAATATATATATATATATATATATATATATATATATTATATTTAAAGCATATGATCAAATAAATTTTTATGTTTAAAATTAAAATTTTATGTTATAAATTATAATAATATTATCTTATAAAGCATAGAACGGGAACCGGACTAGTACTGGCCAGTTTTTGAACAAAGGAAACTGGTCCCGGACCGGACTAGACCGATTATACCTATTCAGACCGGTCTGAACCGGTTTCCTGATTAATTTTTTAATGCTCTGAAGTGCCTTCTCAAGGTACATATCCATGTAAGGTTGTGGAGATTGAAGGCTTAGGGAGGGTTATTGCATTAAGTGCCCTTAAGTGATCTGTCAAAGGGCATGCAACACCCCTGGTGATATACCCCACAACTTTGTTCTTAATGAACACAAACGCACGAAAGGATAAGACTAACTTAGGTATCAGATTTATCCCCATAGGCTTTTTGTTTGCAGGGAACTTGGTAGTAGGTGGATAAACTTTGATTAGGATGATCAACATTATTCATGTATAAGCGATTTATATAGTAAACACTCTAAATTAGTATATATATATATATATATATATATATTAATTGGTTAACTTGTCAAGATTATTCTAAAAGGAAAATGATAGGGTTACTACCCACCTACTACTCATTTTATATTTGATTTTTTTTTTAATTTTTAATTTTATTTAATGGTTAAGGATGTTAAAAGAATACTTAAAAGAAAATGATAAAAAAATAAAAGACTTTAAATGAATTACGAGTAGTAAATGGGTAGTCATAGAGTAGTAACCCTATCACTACCCATTCTAAAATCTTTATGTGTGCATGCATATTACTTTTCTGAAATTGAGGTTTTATTGTGTATCAAGGTCTTTAATTGATCAGAGTTGTTGTCTACTAGTATACATGAAAAAATCTATTTTTTTTTCTTTTTATAAAGTATATTTATGTAACACCAGGACCCAATCAAGCTCAAATTTTTATTTATTTATTTATTTATTATTATTATTTTCACACGTTAACTTCCCCGCACGTTTTTTTTTTTTATTGTCTATTTTCTTTTTCACCCCTACGTCTTCCTCTCATCCATGACATGCATGGTCTTGCATGTCTCTAGTGTATTTTTATCCATTCCATGCACACACATGACTCTATTTCCGTCCGCACGCACGTCTCCCTCATATCTCTAGGGTTTTCGCATCATATATTTACACACACATAAGCCATGCTTAGAGAAACTACTCTGTTACGTTTGTTGCTACCAACCATATTTTTTTTCCTCAACCTCCTGTCGCACGAATCAGCCTTTCCTAATCCGACGTCCATCTCTCCACCGTACACGACCAGCACCTAGGGCCCAAAGCCTCCACCGTGCACCGCCCAGAATTCTCACTGCCCCCATACAAAACCGACGCAACCCACGCATAACTCCTTCTCGTTCACTGCCTCTCCACTTTCCTGACTCTATGCTCATCAATTTTGCCATCATAAACCTCCACCGCAAACCACCAACACCGTAAGATAGCCATTATAGAACACTCCTCCGCCTTGGTCACGTAAACCCAACCCAAGTCGTGCAGCACCCCAACCACTGGCCAAGCCGTAACGCGACACGGTTTGTTTCTCCGTAACGCCGTTGCCCTGCCACACGAACTCACAGACAGCAACTCCTCCTTACAAATAGCGCACCACCCTCTAGGCCGTCCCCGCCGCCACGAAAAGCCAACTACTGTCGCCCAACCGTTGAAGGAGGAACACACATGGCATACTATGTTTTCCCACTCCCGAAATAGAGCAATCCTTGCTCAAGCCGTTCCACTAAACTCCTTAGCCAGCCTCTCCCTCTCCCTATGCCCCTCCGTTTTTCAGCCACGTTACAAGACCGAAGCCACCGCACGTAGCTCCCGACCAATCGCACACCTTCTCGATGTCCCACAGTGAGCTCCTTCCCCTTCCGCACGCCATACTCTCTCCGTCTCTCACTCATACTTTCACCGTGTTTCTCTCTCTCACTCTCTCTCGCTTCCAGTGCTCCGCCGAGATCACCACCGCTACGTTGCTAAGCTTCTAGCCCCTCATTGTGTCGCATGCTGCCGCGTGATTCCTCCGTGAGTAAGCCTCTGCGATGCAAGTTATCTGTTTACATAGGTTTTTCTTGGTTTTCAAAGAATTGAAAGAAATTACATTAGTGCCCTTTTACTACATGTTGTATTAATGTGCTTTTAAATTTTTATTATGTATTAGTACACTCTTATATAATTATGATTACAAAAATCACTTAAGTATTTTAACATATTATTAAATAAAGATTTATTTTAAGAGTAAACAATATTGGAGTAATGATTCGAATCCGAATCTGCGGAACGATTCCTCTCATACCAAAGCTGCCACTTTCTAATTAGATGCTAATTCCAAGCTTGTTGGGCAAATAAATAAATCATGAACGATTCCTCTAATTCTATTATTGTCTTCGATCCTTGTGTTAGTGTGGAGCATATAATATTTTTCCTTTGAAAATTAATATATGGGTATTATATATATACATATAATATATATATATTGAACACCAAACACAGATAAAAATATTCATTCATAGAAAATAAACATTATAAAACTATGAGGGGAGTAATCCCCTAGACCTGGGTTGAACTGAATAGGCCTAGCCCAGGTCGCTTGAGTAACATGGGCTGAGACTAGAGTGAAGAGGGTCAGGCCAACCCAGACGGCCCATAGAGGGAAAAGGTAGAAGACGCGCCATGCGTGGGCTCTGGTCAAAAGTATGGATTGCTCCTAACCACCCATGATCAAGGCGCTAGGGACAAGTCGAGGTGTCGGGAAGGACCCTGACACCTAGGCGTTGAAAGTAGCGCAAACGGAGGCGCCGACAATAGAGAAGCAGGGCATCACTTGAGTACTGACGGCATGCTTGCCTGACCATGGTCATGCCGCTAAAATGAAAGACAACGCCAAGCACATTATAACCTCAGGTTTCAGTGGTCGCCACGATCAGGCGTGGGGCCTTGCCACCTGACGAAAGGCTGGCACGAAATGCGGCAAAAGGGGATGTGGGTGACACTCCCACGACCTGGTTGACAGGTATGGATAGCACCTCCTTGAATCCCTTCATCGGAAGATCACATTGGCCAGGTATATAAATACCCCACACATTCTCTAGGGGGGTCTCTCTCTCTTTGATTGAATGTTTTTCTCATATACTCGCTTGGCCATCCTCTCTCGATGACTAACTTAGGTATTAGAGGTACCACGATGCCCCAATTCCTCCATTCTCAATCTCAACAGGATCCAAACTGATCTTAGCAGTGCGGAGTTGTTCAGGCTAAGAAACACGACAAAAACAGTGGCGCCATCTGTGAGATCTTTTTCTTTCCTATAGTAGCATGTCATTCACACGCCGGCAACAACACGCTCCCAAGCCTCATGTCGTGAAGAAAAACAACCCGAAGTTATGGAAGCAAGAGTCAACAAACAAGATGAAAAGAAATGGAAGCTGATGGAGGAAGTGACAGCTCTCCACCATGAGAATGCCTCCCTGCACCTATTCCATTTTAGTTTATAACTTAATAGTTTATTTCATTTTCATTTTTATAATGTTGGAAAAGGGAAACAAGATATTTTTCATTCTACTTCATTTTTAGTGACTTTTTCATTAAGTAGTTAACTTTTGATCGAAGCCAGATAAAATAAGGAACATGCTGCTATCAATAGACGTGATTGAGAATAGCAAAATCGAGGATAAAGAGTAGTATTAACGACGTCGATATGATCTCCTATATATTGTAAAGCATTAAATAATTATTGTGATAATTAGTTCTTATCTGAATATAATTGAAGCCAATTAGCTTGGACAAAAGTACTGGAATTTAAAATGGAAGAGTTCCTCAAACTAAACCCTAGCGTGGTGCTTCGATGGAAATCCTAAAAGATTATCTCGTTTGGAAAGATATATGAAAGGAAATCCAGATCTAGATGCCCATTGGAAATTGGATTTCCATTGTTTTTCACTTAAAATGGACATGTATATATGCCTCTTTTTAGTTCTTTTAATTATACGTGTAATTTTATTTACATAAACTAGAACTTGAAAATTTGAAATTAAAAAATATTTATATTTGAATGATGTTTGGATGTTGAGATGATTTAAAATGTTTGTGAATCCAAACCAGCTGGCCTTAGACTTTGCGAACCAAACGGTGCACTAGCATGCTTAATTAGCTTGGATTTTGACCCCCAAGTTCTGAATCAAATTTCGATATTTTAGGCATTTGAATAACCGTACTTAAATTCTAAAGAAAAATGTTTGATTGATAAAGTTTTTTTTGTTTACCTAAAGTACTTCAAAAATTGATATAATTGTATCAGGTTGTAAAATCATTTCTATATTTAAAAAATATTTAACGCGTTTAATCACGCAACTCAGTTGAGTTCAGTTCAGATGTTAGACTCTTTTAACAACTAAACACCTAAGTCTCAAACCAATAAATTTATCTCAACTCAAAACCTCTTTCTACATAGGACCCATAATCTTTTTCAACTCAACATCTTTTTACATGTGGAACTTATAACCTTTTTCAACTTCTCATAAATATATCTAAATTCATTTTAACGTTCAAACACATATAAATTCATTTTAGATATATTCTACAGAACTCACTCCACCATCTTAATTTATTACTATTTATAAAGAACTCAACTCAATTAAAGTCAGCTCAACATCGACGTGCATAGTAATTTTACTTATATAAAATCTATTGGTCACTCCGGCACCTGATCTCAACTTAATTTTAAATTGGATTCGCCTTTGATGAGTCGACCAATTAACGTGGTTTTTGAAAATTCTAATCACTCGCACATGCACTTTAAGAAAAAAAACAAAAAACTAAAACAGCATAAAAAAATTCAAACCACCTGTCTAGGCTCTTACGTTCTGCCTTCAACGACTGCTTGAAAGGAAACTGGGTATCATTTATGTAAGGGATTAGCTATCCCTTATAAAGACAGACAATTGATCGATCAAAGCTTTTGCAAGAGAAAAGCAGAAAAATGGAAAGAAAGGAAGCATATCGCTCACATGTTCGTGGTTCGGCCTCAGATCCCGTTAAAGGAGGAGGTAAGGGAAGACTGAAAGCATTATTAATACTAGAGATCCATTTAAGGAATTTGGCTAGATTATTCTCTGTTTGATTTCTCTGTTTTTTCTTCGAAACTAATCCAAACAGTCCTGTTTGGATGAAGATCCCCACAGCAAAATAAAACTATGCTTTACTTTGGAAAACAGAATCAAACAACTTCGAAAACCTATACCCACGTATCCATAGTTTGAAGTGGAAGAGATAAACGAAGAGGGTCCTGCATCATTATATATATAGAGCATTTACTGTTAGTTTATTGAATTTATTTCATTTACTATGAACTCTTGCTTAATCCTTAAGAGCAAAGGAACAGTACTATCATTTATTAAAGAGAAACGCTTCAGAACGGTCGGGCTGCTAATAGGAGAAGAGCAGCCCTCCATTCAGACATTGACACATAAGAAAAAAATACAATAAGCTCCTTACACCTTGCCACACAGAATCACAATAGGCAAGATGTTGCACCACCAGTCGCCGTCTCTTTGCACCACCGCCCAAGACGAAGACGTTGCCTTCCTCCAGTCGCCGAACATAGAAAATATGATGAAAAATCGAAGCAAAAAAAATCTGATGATTTTCTGTGGCAGCATCGATCATCCATGACTCCACCGCTCTCTGGCTCGAATCCATTTTCCCCCAATTCGCAAAGAAAAGCCTAACTTTCACAAATCACTGAACACCATACCAGTATAATTCAAAGGCAGTAGAAACGATTAATAAAGCCCCTATTTAGTACAAAATTATTGAGAAAAACCCCAAAGCTTATTGGTTGGCAGACCCTAACATGTAAGATTGATCGAATGAGAGAGCCCCAAATATGCACCAGTTTGATAAATTCTCTCTCTCTCTCTCTCTCTCTCATTTTCTTCTTTTTCTTCTCCCCCCTAAACATTTCAGAGGAAAAAATTCTAAAAACTTGCTCAGTCTCTAAAAATTCACATCAAAAGCAAGTGTTCTTCTCAAGCTCATGTGTAAGTTAAAAAAAAAAAAAATCTAATCTTTGTAAGTAGCTCGATCTGATCTGGTTTGGAACTACACGAAGAGGGGGGCGTTTTGCTTCATATTTTCTTCATGAGGGGAGGGGAGAAGATTTCTTGGGGTAATATTGCTGTTATCGTAAGTGGTGCAGTTCAGTGATGATAAAATAGAACTCATGCGTGGCATATTTTTATTGGAAGGCTGTTATTTAAAGAAAAATAGATGGACCGGTTATAAGTATTTCTGTTTTTAATATTATTTTTGTTTTGAGATTTGAAAAAATTGAATTGTTTATTTTATTTTGTATTGAAAGTTGAGAAAGTTGTAATGATTAGTTGAGATGAATTGAGAGGAGTTCATCAACCAAACGAAGTGTTTTAATGCTCTTTTTTTTTTCAATGATTAAAAAAAAGAAGTAACAGCTTTTTGGCAATACTCTGCCTTCATAGTAATTATGAGTTTGCATTAGATTATTATGTAAATGTAAATCACTATAAAAAAATTATTTATTTATAATGAATTAATTTTAATAAAATAATTATTTACAATTAAAATTAATTACAAATTTTTTTTAATTATAATAAATTAATTATAAAAACTCGTTTTTCTTTTAATGAATATAAAATTTACA
This sequence comes from Juglans regia, assembly GCF_001411555.2. Taxonomy (NCBI): domain Eukaryota; kingdom Viridiplantae; phylum Streptophyta; class Magnoliopsida; order Fagales; family Juglandaceae; genus Juglans; species Juglans regia. Next base: position 7,272,871 of record NC_049906.1, on the reverse strand, counting down.
TAATATTATATAATTTTATATTTGATTATTTCACCTAAAATTTATTGTCATATTAGATTTTCTATTTATTAGTTAAAATATTAATAATTTATTAATAATATTTTTTCTAAATTATTTTTCCTATTAAATTTTTTTCTAAATTAAGAACATACAGGAAAATATTGTTTTTTTTTTAATTTTAATTAATCATAAATATCACCTATTTCTAGGCAAGGTTAAGAGTCGATAAATTATATCAACCCACAATTATAACCGAAAAATAAAAATAAAAAAAGAAAGAAAAAATTCTTTGTTGCAAGAACTTTCTCAAACGTGGCGTTTCTCATGTACTCCCCTTCCGATCCATATCCTAATAGCAAACCAGCAATAAATATTTTTGGCGATTCCTATGTCTATGAAGTTTTTCGATAAATTATGTCATAAGAAATCAAATTTTTGGTAAATGTAACTTTTTTGTTATGACTTGAGAATATTTTAGTAAATGTAACTTTTTATGACAGAAGCATTATTAATGTATTAACTAATTATACTTCTATAATTGGAAATTTCGGAAAATACATTTCATTGCGCAGTGGGCTACATCCAAAAATATTTTTAGAAATATTTCACTTATCGTTATTCCACCCTCTTTGCCAAGTTTCCATAGTGAGAAAGACCCACTTTTTCTTTTATAAACTGGCTTGTAAATATGCTGCTTCATACAGCGCGCGGAACTTCATTTATAATATTAGATGCTTAATTTTTTTTTTTTTTTAAAAAAAAAATTACACTTCTATAATAACTTTTTATAAACTAAATTTTTAGGAAGACTAAAATTGAGAAAACAAACGATTTTCTAGTGTTTGGTTTTGACATGATCACAGTATTTCATTACTTTTTATTGTTTGGTGAGTATTATTTTATGAGTCATTCTACTCGTTATTCCTATATCACATGTATACTAAAGTTGATTTTTTATTTATTTTATTTTATTTTTGATAAACTAAAGAAAATCTTTTATCCTTCATCCATATATTACACATTTGGTGAGGAAAAAAATAAATATAAAAAATAAAAAAATCATATGTAGTGTGTGGTACTGTAGAAATGATGAGTAGAATTCAGCTTCTTATGATAGATGCACTATTCTTCAACTTGAATAATATTTTTATAAACTAAATATGGTTAAATGCAGAATTAATTAGTTTTTTCATGACTTTGTTAAGATATAATTTAAATAATCAATCTGCTTAAATTTTTTAAATAAGTGTATGGTTTTGATCAGTTTGAATCATGACACTATACTGCTTTTCATTTAATTAAAATATTCTGCCTCACTTATTAAGTGACAATTTGTCTCATACTTCATTAAGATTTTCTAGTTCCTAATTTGCACAATAAAAGAAAAATCCGAAACTCAATTAGACGTATAAAAAGCGAAAAATTCAATTTCGAGAGAGAAATTACTGAAATATATATAGGAAATGAATATAAAAATGTGTTCCTTATTTCCGGGGGCAGAACTACCACGAAGCTTGGAGGGGCTTTGGCTGTCCAAAATTCTCAAAATTTGATGAAAATTAAGTTTTAAAAAGTATTTTTATAAAATATATATAAAATTAATATTTGACTCATTCAAAATTATTTTTTTTAACTTAACCCTTAAACCAGATTAATTTTATGGTTCCTGCCCTGCTTATTTCTGAGGAGAAAGACGACCAAGGCTACGGCAAATACCTGAAAGACGACTATAGCAGCGTTACTGCTACGTGCAGTTCTTGGGAACCTAACCCAGGTACCACATTCTCAGTACTATGCATTCATATAAACTAATTATGAGTTTGCATTACATTGTAAATAAGGACTACGTAAAAATATAAGAATGAAGATAAAGTGGTAGTAGTGTTTGTGAAAGAGGTAAATTTTATATATAATTTTAACACTTAACACTATTCCATATGTGTTAGCCAAATTCTTCATAATTAGTAAATCCAATACGTGAAATATTTAATTAAATAAAAGTATATTGTAAAATCTGGATTCGAATTTAAGACATATGTTCTAATACCATGTAAAATTACCATTTATCCAAAAAACTTGAGTAGAATTTGTTACTGATTTTATTATTAATTTTATATCTCAACAGCTTTCAAAACCCGTGGGTAGGCATGTTCATCCGACCCGACCCAAAAACTCATTATTCTGACCCGACCCGAACAAGCAAGCTTCCGTTCGGCCGTTGGCCGATTAACCAATTGGCCGACCCGATAACCATGCCGGAATAACGGGTATTCCGACCCGATAACCATGCCGGAATAACGGGCCGTGGGCATGTTTAATTTATCAACCTAGTGAAAAAAAAAAAAAAGAAACCAATTTCCCTCGAAACTAATAAAACTACTCATGCTTCGTTAAAACTTTCTATTGCATTTGCATATTCCTGGAATTGGTCATTTTGAATCTTGTTGTTAGGCTGCTGTCCTCTCCAACAAGCTTCTCATGTACTCCCCTTCAATATCCTTTCTTTTGTAGGTGATTTTGTTTTGAGTAATGTTACATAAAGTTATATAGCGTTGAAGCGTCGTGTAGTCGCTTTGAAAAAAAGTGAGGTCTATTATTAAAAAATTAATTTTCTTTTCATGTAGGTCTCGTATTTATTCACTTTTTTTAAAGTGATTATGTGACGCTTGCATACTCACGTCTGCAACTATCATTTCTCTTCTATTTTTTATAATAAAATTAGTGTATAGCGAATTAGAACATGTTTGAGAATACAACTATTCTTAAGATATTCTTAGCTAGACTACTTTACTACTATTTACAAATTATTAACCACTATTTATAAACTATTCACTACTATTTTACTATTATTTACAAATTGTTTTACTAACTATACTATTCAGAAATGATACATATACAAATATTTTTTAAATGTTTACACAAGGCGCGCACTCCTTAATAAAAATATATTTTTTTTTTTAGTTCACATACGTTATAATCAAATGTATTTAAAATAAATTAATGTTTTATTAAATAGTTGTCATGTAAATTTTGTTAAATAATCGTGTCTATATATTTTTTATAACCATAGTTGAGTACTGCTACTTCAACATTCTCTGTCACTTTTCCTATTATTCCAATGAACTGGAATGCCTTTATTCTTCCGAAGGCATTCTTCCCGCGGGAAATCAAAAGCAATATTGTTAAACCTTTTGTTATCAGCATTTGATATCAATTTCTGATCACATTGTCTTCATTACATTGTCATACGTACGTACAGGAATAAAGCGACCAACTGTTACTGTTTCTAAGCCGCCCCCGCCACCAACATTATAAATCTAGAGAGAGAGAGAGAGAGAGAGAGAGTGTAATGCAGAGCATTTGAAGACTCGATCGAGCAAGTAGTGGTATTACAAAATGAAGACTCGAGCATTAATAATATGATCTCATTTTTCATATTTTGGTTTTATTTTAATTTATGTTTGCCTTACTGCATATTGTTTTTTTGTGTGTGGATGGAATTATTTCATATTGTATGCAAGGAGATATTACAAATATCAAAAGATATGTGGACATTGCAAATTTATTGGTAGTTAGAATGAATATTTCAAATGAATAAAAAATATTAAAAAATTATTTTAAGTGATATAGAAAAAATACATATATATAAAGAAGATATAAGGCATATTGTAAAAAATAAAAATAAAAAAATAAAAAAGAAAAAAAAAAGAGTTTTGTCATGTATTATAGATAATAAGATAGACAAACTATATATATATTGGGACTGCTTTATGATCCACATTAAAATTTTATTTTTTTCTAAAATAACTACATTAGGCTTATACCCCCCCCTATGACTAGAACTAGCACTGCTGTTCATTAAATCTAATATATACATGCTTTAAACTATAAGACATGCATGAAGATCGAATTTTTAACATGGATAAGAGGTCATGAGCAGTCAACTGTCGGAGATTGAGAGAGGCAGAAATGGATAGGCACATGGAAAAGAAACTTTTATATGCTTATGATCCACTTGCCTCCACACCCTATAAAACCCTCCGTGGACAAGAAGAACATAAGCAAAATTATCCAAAAATAATTATAAAGGAATCTAGGAGGTTTGGAGATGAAGTTTGGGTCGACATGGACTACAACAAATTCCAATTTTTTTCGTGAAAGATTTTGGTGGCAAAATGCCTCAATTCTGTGGAACAATCTCTTTGCCCACCAATTCTAATTGTGGGCAGCTCTTGGAATATTACTTGCGACATTAAATATCTCTCTACCAAAAGTCCAACTCACGGGAAATTCCTACTTTATCCGGCCAATAAAAGGGCGGCCAAAGGCTTCTAATCTCGCCACAAATAGACAATGATTTTGTTGTTATTCAGGAGATCGAAATAGTACATATTGCCACCACAAGTGCTAGTGGATTATAGTTTACCGACGGAGATATTTGGTGGGAATAACTTCTTTCCCAACCAGACTCAGTTGTCAATAAAGGTGAGAGCTGCACCATTTCCCACAGAGTCTACAACCCAATATTGTTCATTTCCATGAACTCAACCCACAAGACAATTTTTCAATAAGTTCTAATTTACTATTTTCTACAAACATCATCTTGTCAGGAAAAATATTTTTTCCCACAAAAACATGTTTCATAGAAAATATTGATGTTTTGGAACTTTTCCCACAAATTGTTAACATCATTAATTGTCAATTATCCTTGTATTTCTTGTACAAAGGGCCGGAAAAACCAAACAATACATTTTTTATTTTTGCATGAATGTTGCTATAATTGTCGGAAATAATTAAGTAGAAGTTGTTTCCTATTGTTTGGTCATTCTTATGTGTCCAACAAACAGGGAAAAACATGCACATGATCCATATAACAAAATTTATATACAGAAGTCTTATTAACATTTCAATATATCCCCTTTCAATCAAGGTTATGGAAATACATCCATGTTTGCAAAGTGGGAAGTACAGGAGGGTCACCTACATGTTGCGTTGTTTATAACATATATTTGCGTCTAACTGCATATTTTTGGCTCTAGACACACATAGCTTAAAAGAATTTCACTGTTGAGACAACTTCGATTCATCTCCCCAATAACTCACCACATAGCATCTTTATCCACATATCAGGGCTGATAACTACCTGGAAAAAATATTCAAAGCATATTAGCCAATAATTAACTTTTCTATAGTACTAGGACACTACAACAAATCAATTGTTCTTGCTGATACCCATAGATTTTGAGACATTATGTGGCTTTATAAATCTGCCCCAAATCCAAATGGTGATTTCAGGCACCATACTCAAGTTTATCATAAAATCCTCATGCAAAGACCCCCAAAAATTTATTACTATAACATCCTATAGATTTGTTGGGATCATTGCTATGGGTTTATACAATATGTTGAGGAGCCATTGAACAAGACTTGAAGTCCATTCATCACTCTAGTATGTATCTAACACATAACACATACAAGTTCACAATGATCGGCCATATAAAATCCACCATCTAATATTTGAACAGACCCTTATAAAACACTACAATATCCTAGCTTCATACATTTTTATCCAACTATTAAAGATGCACCATCAGTTTAATCTTTTTTGAAAATGATGACTTCCATATTCAAACATGATGAACTAGGGAAATAATCTAAATCATATTTCAGAAATGACTAATATGGATAGGTTTTCCTTGCCAGTAACTTACTCATGTCCAAGTATATTTTTCCAAATGATTGGTGGTTTCCAATTTTCTCAACTTTCACTCGACAACTGCCTTCTATGAAATTTGTGGGATGTTTGCTGGAACCCCTGGGATGCAGCTACATGCATGCACTACAACGCAATTGCTTTTTAGTGACGATTGAGAAATTGTGACAGTCCATAGATCGTCACTAAAAGGCATTTTCTGTGACAGTTTCTGGAAACCTTCACTAAAGATAGAATGAGATTTTTTTACATTCCAACGTATGGAAAATATACGTTCGAACATCACATATATATTCAAACATTGTGTCTGTTTACGTTTGAACGTAAAATGTTTTGGCACAACCGTTCGCACGTTATTAATTAACGTTCGAACGTAAAAAGTTTGCGCCAATGTTCGAACGTTAAGTAATAACGTTCGAACGTTAAGTAATAACGTTCGAACGTTCATTGTAAATTTAAATTAAATAACTTTAATTTAAAATTTATGTGGTTTTTATTGTGCATAATTTGTGAATAAGTCTAAAAAATTGAATTGTATATATTTATATATACACAATTTGTAATATATAAATATATATTTATGTTTATATATATTTGAAATGCAGTGATTTAGTATTAAAGTTGAAAAATATAACATCAAAGAAGATTGAAAATTGAAATTAACAAACGATAGAAATATTCAATAATATTTTTCATTACAAATATTAAAAATAAAATACAAGATTTAATAAAATGTAGTAAACAACAGTCAGATGATAACGTTATCCGCAAAAGTCGAACTCCGTACCTCCTCAGTCAAGGTATCAACCTTGTCGTTGAGGATAGTTACACGATGGGTGAGTTCGGCAACAGACGCCAATATAGCCTCGAGCGATCGATCGATCTTATGATCGATACGCGCAGTCAGCTGTGAGATGACCGCATCAACCCAAGCAGGCCGCACATCTCCTGCAAATGTGCTCGACGTATGCTGACTACTACTCTCGACATGACCTGGCTCAGGCTGCATCGGAGGAACTAGATCCTCTACAGGGGCTAGCTGACGTACCCTCACCTGTCCAATGCTACGTCGATGCGTGGTCATGTCGAGGGGGCTCATCTGATCTTTGACCCGCTCCTCTGGCTGGGTCGGCACTCCCCGTGCAAGTAATAGTCGGCTGATTAGGACACCGTATGAGAGATTATCCATGGAGACGATGCTCGCCTCGTAACGGATCCTCTCAAAGATGTGCAGTGGCAAATCTATAGGATCTCCACGTGCCACTCGTATCAAAAATTGTGCCCGAAGCCGACTAAATGTGGTTTTATGAGCCACGGGATCGACATTTGTTGCAACAATAAGGTGCAACATGCGGAAGAAATGCAGCAGATGGTTCTGGTTGAAGGGGTTCTTCCGCTCGATCTGCATGCGGTCCCTCCCGGTGAGGATGTAGAAATCCTCGTCTCGGTCATCATCCCGAGCCTCGACGCCAATATCCTCAGCCTCTGACTGGCCTGCATCTCTGGCTGATGCTGGCTCAAATGCCTGGCCAGTAGATGATGTAGAAGTGCCTACATCCTCACGGGGTGTTGAGTGTGCAAATGTCTCAACTCCTCGATGAATCCCAAGGTACTCGCCGATGACATCTGGTGATACCTCAATGGAAACATCGCGTACAATCACGGTGTGAGAGGATGCATCATGAGGCATGTCACACATCCCCATATAAAATTCTTGAACCGTTGAGGGGTATACCTTCCCCCTCAATGTGCAAATATTTCCCCAGCCTCTACTGAGGAAAACATCTCTCAGGTTCGTCTGCTGCCAACAGAGTTCGTCGAACTCATTAATCAGGACCTTTCGCTCTACCATAACAGTACGAGCTCCGATACGGGTAGTGTCCGGTGTGGCTCCTTCCCTCCCTCGTTTCCTAGTATGCAGTGGAAGAGCCATATCCTGAAAATAGAAAAGGAAAAAAAATTATTTATATTAATGCATTTTTTTGTATTAATTTAAACCTGCTCTGCATTAACGTTCGAACATTTTGTCTTTCACATTCGCACGATCAATAATGTAAATAAATTGATGTTCGAATGTAAAACAAATACGTTCGAATATAAAACATAGACGTTCGAACATAAACAGTAAATAAATATTGGCTGACGTACGTTCGGACGTTTATGTTTTACGTTCAAACGTATTTGTTTTACGTGTGAACGTAAATACGAACATCCGAACGTCGAAGCATGAATAACATAGAAAATCACTACGTTCGGACGTTATAATTAAACGTCCGACCGTATGTGATTTACGCTCGAAAGTAAAATATTCACGTTCGAACGTATGTCGTTTAATAATATTTAAAGTATACATTAAACGTTTATGAAAATTGATGAATAAAACGTCCGAATGTAAGAAGGTTACGTTCGAACGTAGAAGTCGTAACGGCTCTGTAATTTAAACGTCGTACGTTCGAACGTCTTGGTGAAACGTTCGAACGTTACGACGCAGAGCTGAGTCGACTCAGCCATTATTAAAATCTCGAAAATTTCTCTACAAGGTTCTAAATGCCGAAATGTCACTGTAGAAATGAAGTATACACTTCAAGAAATATTTCTATGGTGACTATTCGGCCAATGGCTGGCCGTGGTGGCCGGAAAATGAAGTTGAATATCCGGCCACCACTTATCCGATTTTAAACAAAACTCAATCCAAATCTCAATACAATATATGTTATTGGAATAAAAGATGAATGCCTACCTTTTTGTGACGGTTGTGGCGGAGTTGACGGCGGCGGTGACGGAGGCATGGCGGCGTGCAACGTAACGGATGTTTGTAATTACGTTTTGGAAATGTCGTTTCGACGTTCGGTTTTGGCCTTATATACACAGAACGTTCGAACGTAATAATAATTACGTTTGAACGTTTGTCAATTTAATTTCAAAAATAATATCTATAATATATTATATTATAAATGTTTATGTTATATATTAAGATGTTATATAATATTATTGACAATTAAGTCAAACTGGTTTGACGTTTGTGAGTACTTATTATATTTATAAAGTTTAGCAATATGTTTATACATGTTGTTGTGATTTTATACTTACTCTTGAAATAATTGTGATTATTGTTTGTAAATTTTGTGAATAGTTTATGAGTTTATGGTCTTTATTGATGAATTAATATGTGTATAAATATTATTATAAGAATATTGTGAATATTCTGTAATATGGATTTAATACATAAATATTCTTTATTGTATACATTTATGTTCTCATTTAAAGTATTATGCTATCATACTATATAATGTAGTATATAGTTATAGATATATACAATGTAATATATATATTATATTATAAGTTAGTACATAAGTTAGAATTTAATAAGTAATAATTTAATATATATCCTTAAAAGCAAAATATATATATGATATAGTTTATATATTATATACATTTATGTTCTCATTTAAAGTATTATGATATCATACTATACAATGTAGTATATAGTTATAGATATATACAATGTAATATATATATTATAATATAAGTTAGTATATAAGTTAGAATTTAATAAGTAACAATTTAATATATATCCTTAAAAGCAAAATATATATATGGTATAGTTTATATATTATATACATTTATGTTCTCATTTAAAGTATTATGCTATCATACTATACAATGTAGTATATAGTTATAGATATATACAATGTAATATATATATTATATTATAAGTTAGTATATAAGTTAGAATTTAATAAGTAACAATTTAATATATATCCTTAAGATTTATATATATAGTATAGTTTATATATTATATACATTTATGTTCTCATTTAAAGTATTATGCTATCATACTATACAATGTAGTATATAGTTATAGATATATACAATGTAATATATATATATTATATTATAATTAAATATATAAGTTAGAATTTAATAAGTAACAATTTAATATATATCCTTAAAATTTATATATATAGTATAGTTTATATATTATATACATGATTTATGTTCTCATTTAAAGTATTATGCTAGCATACTATACAGTGTAGTATAGAATTATAGATATATACAATTAAAAATATATATTATATTACAAGTTAGTATATAAGTTAGAATTTAATAAAGAAAAGTTATATTGTATATTTTATAATAAATATAAGTTATATTTCCTACTAGTAAGGAAATATTGTCGTTGATAATTATATATATAGTTAATATTTTTTTCTCAATAACTATATAATTTTAATTATAGTATATCTATTATCATGTAGTTGATGCATCTGCACGTCACGGTCGTGGCTATACACGTGGAATCTCTCTTAAAAAAATAGAAGACACGGTAAACTAAAGGTCACAATTCCTGATAATTCCACTGGAGGAGTGGATGATAGTGCAGCAGCGCTTTCCTCCTATATTGGCACAGTAGTTCGAGCTTATGCTCCATTTTATGTGCGCTCATGGCGAGATGTTCCGAATAAGATTAAGGAGCACATTCGAAGTCGTGTGTTGGTGAGTTTACTTTTCAGTACATTTTTTTCACCTAGATTAATATATTATATTTTTGACCTGATTCCTTTGTTAGGATAAATTCGACTTTGACTTTGGCCATAGCGAGGATTTGAGAACCGTGAATGAGTTGATGGCTACACTATTCCGACGTCACAAAGGACAATGTCATGACCACTTCAAGAAGTTTGAGACGTTGGAAGAGGCTGCGCAGTCTCCTTTTCAGTAGATGAAGTTAGATGATTGGAGAAAGTGTTGTGATCTTTTTGCATCTCCAGATTATCAGGTATTTTATATTTATATCTTTTAATTATTTACATTCATATTCGTTCTATATATTATATGCATGTGTACATATTACAATTAATATTTTTAATATATTTTATAGCACTTGAGTTCTACAAATGCACATAATAGATCCGCTCTGACTGTCCATCATCGTGCCGGTTCAAGGTCATTCCACCGTCTTCCTGAAAAACTGGTAATTAAAAAATTATAGAATTCATTTAGTTTCCTGATATTCTTTCTGATAAGTACCAACATTATCTTTTTAAAATTGCTAATATTGTCGCTTTGTTAGAAACGTGATGATCCTGAAAATTTTTTCCTCATTCATGTCTATGCTGCTGCTCACACTAATGAGCATAGTGAGTGGATGGATCCTGTCGCTGCAGATAATTATGTAAGCAGTATTAATTTTGTTCAATAAATTATTTATATAACATTTTAATAGGTTATTTCTTATTTCTATTTCTTTTAATACGTTACTAAATTATTTACGATCATTACCTTTTAAATTGCAGAGAAAAATGATGGAGATGCAGTCGGCTTCTGAGGAATCATCTCCTAGTGACATAGGCATATTCACGCAAGTGCTCGGGCCGCAGTCTAGTATGGCAAGAGGTTTGGGACGATCTATCAAGCATAAATGTTCATCTTTCTCAACCTCATCAGCTTCACAAATTAATAATCTTACGGCAGATTTAGAAACTGCACGGCTTGAGAATGAGTATATGAGGTCGAGACAGCAAGAGTTAGAGTCTCTCTTAAAACGACAGTCTCATTTAGAGACGCGTTTCCAGAACCAACAGAGAGACCAAGAGGAAAGAATACGCAGTGAAGTGCAAGAGCAAGTGCAACGAGAGATGATGATGCAAATAGAGCGTATTATGTCGTTGCAACAGAATCCCCGTGGGTGAGGGAAAAAGAAGAAATATATTTTATCAATATTTCTGACTAGTTTTAATATCTAATTTTGTACTTTTATAAGACATTGTTATTATTAATTGGGTATGTAATATAATATAACATTGGTATTATGTTTTTAAATTTTATGAAATTAGTATTTCTGATCTGTACGTTCGAATGTAAATAAAAATCGTTCGAACGTTGGTTCACACTCTAACAAACGTTCGAACGTAAATATAATTTGATCGTTCGAACGTCAAACTGTACGTTCGAACGTATTCACGCTAAAACGAACAAACCGTTCGAACGGTAAAGCGATTAACGTTCGAACAAGGAACTTGCATTCGAACGCTCCTTCGTTTACATTCGAAATAACGTCCGAACATTATACGCACTATGTTTGAACATTTACGTTTACGTTCGAACAAATATTCGAACATTTATTGTAGTTAACGTTCGGACGCATTAACATTCGAACGTAAATATATGACGTTCGAACGATTTTCAACGAACGTAAAATTCTCTCATTCGAACGCCAATCGGTCGGGTGAACGTCCGAATGTAAATATGATACTTTCGAACGATATTCAGCGAACGTCAAATTATCTCATTCGAACTCCAATCGATCGGGTATAACGTCCGAATGTTTTATTTTACGTCCGAACGTTATTTTCTGTGACAGTTTATAACCGTCACAAAAACATGAACATTCGAACGTTGTACCGAGCGGAGCACTTCCATCCGTCACTAAAAATATTTTTTGTGACGGTTGAACAGTAAACCGTCACCAAATGTTTTCTGTGATGCACTTTAGGTGACGGTTGTGGTGACGGTTTAAAACCTTCACCAAATATGTTTAGTGATGGTTTGCCCTTTTTTGGTGACAGTTTCCTCTATCACAAAAGACACATTCTGTTGTAGTGATGCTAGTGTATCCCTGTACAGAATGAATTGTTGGTTTTAATCTAAAGATTCACCAATGAATTTAATAGCACTACAAACAAGCGATGAAATAGGAGAAGATACTCACCTCATCATAAAAACCACGAGTTTCACCTAACATACCATCACCTTGCCAAGTAGGTATGCACATGAATATATCAAGTTTTATATTCCCTAAAACAATATGCCTATATAACGACAACTAATCCCATTCCTCTTGTTCTAACATCACATCACCAACACTTTCCACACTGCACATCAACAAATTGGAATTTCACACATTGTCATGCCCATAGGGTGTATACAAAACACAAATAGGCAGAGATTTGAGAATACAGTATCAGCAATAGGCAGAGATTTGACAGAGATATTTACCTTCCTAGGCATTGGAATTATTCGGCACTCTAGTGAGGTTGAACGTGGCAACACCTGGCGGCAGTGACTAGACATCGAAGGATGGCGAACAATTGAACGGTTCTTACATAAGAATAGAAAACCCTGATAGCAATGAGAGGAGAAATCAAGGGATTGTTGGAGAGGTTGAGACAATGTCTGGACAATTGGGGAGTACGAAGTTGAGAAATTTCCATCGACGACTGAGAGTTTGCTCAACTAGGTGGTTTTCAACTTTGAGAGTTAGACGAAGCCACCGTCTACTTTCACAGCCAAAAGGAATTATTTTAGAGCTTAGCGTGTAAGATACATAACCCTTTTACCATGACTGTTTTCTAATCACAATATATGTTTTTCCACACCGTGGTTCACTCGACGCACAAAATTTGGTAGTAAATATTGAATATTATTTTGGTGCCTATGTTGTGTGGCATAAACTTGCTATTTCCCACCAACTGTAGTCTTAGAAATAAAACTCATGGAAAAAAGCCCTATTACTTGTAGTGAGGGGATGTATGGCAGGATGGTAAATGGTATCAGAACAGTTCTGTTAATGCTTAAATTCGGACAACATCCAGAATGGGAGAAAGAGTCATCCCTGGCTCACTGAATTGATTCGGGCTTCTATGATTCAGTTTGAAGCTCACAATGGCAGTTTGGAGCGTCGGTATAGTGCCCATACATACATCCATAGCAATAAATAGTAAAAGAATACATGAATTATAAATATAGAAGGAAACACATAGCTTGAAGAAGATCTCTATATCTTTTCGTTAAAATTGCCCAAAAGTCCCTTTTTTCTCCTCTTTCTTTAGATCCTAGATCCTTTTTTTATCGAGACCTTGGGAATGAGGAATATCAACTTTATGACACTTCATCATAAAGTTGCCTTTCTCACTCAGCTTTTGGCTTGTCTTGTCCTCTCCTTTACTCCTCTTACTTCCTGATGACAACTTTATGGTGGGCTAGGCCTAATGCATCTTAGGCTTGGTATATTTACTCCCAACAAGTTCCATTGATGCTATTAGAAGTAGCCCATTTTGTGAGGTTATGTACAATAAAATTGATACTTCTATTGATCTTTATGAAATGACTACAACGAGTTATCTCTAAGAGTTTAGAAGATTGTGATACCCCATATAATAAGGATAAAGGTAGGTGGTGTATAAGATTTCACATTGTTTGGAAATGAGAAGTTCATGCTCTTTATAAGGATTCAATGAGGCTCCAATTGTATCATTAACTAGTCCTTTTAAGAGTATAGGTCATGTGATTTAGACTTTTTATTGGGCTTTACAAATGGTATCAGAATCTGTCTCAACCATAAATCTAGGCCCGACAAGGATGTCGAGAAGTAAGAGAGGGAGATTGTGATACTCTATATGATAAAGATAAGGGTAAGTCTGTATGAGATTCCCCATTGCTTGGGAATGAGAAGTTCTTGCTCTTTATAAGGTTTTAATAGGGCTCCAATTGTATCACTAACTAGTCATTTTAGAGTATAGGTCATGTGGTTTATACTTTCCATTGGGGAGTTACATCTCACCCTAGCGAGGATCAAGAACAATGGAACAAGAGGAATGAAGGGAATAGTTCAGGTCAAAAGTAAGTGCAGGACAATCAACAGAATAACTTATGCCAGTTTTGCAATCGAGTACACTTTGGGGAATGCAAAAAGGAAGCTGGACTTTGTTTTCGGTGTGGTAAACCAAGTCACCCCATCAAAGACTACTTATGGAGGCCAAATAGCAATGGGAAACCCAACACACTTCAAATGACCAATTCAGTGACACAAAGTAGCAATCAATGAAATACAGCACCGGCCTGAGTCTTTACACTAACCCCTGGGGAGGATGAGGATAATAATGATGTGGTCATAGGTATTTTCCGCCCTTTTCTCCTTGGGCTACTCTTTCATTCATTTCTGCAGACTATTCTATTTTATTCGCCATATAACATGTAGTGTTGGGAAACAAATTGGTCAATATTAACCTCAACAGGGAGCACAGTTGTATGTGGAAAAGGTATTAGTGAGTATCCATATTCTCTTCCCTGAAGGCTGATGCCGGACATTAGGAAATGATTTTTAGGATGTGCAACAATGGCATGGTACTTAGTATTATGATGGCCTATAGTAGACCTTAGGAACAAATGTATGGCCACCAAGGGGAAACTTCTAAGAGATGGACCAGGAGCCTAAATTTAAGAATGGAATAGAGACTTAAATGGAGAAGTTCAGTCATCAACTATGAAGAGGGAAGTACTAATTGAGGAGTTAGTCATGAGCACATAGGACGAACTTGTGGAAGTAGATGTGGGGATCTTTATAACCCATAACAAATTCTGAGGATGAAAATTTTATAAGGAATGAGGATTGTAACAACTTAGCCCAAACTAAACCTTAAACCCAAGCATGTTACCCAAACCCTATTTTTCTTCCTAATTTATTTTTCCTTCATTTTTGTAACACCCCACTCCCCAAGTTTAAGAATAAAATTACTTTTCGAAATTCTTGGGAGCCAGAGTGCTTTATTGACCTTGACTTAAAAATATTTTCTTTTATTTTAAAGGCAACACCAAGTACAAAAATTCCTTATAATAAATAGTGTCGTTTTGAATTAAAATATTGAAATCATAACTGAGAGTGCGAGGAAGTATTTATTAAAATTTCTCAACCCTATGCTATAAAAATCATAACATAAAATCTCTGTACATGACTGAAGCCACTGTCACGCCTCCTTGGACTAAGTCCCTTCCTGCAGCTCTATCGTCATAATTATCCTAACCTGGGGTGGTTTAAAAACATAAAAGCAAACTAAAATGAGTCGATGACTCAATAAGAAACCCATTATAATGTAAACATACTTAACATAAAATTTAAAAAAAAAAAAAAAAATCATGTTGAGAACTTAGAATCATGATTGATCATATTGATGTTTATGCTATGCATTATTGATTTATCTGAATTAACTGATTGATCAGATTTTTCTGACTGATCTAACTTATTTAGCTAGCCAACACATTTAACCTTGTGTACAAGGTTATGCAATAACTTCCCCTGCTGCAGCAAAGGAAGCCGACTGTGCAGTACTCTGGCATTCGACAGTGGACCACACTTGAGTTTGTGGCTTGCACGCCCACCCTGAAATTGCACTGATACCATGCACCTAAATGACCATATGATTAACTGCTATAAGCTTATCTTGCCCTTGATCTTATGAAAGGTTACATGTCTTATGTAACGTGAGATGCATAATACATACATAACTATAATATACAAAATGAAATATGATGAATGGCGTGCTTGTAAATATCATAACATGCGTGGTACGTAAACACTAACTTTAATAATAATATATATAACTAGCTAACATATGCTAATCCTAATTCATGATCAATCTATTTATCTTGTAGTGTTACTTTCTAAAATTTGTGACACAAAAATTGATCACGATGTTGAATTGGGAGGTTTATGGTTTTTTCAAATAACAAGCGGAAATGAGATATTTACAGAGCAATTTGGGAGAGGGTGTTTGAGTTTAACTTGGTTAAAGAGTTTTATCGTGAAGATGACTTGTAGAGTTGTATCCTTGTTGTAATAGAATGTCGACAAGTTTGGGCTCGAGTTGGACTCAGTCACGATCATTTAAGAATAGAGTTTGAATTTAAAAATATGATCTAATAGTTCATTCAATGTAGAATTGACAATAACTGAGATTGCAGAGAGAACTTCAATTAGTCTCTATAATTTATCATTCTTGGGTTTATCCAATATGGCCGATTAAATATAATTTACGTCCAATAAAAATTATTAATATCTCGACCTTAGAATTATTGGGTCTGGTCGTTACAATATTTTTTTCCCTTTTTTCTGTTACCTACGTCGTCCCCCCCCCCCCAGCTTGTGACCCAGCACCCAATGCCTCCCTTCTCTCACATCGGCCACTGCCAGTAGCTACAGACAGTGCCAACCTCCAACCCACTACCAAAAGAACACTCCTCGAGCCACCCCGCTACAGCACCCAAGGACATGGCAAGCACCCATCGTGACCCTTCCCATGTTGCTGCTGAGAGCCACTTTTGTGAGACCCCAAAAATTAGGGTATTTTAATTTATATATTATTATTATTAGTATTATTTATTTTATTTTATTATTCTCTTGGAGCCCAATGGCTTATTGTGGGTTAGAAGAGCTTTTTTTTATTGTGTAGTGAATTGTTGGGCCAAATGGAGAGTGTAAAATGGGCCCAGCCAGTGTGTAAGTGGGAGCCCAACCCCTCTACCCAAAAACGACATTGTTTTGAGCCTAAGGATGGAAAATCCTAAAGTTTTTTTTCTTCCCTCCTCTTTCTCCACAACCCTCCCCCAGCCTCTCTCTCTCTCTCTCTCTCCCCTTTTCTTCTTTTGTAGCAATGAACTATGCATGTCGTCCACCACCTCGAGCCATGTGCGGCCAGCTTGGTCCTTCCACCGTCAGCAACCTCCTCAGCGTCTTCCCCCTGCATCTCTCTCTCTCTCTCTCGGGGGAGTGCACACTCTCTATCGTTCTGTATTTCGTTGATCAGGCAAACTGTGGCTATCGTCCACCACACCGTGACCCAACACCCAATCGGTAAGCATCTACCGTTTTCCCTCTCCCTCAGTTATCTCTTTTTAGTCTCTCGAATTCTCTCTACTCATTCTCTCTTTCCTAGGGCTTCGTCGTAGTCCACCACTCATAGGAGCTCGTTGGTGGTTGCTCGACCACCCCCTCACCCTTTCCTCTTGTACTCGGTCAATCCCCCTATCGTACCCAACTCAAAATTAAGTCTTGATCTCTCTCCCTTTTAGGGTTGCGCCACTGCCAACCACAATGGGCCACCACTCCCAGTGGTTGTCTGACCACCCCCTTTCCCTCTGTTAAACTTTGATTCCCTTGAAAAATTTGTCTAACCTGTGCCAAGCCACCCATTTATGGGTTATGCACCATCACCAACCACCACCATCCATCCACCCATTGTTCTTTTACCAGTTGATCCCTCATTGTCCGGATCTATCCCCATCACCATGCCCCATCTCTGCCGTTGCAATCAACGTGCTGTCGGGATTTGTCATTGTCCACTGTGCGCTGCCACTACAGCCTTCGTACTCCATCACTCTTGGCACTATGTCAAAACCCCAAGAAAAGTGGCCCATAGCCAAGCTGCCCATGCCCTGACACTGTCACTGAAAAGCCAGGATAGTCCCTTGATGTTGTCGCTGACATGCCTTTACAGCCCCACAGGCATGCCATGTCCCCTGCCATGACATGCCCAGGATGCCCAGCGAGGTTAGTGAGAGCCATCCTTACACGCAACCCAGCACCTAGCACAGCCCCAACATCAACCCAGTACACAGCACAGCCCCAGCATGCGCACGCCTAGCGCTCAATATAGTGGCACCAACCCAGGCCAACGCCCAGGCCCCCTACTTGGGCCATGCCACAACAGCAACAACAATAGCTGCATAGCTTAGTGCCCAGGCCCCTTGCCTGGGCCATGCCACAGCAGTAGCAAAAACAGCAGGACTAACGCCCAAGCCCCACACCAGCAACATGGCCAACCTCGCCAGCCATGGGCCAGCCTAGGCCATGATCCAACATGGGGCCCATCCAAGATGTAATTTACAAGGGGACCTTTTAGAATTTTCCCACTTATGTTATTACTTTAAATAGGACCCTTAGTCATTTCATTTAGTTCTTTTGGAAAATTGCCTTGGTGGATAGTCTATTTGTTCTTGAGATCTTTTCGGTGCCTTTGCACTTGGGCTACTTGGATGTAATTCGTGAATCCCAAAGAGATGATCATCACCTTACAATTCGAGAATAGGTGTTGAGTCCATTTATCCATTGTATGATTATTTTCCATTCAATCTTCATATCATCCATTCTTGTTCATTTATTTTCTTGTTTGTTCATATATTTTCTTACCTCACAAACATATTTTAATCCTCCATCTTTCCATTCCCATATTTTCCTAATTTTTACTTTCCGAAGTTAGCCTCTCTTCATTCAAATTAGCCCTAGCCGAAACACTAAAAGTCCCACAAGGAAATTCCTATATTTTAGGAATCCTCATCTCATCTTCTAAATCCAATCCCTAAAATCTAGGAACTTACTTAGAATCACTCAATCCCAAAAATCACTCAATCCCTAGAATCACTCAAGTCAACCAAAGACCCTCATCCCTTGCCATATTTGAAATCCCATCATTCCTAAATTAATTCCTACAATTTAGGAATCTTAGCTCACTCATCTCCATCTTTCCAAACCCTAGCAAATCATCCTACATGCCAACCCTAGTCCACCATTTCCCAAATTCGTAATTCCCCTTCGCCACCATCCAAACCTTAGCCTCACTTCACCATACCAACCCTAAGCATCATCCAAGTGGCGCCAACATCAAAGACAACCTTCAAACCGTTTCACATTGCATCGAACACACAAATTCATCACTTAGATCACCCCCAACACATCATCAGCATCAATTTCAGCACTAAACATTATACCTTCATCAACAGATGGACCCTCCATTGCTATCATTCTTTCAAGGCCAAGCAAGTTGGCAAGACACATTCAGTCAACACAAGACAAGGCAAGCTCGTGGACCTTAATGTTTAGGGACTAGACCAAGGTCCCTAACATTAATTGGTGCTTTCATTGAGAGTGTTATCTTGCTTGGTGATCTAGAGGAGTACTCACTTCTCTTCGAGGTAAACCACGTGATAACTCAATCTTGTGATTGGATTGGGGAATCCCTCTTGGATTCCATTTATTTTTTGTGATTGTGTTGTGAACTTGAAGTTTTGGAGTTGATATTCTAACAATATTTTATTCAAGTTTCAACTTTAATCTAAAATAATAATAATATTAAAAAATAATATTCTAATAATATTTTATTCAAGTTTCAACTTTAATCTAAAACCATCTCATTTCATCTCATTATCCAAACCGCACCTAAGATTCTCTCCATAGCATCCAAGAACAATGACATTTGGCCCTGTTTGTATTTAGAAATTAGTTGAAATAATTTGTGAATAGTAGAATAAAATACTGTTAGAATATTATTTTTTAATATTATTTTGTTTTATAATTTAAAAAAGTTTAATTGTTTGTTATATTTTGTGTAGGAATTTGAAAAGTTATAATGATGAGATGAGATGAATTGAGGTGAGTTTCCAAACGAGCCTAAGTAGAGATGTTCAAGTGTTCTCTAGGTACTAAGTTACACAAATGGCACATCACATGCATGATCTTTTTCCAGTTTAAATGAATAATGAAATGACTATTAATATTTGAAACTTTTAAATTTTCTATTATTTGTTTTAAGTATTTTTTTAACATCCTTAATCATAAAGAAAAAATTTAAAAAATATACAACTTCAGTACTAATAGTCATTTCCTTAACCAATAAGTAAAAATAAAAAATATATAAAATAAATGGAGCAGTAAATGAGTGGTAGAGGCAATAAGCCTATGACATCGGTAATTTTAAGCTGTGATCTTTGGATACAAGCCTTCCATAGGAACTCTACACATACATGCAGTAATGAATGTCACCCTTGCATCATAATACTAGGAAATGAATGGATCCTAGACTAAGGGTGCTCATTTCACATGTGCCCCTCAAGGTCCTGGTTTGAGACTTTTACAGTTTTAAATGGAGGCCATGTGATTCTAGGAAACAACAAGTCTTGTAACATTTTGGGAATTGGGTCAGTGAGATTGAAACTGCATGATGGTATGGAAAGAGTGCTTAAAGAAGTAAGATACATACATGAGTTAAAGAGGAACTTAATCTCTTTAGGAATGCTGGACCAATCAGGTTGCACCTTTAAATCAGAATCTAGTACACTAAACGTTTCGAGGGGAGCTCTTGTAGTGATGAAGGGGGTAATTAAGAATGGACTCTACACACTAATAGGCAAGACAGTAAGTCATGAAGCATCTCCAATCCAACACATAATGGGAGACAAGGTTCTCTCATGGCATTGAAGGCTGGGTCATGTTAGTCAGCAAGGTCTACAAGAACTTGAAAAGCAAGGTTTACTTGGGGAAGGAAAACTTGGGGAATTACCTTTCTGTGAGGACTGTGTACTTAGGAAGTCTACTAGAGTCAGTTTCAAAATAGCAACACACCAAACAAGGCAGACTTTGGACTACATTCACTCGGATTTATGGAGTCCAGCAAAGATAAACTCTCATGGAGGAGCTAGGTATTTTCTAACTATTATTGATGACTACTCAAGGAAGGTATGTTTATATACTCTGAAAAATAAAAGTGACACATTTGCTAAGTTCAAAGAATGGAAAACACTAGTTGAGAATCAGGTTGGCAAGAAGGTTAAGAGGTTGAGAACTGATAATGGATTAGAATATCTATCAAATGACTTTAATGATTTCTGTAAAGGGGAGGGACTATCTAGGCACAAAACAGTGAGGGAAACCCCTCAACAAAATGGCTTGGCTGAGAGGATGAATAGTACTATTTTGGAAAGAGATAGGTGCATGCTATCAACAATTGGATTGCCTAAAACTTTTTGGGCTGAGGCAGCTGTTACAGCAGTATACCTCATCAATAGATGTCCATCCTCAGCCTTAAGTTTCAAAACCCCACAAGAGATGTGGTATGGAAAACCATCTGGATATGCCCACTTAAAAGTATTTGGATGTGTTGCATATGCACACTCCAAAATTGACAAGTTGGAACCACGTGCACTCATGTGCATCTTTGTGGGATATCCAAAGGGTGTTAAAGGCTATAAATTGTGGATTAATGAACCTGGAAAGCAGAAATGTATAATTAGCAGAGATGTAACATTCAATGAGAAGCAAATGGCTGGAAAGAAAGAAAATTCATAATGTCAAGAGGAGTTACCTACCACTGCTAATATGCATCTTGAGGTGGAGCAATCAAAGAACTCACCTTATAATCATGAAACTCGGGTTAGAAAAAATGAGGACTCAAGTTCAGAGGTTAGAAACAAAGGTGGAGAGAATACTTACCAACTAGCTCGAGACAGGGAAAGAAGAGTTCTAAAACCCCCACAAAGGTATGGACAGGCTGAATTAACTGCCTTTGCTCTTACTGTTGCTGAGCAGGAAATTGAAATGGAACCTAGATCCTTTAAGGAATCTATGCCTAGTAAAGATGCAGACAAATGGATGCTTGCAATGTAAGAAGAAATGGAATCTCTAAATAAAAACAAAACATGGGA
The DNA here is from genome assembly GCF_001411555.2 of Juglans regia. Lineage (NCBI taxonomy): Eukaryota > Viridiplantae > Streptophyta > Magnoliopsida > Fagales > Juglandaceae > Juglans > Juglans regia. The sequence goes on along the minus strand of NC_049906.1, from coordinate 7,250,904 downwards.
AATGGTTCCAAAACCAAAAAATCAAAAACTGATTGGATCTAAGTGGATTTATAAAAGGAAAGAGCGCATACCAGGGGTTGAACTACCTAGGCACAAAGTTAGGTTAGTAGCTAAAGGTTTTACACAAAGAGAAATAGTGGATTATAATGAGATCTTCTCCCTTGTAGTGAAACAAAGCTCAATAAGACTGTTACTCTCTTTTCTGGCTTACCAAGACATGCATTTGGAACAAATGTATGTTAGGACAGCCTTCTTGCATGGTGAACTTGAAGAAGTCATATACATGCAACCACCTGAAGGCTTCACTATAGAAACCACAGGGAATCAAGTGTGTTTGCTAAAGAAATCACTTTATGGACTTAAACAGTCCCCTAGACAGTGGTATAAAAGTTTTGATTCCTACATGATTAAAAATGGTTTAAACAGAAGTAGCTATGACAGTTGTGTATATTACAAGCAACATGAAGGAAATCCAATATACCTAGTGCTATATGTGGATGGCATGCTCATTGCTTGCAAGGGTAAAAACAAAATTGATGAAGTCAAGTACATACTGAAATCAGAATTTGAGATGAAGGATATGGGCCCAGCAAAGAGGATTTTGGGAATGGAGATAGTAAGAGAAAGGGAGAAAAGGCTTCTCTACCTATCTCAAAAATCATACATTTCAAAAGTTATCAACAGGTTTAAAATGGATCAACTAAAAACAATCAACACTCCTATTGGACAACATGCAAAACTGTTAGTTACTCAAATGCCAGAAAAAGATGAGGACAAAGAATTTATGAAGAAAATTCCATATGCTAGCATGGTGGGAAGCATCATGTATGACATGGTATGCACTAGGCTTGATCTAACTTATGCAGTCAACTTAGTTAGCAGGTTTATGTCCAATCCAGGAAAGCCACATTGGCATGCTATCAAAAGTATTTTTCAATACTTATCTGGTACAAGATGTTTGAGACTGAAGTTTGGAGAAAACAAGCAAGTAGGATCTGAATTACCAGGTTTTGTGGACTCAGATTATGCAGGAAATTTGGACACAAGGAAATCCTTAACTGGTTTTGTGTTCGCTGTTTTTGGAGGAGCTGTCAGCTGGAAGGCAAACCTGCAACCAGTGGTAGCCTTATCAACAACTGAGGCTGAATATATTGCCATGACCAAGGCAATAAAAGAGGCTATATGGTTAAAAGGAATTTCTCATGAATTAGGCATGGTTAATGGCAGTGTCACAGTCTACTGTGATAATCAGAGCACTATACATCTAGCCAAGAACCATGTATGTCATGAGAGATCCAAACATATAGAAGTTAGATTGCATTTCGTGAGGGACATCATATCTGCTGGGGAGATTGGAGTGGAAAAGGTTCCTACTGAAGACAACCTCTCGGATATGATGACTAAATCATTACCTACAATCAAGTTTAGGCACCGACTAAACTTGATTAACATGGGTAATTGTTAAGTACCCATTAGGGGGAACTTGCAGGAATAGCTAAGAGGAAGGAGCCAGCTTACAAGGACTAAATGCTTGCTAAGGCGGAGATTTGTTAAATGAGATGTCAACCAGTTAGATCCTTACACATGTCAAATGAAATGAAGCTTGCAACTAGGGGTATAATTTCAAACCGGAAAACCGGTCCGGACCGGACAGGACTGGACCGGTTTAAAACCGGTAAAACTGGTCCGGTCCGGGACCGGTTCTTCTAATGGAAAAACTGGCCCGTTCCGGTCCGGTTCCGGTTCCTGGAATTTTCGGCCGGAACCGAACCGGTTGATTAAAAATATATATAAAAATAATAATATTTCTATTATTGTACATATAAGTTTTATACAAAATATTATATATATATATTAATAATTAATATATATATATAAGTTTTATATATTATGTATAATTATAAATTTTTATATATAATTATATATATTCATAATATCATATATGAAATAATATCTTATTATAATTTCTAAATTATTACATAAAATGTTAATACTAAATCACTAAAAGTTTATAACTAATACTAATAGTCTAATATAGACTAATGACTATAGTTATACTTATAATTAATACTACAAGTTTTTACTAAAAGTTTATAACTAATATTAATATTAAATATATAGTTTATAACTAATACTAATATATAACTTATAACTTATAACTATACCAATAGTCTAATATTAATATTATTATATAGTCTAAATTTCTAATATATTATTTAACTATACTAATATAAAGTCTATAACTAATAGTTATAGACTATTTAACTATTTAACTAATACTAATAGTCTAATATAAACTATAGTCTATAGATTATACTTATAATTAATACTAAAAGTTTTTACTAAAAGTTTATAACTAATACTAATATATAACTATACTAATAGGCTAATATTAATACTATTATATAGTCTAATATATTATATAACTAATAATCTATACTAATATACAAGTCTATAACTATTTAACTAATAGTTTAATACTAATAGTTTAATATAGACTATAACTAGTACTAATATTATATAACTATACGGTCAAGTCCCCTCTTGAGAAGATGGGGTTTTCTCTCTATGCTTCCTAGGAACATAGAGTTCTGTCTCTGGTATCTCATCCATACGTAGAGGTTGGTTTTACCTCAGTCGATCCTTCACTCATGGAGGAGGAGATTTCTCATCTTTGTAAGGGCCTCAAACTTACGGAAGAAGAACAACAAGAATACTACCTAACGGAAGAGGAAATTAATTTTTCTCAGGATATTAGCAACTTATGCCTTGTTGCACTGGTAGCTGCGGACAGAGAAGTTAACAAAGCAGCCTTCAAAGCTACTATGACAAGACTATGGAATGGTGAAGGTGGTATTATTTTCAAAGATGTAGGAAGAAACAAGTTCCTCATCGAATTTCACAACCCCACCGTGAGAACCAGGGTGTTAACTGGTCGTCCCTGGTCCTTCGACAGAAACCTAATCTGTATTCAGGAATGCAAAGGCAGTTCAGCCTTAAAAGACATCGACTTTTCTCTGGAACCTTTTTGGCTCCAACTCCACGATCTACATTTTGCTGCAATGAACAAAAGAACAGGTGAGAAGCTCGGGATGAGTGCAGGCAAGGTCATCATGGTGGATGTTGATGAAAAAGGAAAAGCCTGGGGGAGAGTCCTACGTGTGAAGGTGATGATTAACCTCTCTAAACCTTTGACAAGAGGTTGTGTCATTAATGTAGGCGAGGCTCGTTCCTGGATACCTTTCAGATATGAAAGACTTCCTTCGTTCTGTTACTACTGTGGGATAGTTTTGCACTCACAGTGTAGATGTTCAAGACATCTCTCAGATGGTAGCTCGCATTCTGAATCACCACATCAATATGGCCCCTGGCTTAGAGCTGACCCACCTCAAAAGCCAAATCACTACAAAACATACTCTAACATTCCAGAGGGGAAGAACTCAGGCAATGGTCGACAGACCAACTCCGATGATCAAGAAACTGATTTTGGCGGGAATAATCTATCCCAAAAGTCAGCTGAATTCTCGCCAGTAGACCCGGGTGATCCTGTGCATCCGAACTCTGCATTGGAAAAGAACAGAGAAGATGAAGACTTTTTGTCAAATAAGGACAGTGTCAGTTGCCAACAGTGGGAAAAAACAGCTACCCCAACTTGTCTCAAGGGGTCACCAGCTGGAAGTGTCAGGACCTCTTTCTCAAGCATGCAGTCAGACTCATTGTGTATGGACACCAATATGACCCTCGTAGCAGATACTTACCAAGTAGGTCCTTCTATCCTGTCTTCTCCTTTAGACCAAAAGCTACAAACAAAGTCTCCCTTTTTGTCAAACTGGAAAAGAAGAGCACGTGGTAAGACAGGCCTGAATGCTGTGTCAAGCTTGTCCAACCAGTTTGCTGGAAAGACAATCACCAAAAGAAAGAAAAGAAAAAATGGCTCAACCGTTAAACCCACGAGGTCTTCAAAAAGACTCAAACAAACTGTGGCAGTGGCTAGTCAACAGCACTGCCCATCTCCATGATCTCCCTAAGTTGGAACTGCCGAGGGCTTGGGAACCCTCGGACAGTTAGAGAACTCCACCTTTTGGTGAGACTTAAGTCCCCATCTCTGATCTTTTTAATTGAAACAAAATGCAAAAGAGAAAAAATGGAGTTGATTAGAAATAAGCTCGGTTTTGAGTGTAGTTTCATAGTGGACAGCATAGGCCGAAGTGGTGGACTAGCTTTTTTCTGGAAACAAGAAACTTCTGCCAACTTGTTATCCTACTCCCTCAGCCATATTTCTCTCAGAGTTCATACGGAAAATGATGGAAATTCTTTCATTATAACGGGTTTTTATGGTCAATCTATTACTGCAAAAAGGAAAGAAAGCTAGAACCTTCTAAGACTATTAAAAGTGAACACAGATACTCCCTGGTTATGTATGGGAGACTTTAATGAGATTATTTCCCATGGTGAAAAGAGAGGGGGCCCTCCCAGACCCTTCAATCAGATGGAAGCATTCAGACAGACCCTTGCCTACTGTGGTCTTAGTGATTTGGGTTTTGAGGGATCTTTTTTTACTTGGTGCAATAACAGTGAGGGTCATAGCTTCATAAAGGAAAGATTGGATAGAGGATTAGCTAACAGTGCATGGTAGGACCTATTTGACTCTAACTCAGTTTCCATCCTTCCAACCATTTGTTCTGATCACAACCCTCTTCTCATATCTAGCTCCTCTTTTATTCCCTCTTTCATCAGACACAAAAGAATTTTTAGATATGAAGCTTCGTGGGCCAAGCAAGAGAATTGTGAAGTTGTTATTAAAAGAGCTTGGCAAGGTTCATTACAATCGGGGTCCAAGCCAGAGGTCACTAGAAGGGGCATTGAGAGATGCAGATTCCAATTGAGAGAGTGGTATTCCTTGATTAGAAACTCTCATCAACAAGATTTAAATACCAAAACTGAGCTGTTGAGATCCCTGCAAACTTCCAACTCTGGGATGGATAATGTTCAGATTCGAATTATTCAGAAGGAATTGGATGTGACTCTAGAGGCATTGGACCTTACATGGAGGCAAAGAGCCAAACAGAAATGGCTCAAGGATGGGGACAGGAATACCAAAGTTTTCCACAAATGTGCATCGATCAGAAAACAGAAAAATTTGATTCAAAACCTCCAAACTGATCTGGGACAAAACTTGACAAATCAGGATGATATTGGATGGGAATTCCAATCAGCTTTCAGAGAGCTCTTTACTACCTCCAACCCTACAAGCCCTGACTCCTTATTGGAAAATTTCATACCAACAGTCACTCGTGAGATGAACTTTTCCCTAACAAAAAATTACACAAGAGAGGAGATTGAATTTGCCATTTTTCATATGAATCCTCTGGGCTCCCCGAGACCAGATGGATTCCCAGCCATTTTCTTTCAAAACCATTGGCATATTGTTGGGGAGGATGTGGTTGCTGCTGTTCTAGAATTTCTTAATACTAAGGCAAATTTCCAGTCAATCAACCATACCTTTATCACCCTTATCCCCAAGAAGAAAGTCTCTTTGTTTGTTTCAGACTATAGACCCATTAGCCTTTGCAATGTATTCTACAAAATCATTGCAAAGGTTATGGCAAATAGGCTCAAATCCATTCTGCCTCTTCTAATTTCAGACACCCAAAGTGCCTTTGTTCCAGGGAGGATGATTTCTGATAACACAATTGTGGCTTATGAACTAATGCATTCAATGCAGAACAGAAGAAAGAATCACAAAGAAGCTTTCATGGCACTCAAGTTAGACATGAGCAAGGCATATGATAGGCTAGAGTGGTCATTTATACAGCAGGTTCTTCAAAGGATGGGGTTTGCCAAGGAGTGGATTGAGCTGGTCATGCAATGCATCAGTACTGTCTCTTATTCTATTCTTCTCAATGGCTCACCTCAGGCATCATTCAATCCTTCGAGGGGTATTCGACAAGGAGATCCACTCTCACCATACCTGTTCATTCTATGCTCAGAAGCTCTCACCTATGCACTGAATCAATCTGAACAAAAGGAACTAATATCTGGCTTCCCAATTACCAGAGGCTCTTTGTCTGTTAACCACCTCTTTTTTGCAGATGACAGTCTAGTTTTTTGTAAAGCTCAGATGCAGGAATGGATCAGACTTCATAACATCATCTCCTTGTATGAATCAGCCTCAGGGCAAAGGCTAAACCTTGAGAAGTCTTCAATCTTTTTCAGTAAAAACACAAGGCAAGAGATCCAAAGTTCTATACTATCTATTGCTGGTATTAAAGCCTCGAGGCCTTTTGAAAGATACTTGGGATTGCCTTCTTACATAGGAAGGAGTAAATCAAGGGCCTTAGCAGCCTTGCGATCAGTACAATTTGGCATTAATCTTGGTCTGAAAAATGTTATCTTCGAACGGGATTCTAAGCTAGTGGTGCATGGTATAACTAGTGGAGCTGAAGACTGGAGCACAGTGGGTCTCATTTATCAAGATATTAAGAAACTCTTAGGCAACTACAATTCGTGGTCAATTAGACATGTTCCTAGACAAGCCAACTCAGTGGCACATTGTTTGGCAAAAAGTTCTCTAGATTTATCTGAGGACTCAATTCATGTAGAGGACTATCCTCATTGTATTCATGATTTTCTCTCTTGAGATTTTAATATGAAGTAACTTTTCTCTCAAAAAAAAAAAATATTATATAACTATACTAATATGCTAATATTAATATTATTATATAGTCTAATATATTATATAGCTATACGAATATACAAGTCTATAACTATTTAACTAATAGTCTAATACTAATAGTTTAATATAGACTATAGACTATAGTTATAGTTATACTAATAGAGTTATACTAAATCACTATAACTAGTACTAATATTATAATATGCTAATATTAATATTATTATATAGTCTAATATATTATATAGCTATACTAATATATAAGTCTATAACTATTTAACTAATATTAATAGTTTAATTAGACTATAGTTATAGTTATACTAATATAGCTCTACTAAATCACAATGGTCCATAACTAATAGTCTAATACTAATATATAACTATACTAGTAGGCTAATATTAATACTATTAGACTATGTTATATTAAATGTATTACAAATATATATATATATATATATTATATAGTCTATTATATAAAATATTTGACTTTAGCATATTAAATATATTACAAATATATGTAGTTAATAGTTATATTAAATCACTATAATCAGTGAATCACTATAGTCTATTAAATGTATTACAAATATATAAAAAATTTAATTATCAATTAAAAAAAAACACATTGAAAAGATTCAATTAAATAATTAAATTTTAATTAAGTAGTAAAGGGTAGCCAAAGGCCCAAACGGACCAATGGTGCCGTTTTAATGTATTTGAAAACAATGAAACGTAAAAACCGAAAAGTGATTCAGTGAAAACCTAAAATTTCATCTCTTCGACTTCGACTCTTCGTAAACTCGGCACTCCCACTCAGCGGCGTAGCGTCTGGGTCTTCGTCCCAGACTCTCGATCTTCGTCTCTCTCATCTCTCACTTCTCACTCACTCTGCTCTCGCCTCTCGCACAGCAAGCTCTCTCCGTCTCACTGAGTTCTCACTCACTCAGTCACTCTGCTCGGTCTTCGTCTCTCAACTCTCTCGTCGCTCTCAATCTCTCTTCTCTCAAGTCTCTTGAGTCTTAGCCCGTCTCACGGTCTCAGTTTCTCTGCCTATCTGCCCCCGGCCCCCCAGCCCACGTTAAGTTTTTTTTTTTTTTTTTGAAATTACATACTAGCAGTAGCCTACTATGATTTTTGTCATTGGATTTTGTGATGTTAGGGTTTTTGTGATTAGGTTTTGGGATTTTTGTGAATCTTGATTGCCGATTGCCGATTGCCGATTGTCGATTGGGTTGAGTTGATAGGATTTTGTGATGATCATGTTAGGGTATTTTTTTTGTAATCCGAAATTCATTAGTGTTTGACAGTTCCGATTGGGTTGATTGGATTTTGTGATAGTAGGGTATTTTTTTTTTTTTTAATCTGAAATTTACTAGTGTTTGACAGTTTGTTATTGCGGATTGGGTTGTTGTGGCCTAGGCTTTGTTGTTGAATTGGTCTAATGTCCATTCTCCTGTGATGAAATGAATTAATGAACCATTCTACTCAAACCTTAATTAGGTTGATCGGTAAAAGGCAGCCCAAGCATGTGTGGTATAACTTATAATTTTTTTAATGTTAATAGTTAACACCAGGTAACTTACCCAAATAAAATGAATGGCCTAGATCTTTTTAGTAAAAGTTAAAGCAGATTTTTTTTAATAAAAGTATAAAACATATTTTTTTAAATCAGTTTTTTTTTTTTTTTTTTATAAACAAGTTTTTAATGACAAACTGTGAAATTTAAATTTTAAGAAAATCGGAAAATCGGACCGGACCGGACCAGAAACCAGTAAAACCAGAAGTACCGGTTTATGAGGGTAACCAGTGTTTAATCGGTTTTGAAAAATACAAAACCGGTACATACCGGTTCGGTCCTAGATTTTGTCCAAAACCGGATCGGACAGGACCAGTTGCACCCCTACTTGCAACCAAATGTAAAACTCGAGTAAACAGATTGCTCTGAGGTGGAGGGCTGCATGGTCATTATGTGTAAAGTCTATATAAAAGGTTCTCTGTGATTCATTTAATATACAATGCAATGCAGCAAGTTAGATAGGAGGGAAAAGAGAGAAAACACGAGTAGTTAAACTTTCTGTCAAGTAAGGTTTTATAAGAGGTGTTATCTTGTAATACTCATATATGTACAAGAAGCAATAAAGAAAAGCTCATAGCTATTCCTGGCATGGATGTAGATCATTAGGATCAAACCACGTAATTCTCTTGTGTATTTTTCTATTGTTTCAATTGTTTAAGTTTTCTGTCGAGTTCTTGACAATCTTGGCAAGTCAATTCAATTCTGCAGACAAACTATGGTGACAAAATTGTAACAGGACCGATTAATACACAATAAGTTCTGATAATTAGATTGTAATATTGCTAACTTTTCTTCATGGTATACAAAGTTTGTGAGAAAGAGAGGATCAATAGGATGATAGCGGCCAATGTCGAAAGAAAAGCCCAAGGAGTGTTGAAATAATTGCGCACAAGCACAGCACGCCATCTAGGGCACCTGCGGTTGCAGTATCCATTCACATTGTTGCAAAGGCGTCCGTAATAGAAAGTTTTGACATAAGTATTGTGGTAGAGCTTATTGAAGAACTGAACCGCTTCCTTTCGATTTGACCAGCTATGAATAATCTCACTCTTGCAAAGTATGTCCACGTCCTTGGTAGTGTTGATGAGGTTGTCTATGAGTATGGCATAGGAAGTCAACCACGCTTCACAATCGGTGTAGCATTGCTCAAAAGCGATCAGATTTCGAAAAGCTATTTCTGTTGTCTCTTGGATTAGTAATGGAGGAATTTTGAGGACCCCATCATTGAATTTTATGTCCAATATGCTTTCAGATGTACCCTCCACGAGGGCCGTAGCAGAAGGCATGACTTCCCAATATTCTTAGTTGCTTTCTTCCTCTGTAGTTCATGAAACCAACCATTTTCTCAGTAGGTCGACAATGTGCTGGATGTCTTTGAGAGGCAAGATTTTGGTAGGTGATGTGGCTGAGAAAGTTGTCCCAAAAAATTGAATGGCAAGTTCAAGTAAAGACTCGGTATGGATTTGCTGCTTGGTCATGTTGAACAAGCACTCGAGTACAATCCAAGGAACTTGGTTTTCTAGTAATATCAAGTCGTTGTATAGAAATTGAAGCATGTAAGACATGGTAAAAATGGGGTCTTCTTTTTCTCTAAGCTCCTCATAAGCTGTTACGGGCTCTAAGGGTGCTACGGGTTCTATGGATAGCCATGAACAATACAGTGGGCGCAGCAGTTGGGGAGGAACTTGAGTGAAGTAGCTGAGGAACATGAACTGTAGAGGGAAGGAACTAGGGTTATAGTGGAACTCTAAACGCACCGTATGAAGAAGCCTGAAGTGCACCATTTTAATGCGCATGAAACGCAGCGTTGGAAGACCCAGAAGACTACATGTCGCTTATTGTTGCTTTCAATTATGAATAAGATTGTCGTTTACATACTTAGCTTTAATTACTTTCTGTTTTACAATTCTGTTACGCAAGTCCACATGTATCACTGCCATTTGAGCAGTTAGTTAGTAGTGCTGCAATATGTACGCCAGAAATGGCAGAGAAGAATCATCTGGAAAACATTGAACGAATTGGTTATTGAATTGGAGGTTAAGGGGCCCTCGAAGAACCCTGTGGTGACTGGAATATTTTTCAATTGCTATTATCCATTCCTGTGTTCTTAGTTTCTTTGTTAAGTTCTTCCAAACCATCCATAAAATTCCCGAAACACTACCACTAACCTAGAAATTCATACTCAAAACCAGGGAATCCTTACAATTGGTATCAGATAGACTACGGTCCTCATGGCAGAAAATACAAGATCCAGCAAACAGAACCAAGAAATGTTAGCTAATCATGAACAAAGCATACTGGAATTAAGCGAGCAGATGCAGCAAATGAACAACATGATGCGCACTATTCTTATTACCCAGAACCAGATCCAAGCTCAGCTAACACACCGTGAACCTCATGTTGATGCGGAACAGGAACATCCGGAGAATCCCAGACCCTTGCCTAGGGGTATCAAATTGGAGTTTCCACACTTCAATGGACAGGATCCAGCAGGTTGGATCTTCAAAGCTTCCCACTACTTTGAATTTCACCAAACACTCCCTGCCCATAGACTCCTCATGGCTTCCTACTACATGAACAGGGAGGCCCTCATCTGGTACCAGGATGCAGCAGATACAGGGCAATTTAATTGTTGGCAAACATTCACACAAGCTTTGCAACTTCGGTTTGGACCCTCAGCCTATGATTACCCCATGGAGGCCATCACACATCTCAAGCAAACAACCTCAGTAGCTGCCTATAAAGGTCAATTTGAAGCACTCTCCAATCGACTCAAAGGGCTGACAGATTCTCACAAGCTGAGCTATTTTCTCAGTGGCCTCAAGGATGAGATTCGGCTTCCTCTTCGACTCTTGAACCCCATCAATTTAATGCAGCTTTTGGCCTTGCAAGAATCCAAGAAGAATACCTGTTTAGTTTCAAAAGAGCAGTTAAACCATGGGGAGACAAGAGCAGTTCAGTACAAAATACGGGAAACCAACATCAGTCTTCAGGGGACATACAGACTAACAGCCCAGCCCATCCACCACAGAAAGTATATCCAATGCAGATGGATGAAAAAAGGAAGAAGGGGTTGTGTTTCCATTGTGAAGAAAAGTGGAATCCCTCACATGTTTGTAAGTCTCCTAAAATTTATTTTATGCATGCGTCGGATGACACTCTGAATGAGAATGGTGAGGATGTGTTTTATGATTCCAATGAAATCACTGATAATGCTCCTGGTCAGGTCATTGAGGTTAACCCAGAAATTTCATTAAATGCCTTAACTGGAACCCCATGCCCTAGTACAATGAGATTGATGGGCAAAATTGGTACCTCCATGGTGGCCATTTTGGTGGATTCAGGAAGTACTCACAACTTCTTGGATCCCTCATTAGTGACAAAGAATAAATTACCACTTGATAGATCTGGCCAACTCCAAGTCAAGGTGGCAAATGGTGAAGAGCTGCGAAGTGAAGGGTGCTGCACCCATGTGCTCACAACGATACAAGGTATTAAATTTTGCCCCTCCTTTTATGTCTTACCATTGGCTGGTTGGGATGCTGTGTTGGGAATACATTGGCTCAGAAATTTGGATCCTATAACTTGGGACTTCTCAAGTTTAAGTATGCGGTTTAAATGGGCGGATAAGTGGGTTGTTTTAAAAGGTGTGCAGCCTGGTGAGTCCACTTTCACTAATGAGGGTGACAAATCCATCGTCACTGCAATGCACATGGGTAGGGGGCTTTTGTTGCAATTAATGGCCACTGAAGTAGAGGCATCTCAAGAGATTTGCAATCCACAAATTGACCTACTATTAACACAGTTTGCTCAGGTTTTCCAAGAACCAATGGGGCTTCCTCCCAAAAGGTCTCATGACCATAGAATAGTGTTGAAGGATGGCACTAATCCAATTTCTATTCGCCCTTATAGATACCCTCACTACCAGAAAACGGAGATTGAGAAAATTGTAGCTGAGTTGCTCTCTTCTGGTTTAATTAGACCTAGTTCAAACCCTTTTTCATCACCCGTATTGTTAGTAAGAAAACATGATGGCAGCTGGCGCATGTGTGTTGATTACAGGGGTCTCAATAAGGAAACTGTGAAGGACAGATTTCCTATTCCAATAATCGATGAATTACTGGATGAGCTACATGGGTCTCGAATTTTTTTTTAAGTTAGACTTACGGTCTGGCTATCATCAAATACGAGTAGTCCCTGAAGATATTCCTAAGACGGCCTTTCGTACTCACGAAGGCCACTATGAATTTTTGGTAATGCCCTTTGGGCTTACCAATGCACCCTCCACATTTCAAGGGCTGATGAACACGATTTTTAGACCATTCTTTAGGAAATTTGTCTTAGTTTTTTTTACGATATCCTGGTATACAGCAGCTGCATAGAAGACCATCTCAAACATTTACAACAGGTATTAAGCACCCTTGTTACCCATTTTTATATGCAAAAAGGTCGAAATGTTTCTTTGGAGTATCTGAGGTTGAATATTTGGGGCATATTGTGATTGATAAGGGAGTTAAGGCGGATCCTAAGAAGGTGGCAGCGATGTTAAGCTGGCCTGTGCCTAAAAACACTAAGTCCTTGAGGGGATTCTTGGGTTTGACTGGGTATTATCGTAAATTTATCAAGGGATATGGTCTTATGGCAGCACCACATACTGCACTACTTAAAAAAAAAAAATCTTTCACCTGGAATGACAAGGCTGCTGAGGCCTTTGAACAATTGAAAATGGTGATGACATCACCACCTGTCCTAAGATTACCTGATTTTTCTCAACCCTTCACTGTGGAGTGTGATGCTAGTGGAGGTGGCCTAGGAGCTGTTCTTATGCAGCAGGGTCAACCCATTGCCTTTTTGAGCAAGGCTTTAAAAGGAAGGGCTCTAACTCTATCAACTTATGAGAAGGAGTTCTTAGCCTTAGTCACGGCAATTCAGAAATGGAGGCCTTATTTGCTAGGTCAAGCCTTCAAGGTTAAAACCGACCAGCAAGCATTAAAGTTTCTGTTAGAACAAAAAGTGGGAATTGTGACCCAGCAGAAGTGGATCACAAAATTGTTGGGTTATGATTTCAGCATTGAGTATAAGCAAGGGAAGGAAAATAAAGTGGCAGATGCCTTATCACGAAGACATGAAGCTGCCGACAGTATGGAGGGTTCATTGGCAGTTATTACTTTCCCTACTCCCATTTGGATTGATGAGCTAAAGGGCAGATATTCTGGTTCTGTGGAGCTGCAAGACTTGCTGGCTAAGTTACAAGCCAATCAAGCTGTACCTAAGGGCTACACCCTCCAACAAGGATTGCTGTTAAAAAAGGGCAGAATTGTTATTGATTCACACTCAGCTTTCAAAGGAAAGGTTCTCAAGTTCATCATGAAGACCCACAGGCTGGTCATTCTGGGATTCTCAAAACTTATCAGCGGGCCAAAAGGGAGTTTTATTGGAGGGGAATGAAGGGAGATATAAAGAGAACAGTTAGAGAATGTGACATTTGCCAAGTTAATAAAACAGAAAACATCCTCTACCCGGGACTCCTTCAGCCACTTCCCATCCCGAGTCAAGCTTGGGAAGCCATTTCCCTTGACTTTGTGGAAGGTCTACCAAACTCTCAAGGAGCCACAGTCATTTTGGTCGTTGTCGACAGGATGACCAAGTATGGCCATTTCATAACACTGTCTCACCCTTATACAGCAGCAGGAGTAGCTCAAAATTTTTTTCAGAAGGTGTTCAAACTCCACGGCCTTCCTAAGACTATTGTGTCTGACCGAGACCCCATATTTCTCAGTTCCTTTTGGAAGTCCTTATTCGAGCTTCAAGGTTCCAGTTTACATTATAGCTCTGCCTACCACCCAGAAACGGATGGTCAAATAAAGACTCTTAACAAGACTTTGGAAGGATACCTACGGTGCTACGCAGGTACTAAGCCCAAGAGTTGGGCTCAGTGGTTGTCCATGGCCGAATTTTGGTACAATACTTCTTATCACGTGGCTACAAAAATTTCACCATTCGAGGCCCTCTATGGTTACAGCCCTCCTAAACTACTCACATACATACCCGGGAAAGCATCAAACGACTCAGTTGACACTCTACTACAAACCAGAGAACAACTCAAAGCCGTACTTAAACAAAACCTAGAAGCTTCTCAAGCAAGAATGAAACTTTATGCTGATAAACGAAGAACAGAGCGGGAATTTAATGAAGGAGACTGGGTCTACCTCAGGCTTCAGCCATACCGCCAGAAATCCGTGGTTACTCGTCAGAATTTCAAACTCTCGCCACGATTTTATGGACCCTTTTGCATCATCCAATGCTTGGGGAAGGTCGCGTACAAGTTGGATCTACCGGCTTCATCAAAGATCCACCCCGTTTTCCATGTTTCATGCTTGAAACGAAAACTCGGGGATCGAATCAGTCCACTGCCACAACTCCCTCCAATCAGCTCAGAAGGGGAAGTACTACCTGAACCCGAGAAGATTATGGATCGAAGACTCAAGCAACAGGGCTTCAAGGCTATCACGGAGGTTTTGGTGAAATGGGTTAGGGCTACTGATGAGAATAATACATGGGAGTCTCTCTGGAAAATACGAAACCTTTACCCACACCTTGTGGGCAAAGTGCTTTAAGGGGGGGAGATTGTTACGGGCTCTAAGGGTGCTACGAGTTCTATGGATAGCCATGAACAATACAATGGGTGCAGCAGTTGGGGAGGAACTTGAGTGAAGAAGCTGTGGAACACGAACTGTCGAGGGAAGGAACTAGGGTTATAGTGGAACTCTAAACGCACCGTATGAAGAAGCCTGAAGTGCACCGTTTTAATGCGCATGAAACGCAGCGTTGGAAGACCCAGAAGACTACATGTCGCTTATTGTTGCTTTCAATTATGAATAAGATTGTCGTTTACATACTTAGCTTTAATTACTTTCTGTTTTACAATTCTGTTACGCAAGTCCACGTGTATCACTGCCATTTGAGCAGTTAGTTAGTAGTGCTGCAATATGTACGCCAGAAATGGCAGAGAAGAATCATCTGGAAAACATTGAACGAATTGGTTAATGAATTGGAGGTTGAGAGGCCCTCGAAGAACCCTGTGGTGACTGGAATATTTTTCAGTTGCTATTATCCATTCCTGTGTTCTTAGTTTCTTTGTTAAGTTCTTCCAAACCATCCATAAAATTCCCGAAACACTACCACTAACCCAGAAATTCATACTCAAAACCAGGGAATCCTTACATAAGCAAGCTTGCGAAAAAGCTCAATAATGAAGCAACCGTCAATTAACAAGATTTTGACAAATTCTTCTGGAGTGTATTCAATTGATTCGGCATAATATTGACGAGCCACTTTCTCTACTTCCTCGATGGATTTTACCAAATCTATCACCCTTTTCTCACTTGTTTCCAAAGTGTGTAATCGAGAAATAAGACATTGCAAGTATTGTAGTTTAATTTTTTCAATGGCTTTCAAGTTTGGATTGCCATCATGGTGAAGAGGGCCGAAGGAAAACGCATCAGGGATAAATGCTTTTTCATTTTGCCTATAGAGTATATTGGGGATCTTGAAGATGCAACTCTTTGGTGGCACAAGCGAATCATGGAACATCATTTCTTCAATTGAATAGGCCAAGCCTTCTATGTTGATTATAACACTATCTCCACTCACCGACATTTCTAATCTTCAAAAGAAGTGAGAAGGAAAAACAAGAGGATCAAAGTCGATTGACAAGTAATTCATCCAAAAAAATAGTATTAGAAATAAAGTTTTCTTAATTAGCTCATGGTGATTAACGGATCTGCATGGGTATCACAAACAAGGAAGCTAAACTTACACTAGGTCACAATATCAAGGATGATAATAGATATTAGATTCACTAGCTAGCACCCAATATATCTCACCTTAAAAATCTTTCAGTAGCACCAGATCGATGAAGGATATCTCACATAAGATTCAAGTCGTTGACCATAAGAATAAGATGATCTTCATCATCATGAATCTATCTGACCTCTCAACCATTGTTCCCAGGGATTAGGCAGCTAACTAAACGATCATAGCCTCCAAACTAGTCACGAGTTGAGGCCCGCGGTTTTGAAGTACCGGAGCTAGCTAGATTTGGGTTTGCCAATGGAGATGCTGCGCTTGAATTAAGATGCTGTCGACACAGAAAATTGTGAAAACTTATTTGAATGTGATTTTTTTATTATTTTTATAGATATTTGTGAAAGTTGTTATCTTTTTTTATTATTTTGGACGCAGGAATAGGTCAACCTTTTATTTAAAATATCTAATTAAAATATGTTTTATCTAATATTTCAACAAATGAGTTTTCAAATATATATATATATATATATATATATATATCCGTTAATCTATTTTTTTTATATCATTGATAAAGAAAGAGAGAAAAAGATCTAGCATCAAGTGTGAGAAGATAAATACCATTAAGGATTATATATATGATTTATAATTTCCCATGCATTTCATATTTCAATATACACAGTGAATCAATTAAATGTGTTCTTGTCTTACCGAGGAGACATCTTTTTCCTTAACATTTGAGAAATATATATCATGATTACTTTCCTTATTAATACCAAAAAATAAAAAATAGTGCTTGCTTTTTCAAGGATTTAATTATAAGTTTATTTGTTAAGAATTTATATAGAAAACCGTGAAGATAGCTAAAACGTCTTTATATGGCCGGTTCTTTGAACCCAAACCCATCTAGAATCAAATTATATATTAATTTGGTATCTCTCTCGCCTAAGAGTGTGTCTATCACGTTCTGATCTCTCGTTGATGCCATATATAAAACATAGTATCGTCTAATTAAAAAAATTCTTTCGCTTTAGTTGAGCGACAACATATATAAATGGAGAGAGTCACGTGACAATGAATTCTGTTACATACAAATCACAGTGTAAACTCAATACTTGTAGAACTCACGATTACAGGTTTTGAAAAAATAAAAATACCAGTAATTTTTTATGATAATTAACGTGACGATGAGTAGAGTATGTCAATAAAAAAACATACAAATAATTTTTCTTTATAATTAAAAATATATTCAATCATGCAGCCTTGTAATATTATACTTATAATCATGTATATCCGACGTAGAACCACACCATCACCAACAACAGGCCTAAGAAATAAACATTAATTGATAGGGAATTATCTAGATATATAGCAGGTATCCTAATCCTGCCTGCTTTAAAGACATTTCAACGGTCCTTTCCATGGTTTATAGTGGCAGTGGCCGACAGCCACGCGAAGTGTTAGGATTGTTTTGTGGAGTTTAGCGTTGTTGTACTGGAGGATTAATGATGTTATGAATTCGTGTCATTGTGTAGAACCTTCACTTTTTGTTTATTGTTCCATTTTTGTTACTTGAATGATATTGTAAATCTCTTAATGTTGAACATACTGTTATCCTTAAGTTACGACGTAAGTGATTTTACCCTCGTTCACACTTATTTTCAGTCGGAAGGTGGTAATGAAATTTCTCACTTTTGCACTGATTTACAGTTTGTGCTGGAAATTCCCTCCCTTGTACTCAATTACAGCTTGTGGATGCTTGCTAGAAACTTCCTCACATGCATTAATGCTCGTCGTTATGTAAATTTCTGCTGAATATTCATTATTGGTATGTTATTTAATTTATACATATTTGCTGGAAATCCTATTTTTGCATTGTGAATTTATTATGTTGGTAAATTTTCCGAACTGACTACAAACAAATCACTTCGATTGATTGCCTCGCCGAAAGGAGAACATAATTCAGGTTTGAGCCGGAAAGTTTGCTTGCTTGCCTGTTTGTTTGTTTTGTGGACAAATGGGGACGAGTACGCCGAAAGTATAGATAAAAGCTACTTTAAAAAAATCATGGATAGGGGAATAAAAATCTTGAGTGCATGTGGGAGCTGGGACAAATGCCCGTCCTTTAAAAAAATATTCCGTCCTAGGAATTTGTTATTACGTTAAGCAACCTACGTACGTGTACATCGCATTCTTCCCAAAGTAATACAACTGGTTTCACTGAAACAAATCAAAATCATCTGCCCATTTGACATAATCAATTCATTTTTCACATATCATTAGAAGAGTACATCCCTAAAAGTGAAAATAATATTTCTTTCTATCCCCAAATGACATCGAAAAGATGAGGACAAATTGAAGGGACCGATTAATACACGACAAGTTCTGATAAGATTGTAATATTGCTAACCTTTCATGGTATACAAGGTTTGTAGGAAAGAGAGGATTAATAGGATGATAGCGGCCAATGTCGAAAGAAAAGCCCAAGGAGTGTTGAAATTATTGCGCACAAGCACAGCACGCCATCTAGGCCATCTGTGGTTGCAGTATCTGTTCACTTTGTTGCAAAGGCTTCCGTAATAGAAAGTTTTGACATAAGTATTGTGGTAAAGCTTATTGACGACCTGAACCGCATCCTTTCGATTTGACCAGCTTTGAATAATCTCACTGTCGCAAAGTATGTCCACATCATTGGTAGTGTTGATGAGGTTGTCTATGAGTATGGCATAGGAAGTCAACCACGCTTCACAGTCGGTGTAGCATTGCTCAAAAGCGATCAGATTTCGAAAAGCTGTTTCTGTTGTCTCTTGGATTAGTAATGGAGGAATTTTGAGGACCCCATCATTGAATTTTACGTCCAATATGCTTTCAGATGTAGCCTTCACGAACTTGATTCCAGCCTCCATGAGGCTCGTAGCAGACGGGATGACTTTCCAATATTCTGAGCTGTTTCCTTCCTCTATAGTTGATGAAACGACCATCCATTTTCTTAGCAGGTCGACAATGTGCTTGATGTCTTTGAGCTCATGCGAGATTTTGGTAGATGCTGTGGGAGAGAAAGTTGTCCAAAAAAATCGAATGGCAAGTACAAGTAAAGACTCGTTGTGGGTTTGTTGTTTGGTCACGTTGAACAAGCGCTCAAGCACAATCCAAGGAACTTGGTTTTCTAGTAATATCAAGTCGTGGTATAGAAATTGAAACATGCAAGACATGGTAAAAATAGGGTCTCCATTTTCCCTAAGCTCCACATAAGCATCCTTGCGGAAAAGCTCAATAATGAAGCAACCATCAATTAACAAAATTTTGACAAATTCTTCTGGAGTGTATTCAATCGATTCGGCATAATATTGACGAGCCTCTCTCTCTACTTCCTCGATGGATTTGATCAAATCTCTCTCTGAAGTGTGTAATCGAGAAATAAGACATCGCAAGTACTGTAGTTTAATTTTTTCAACAGCTTTCAAATTTGGATGGCCATGGTGAAGAGGGCCGAAAGAAAATGCATCAGGGATAAATGCGTTTTCATTTTGCCTGGAGAGTATATTGGGGATCTTGAAGATACAGCTCTTTGGTGGCACAAGCGAATCATGGGACATCGTTTGTCCATTTGAATTGGCCAAGCCTTGTATGTTGAATATAACACTATTATCTCCACTCACAGACATTTCTAATCTTCAATTAAAAGAAGTGAGAAGGAAAACAAGAGGATCAAAGTCGATTGACAAGAAATTCATCCAAAAAATAGTATTAGAAATAAAGTTTTCTTAGCTCATGGTGATAACGGATCTGCATGGGTATAACAAACAAGGAAGCTAAACTTAAAAACCTTTCAGTAGCACCAGAGTTAAAGGATATCTCACCTTAGATTCAGGTCGTTGACCATAGGAATAAGATGATATGCATGAATCTGATCTGACCTCTCAACCTTTGTTCTCAGGGATTAGGCAGCTAACTAAACGATCATAGCCTCCTAACTAGTCACGAGTTGAGGCCGGCGGTTTTGAAGTACCGGAGCTAGATTTGGGTTTGCCAGTGGAGATGCTGCGCATGAAGACCCACAAAACAATTTGGAGGGTGATGCTGGTGCTGCAGCAAACAAGGAAGATCAACAACTAAAAAACAATAATATCCACACACACAGATCGAGGGGATCACCAACATGCAGTCCAGCGATACCAAACTGGAGCAGCTATATATATGGAAAAATAATAGAATTATTACTCTCTAACTACTTATTTATTAATTTTTTTATATTTATTTTTTTTTATAATTTTTTATTTTATTTAATAATTAAAGAAATGATAATTAATAAGTTTATATATTTTTATATATATATTATATATATATATATATATATATATATATATGGGGTAATGATACCTTACTACCGGTTACCACCGCCCTACTACTCAAACTCTATGTGGCTTTCTTTTTATTTTATTTTTCTTTCTCCTGCCTTGATTCAAAAATTGTGTCCAAGTTTCTCAAACACCCTCCTCCCTGCCCTTTCACTCCACAGCCCTTCTTAGAAGCTCCGAAGCAACCGGAAGCTAGAGAAATTTAATTAATTAAACTTTCATATATTACTGCAATCTTCTTCACCGTTTTCTTAATTAGTTTAAAAAATTAGTGAGAATATTTTTGAAGTGTTAAGAATATTTATAAATAGTTATGAGTAAAAATTAAAGTGAGTTTGTGGATTCTATTAAAAGTATTTTAAATTGTTTAGATGTGTGAAATATATTGAGTTGTTAACTTTTGAATAAATAATTGAAAAAAGTATGGGTCCCAATAAATATTATAGTAATTTTATTATAGTGATTTTTTAATATTAATAAATATTATAGTAATTTTATTTTTAATAATAAATATTATAGTAATTTTATTATAGTGATTTTTTAATATTAATAAATATTATAGTAATTTTATTTTATTTTTATATATACTAAAGATAAATATTATAATGATTTTATTTTTAATTTATATATAATAGTGATAAATATTATAATAATTTTATTTTCATATATATAATAGTGATAAATATTATAGTAATATTATTTTTTATTTATATATTATAGTGATTTTATTTTTTTATTTATATATAATAGTGATTTTATATTTTATTTATATATTATAATGATTTTATTTTTTTATTTATATATTAATAATTTTATTTTTTATTTATATATTATATAAACAAAGCGTACTACATGACAATTAAGAGATAGATTCCAAAATAGTACTCGTACTTTAGTGTTGTCTTTTCAACCACTGTCTCAATTTGGCTCCTGGATGCACCTCGGTCCTGAGGTTCTCCCACATATGCATATAGAAATAATTTATATCTAAACATAAATATATTTATATATTTCTCATATCTAAATATAAGAAAAAATCTAATTAGAAATAATTTTACGTATTAATACGCACACTTATTTAATATGATTGATTAAAAAATATATTTTATTAAAAATAATGTTAATTTGAATTTAAAATATGAAGACAACAATATTAATACGTAAATTGATAATATAAATTTGATTGTACATAGTAAAATTCTAAATATAAATCTATTCTTCTAACTTTAATATTTTGTTCAAAATTAAAAGAGAAAATAACTAATTTGAATTTCAAAGAACATAAATTAAACTTTTTAATAAAACATTCACATGAAAATAAAATATTAAAGTAAAAGAACTTATCAATTTAAAGAGCAATAAGAGTGGTTGATTTTGGCCTAACACTTCAAGTCTGCTCTCTCAATTACGCTCTCTCTCAATCTCAAGAGGAGTAACATAAATGGCTAGCATGTTTATATTTCTGGACATCTTATTTCTTATTTTTCTGTTCAAACTTAATTTACTAATCGTTTATATCTGAAAACAGGAAAGCGAGAAAATTTTCCCATCTAATCAATTCAACGCACATCCGTTCGAACGTCCATTATAATTGTTTGAATGTATAATTGAAAGTGTAATTTGACACAAATTGATCCCATCATAGCTTAAGAACGGTGCCAACATATTATATACTTTCGAACTCTACAAATGTCCATTTGAACATGTAATTAACCCGTTCGAACAGTAATAATAGACCTTTCGAATGTGAGATATATATCAAATTTTATTACTATATATATATATATATAAGTATAGGTATATAGAACACTTAATATTTATGTGTTCAATATATAAGAGTATAAGTTAATAAGTATAATATAAGTTAAGAATATATATGTATAAGTCTAAATATATAGTACAAGATAAAGATATAGTAAGTACAAGACTATATACTTATATAGTACACCCATATAAGTATTATAAGTATATTATATAAGAGTATATTATAAAAGTATATTAAATATATAAGTATATTATATTTAAATATATTAGCATGATATTAGCATGAGTATATAATATATAAGTAGATATAGTTGTATATCTAACTATAATATAAGTGAACAAATTATATATATAAGTATAATTAACTATATAAGTATGTTATATATATAGTACTATATAATTATATAGTAGTATATATATAACTATATATGTAAGTATAACTATATATAAGCATATTATATGATATATCTTCTTATATGATATATCTTCTAATATGATATATCTTCTTTTTTTAAGTATATGTATTGATATTATAAATATATAAGTATATTATATATTATAGTTGTATATCTAGCTATAGAAAAAATCTATACAACCTCCTACTATTTATACAACCTCCACACACCACAATTTTTTTAATTTTTATTATTTTTTTCTTTTATCAAATATTTAATATATGAATAATGAATAAAAGAATTAAATTAATTTAAAAAGAATAAACTCAAAAAAAATTAAAAAAATATAGTATGTAGAGGTTGGGTAGGTTGTATAGCATTGCTCCTAACTATAATATAAGTGAACAAATATATATAACTAAATATGTAAGTATAACTTTATATTATAGTAGTATATAATTATATCATTCATTAATATCCTTGATAAGATAAATTTTCAAAAATGGTATACTGAAGAAATAGTTTCAATTAATCAAGAATTTTCTTTTACTATAATTGTCCTATTAGATATATTAACAGATTTAAATTGTATACAAGAGGGATTAATACCTTCTAAATATTTTGACAAAACAAAAGAAATATTATCCCAAGCCAATGAAACAAAATTAAATATAAATTACAAATTATCCAATGCACATAGTACTAAATAATGAATTGTAGTATATAAGTATATACAAGTAGTATATAAGTATTAGTATAAATATGAGTATATAATAATTAAGTAAGAGTATTATATAAGTAGTATAAGTATTATACATAAGTAGTATAAGTATATATACTATATTATTATAACAAATATAATAATAATTAACACGATATTTTTTCCCATTGGAACGGTATTCGTAAGCGTTCGAACAAATTATATATTTTTAGAATGAGTTCAAACGAAAAAAAAAAAAAACATCGTGTCTAGACTCAGTGCCGTTAGAACGTACCAAACCCATTTCAGCCCCTCCGCCGCTCTAGTGCTTCCAGCTACCAAATGCCGCTGTCAAAGCCACTGTCCACCACCACTCTCCAACCTCACCAATTTTATGTTCTGTAAATATTTTATATTCCGTTCGAACAAGGTTTAAAAAAATTCCCATCAATTTTAATTTAATTTCCCACCAAATGTTCCGTTCAAATGCATAAATGTTGTGTTCGAACAAGCTTGCAACCTTTCCAACAACGTTTCCCACCAAATCTTAACCGTTCGAACGAACCAGTTTGAACAAATTTAAACTTTCTACACCGAAATAAATTACTTTCCCGCCAATATTACCATTCAAACCAATTATATAGCATTCGAACAAACATTAATTCCAGGTTCAAATGTATTTTTGATGATTGGAATGGTTTTGACATTTTGAGACGACCTAATTCATCACAGAAGATGTGGTTCGGACGTCTTTTAAATTGTTTGAATGTTTTTACAAAGTCATCCTTTGTTTTGAGACATTTTGTCTCTAATAATTACTTTTAGTAATGAAATTTATTTCATTCCTAAATTATTTCATCCCTAAACCTAAAATTTCTAGTAGTGATTGGACCTCACAACCTTTGTTCCCAGGAATTAACTTCCGTGAACCGTAGCATTGCCGCCTCATGCACTTGGAGATGGTTCCGACCAAGAATTTACTTACGTACGAAACAGCTCAGGAATAAAGTAAAAAAGAGTAATGCTACATATAGTCGTGGAGTGCACAAGCGCCGTGCAGTCGCTTTGAAAAATAGTAGACTCCACTATTAAAAAATTAATTTTTCTTTCATGTGAGTCCCATATTTATTTATTTTATTAAAGTAGTTGCGCAGAGCTTGCACACTTACGACTACAACTATCATTTCTCTTAAAAAAAAATAACTAACAACAAGACTGTCGACAAAAGGAATTGTCGAGATCAGTGAAGAGATAAATATGGAAACTTATCTGATTATGCCACGTCAGTCGATATATTATTTAAAAAAAGAATCGAAAAACACAAAATGCGGGAATCCCTTCAGAAATGAAATCTCGAAACCGTGCTCAAAACTCAAAAACAGAATGAAATCCCTTGACAACCTAAAGCCACCGAATCCAGGCAAATCCCACCAATCTTTAGCGTCATTGCCGAATCCCGTGTAGGCGTCCTTGTGGGTAGCCACTGAGCCGAATCCCCTATTGGCGTCGTTGTGGGTAGCCGTCATAGGCGCCATTGGGGGTGGTTGTCATTGGCATCGTTGAATATCGGTTTCTTGAGGCTCCATTTTATGTGCATGAGCTTGAATGAGTTTATTATTTCTCTATTTTGTATGTGCTAGAGCTTGAATATCAATTTCCTGAGGCTCCTTTATTTTGCTTCTTAACTTCTTACGAACGGCTCCATATTTTTAATTTTCATTTATTTTACTGGTAATACACAGTCGGATATGTAATTTTTTTGTTCATTATGTTTTGCATTTGGTCATAATTATTCTTTAACTCCATTAATTTTTCTTTTGTACCTTTATATGGAGCACATGGTCAAAGGGGTTGATGGAGTACATTTGCAATGGTGTTAGGGTGAGGCAAGTTAGAGCCCACAACATAGGTTGAGAAGTTTGAAGGAACACAAATTTTGACAGGATATTGGACTAATCCCTAATATTGGGCATTCATGTGGAAAAAAAAAAGGAGTTTTATGTGATCCTTGATATTTATTGGCAATAAAATCCAAATTGCCACGAACTGTCATTGGAAAAAAAAAAAGAAAAAAAAAAGGATCTTACATGAGTAGAATGCATGCTAGAAGAAAGGGTTATGACCAACATGTTGAAAATTATGCATGCTAGAAGATGACATCATTCTTTATTTGTTTCAGAAAATTATTACTGTCTTAGATGAATAATGATTCAAAAAATGATTTGTTACAGGGTCTTGGAATTTTTTTATTGAAATAAGAAGAAATGATAAGGACATACCATCAACTTGTCAAAACTTCACAAATTACATGCACGGTTACTATGGACCAATTCCTGCAGGGTCACTTGCTTTTTTGCCATATCTAGATGGCTACCAATATAGATTTGATGACTCAAAATATAGATTGGATGACTCACAACCAGTACAGTATGGGATGGATGAGCCCTCACCAGTATAACTTGGGTTCGATGATGCATCCGATAATAATGAGATAGTTTAATTTAGATACTTAGAATATTTATGTATTTTCAATGTAATACATGATGAACACATAGCAGATTTGTGTTTTTGTGGAGTTGGAACAAATTACTATATTATTTTGGATGGTATGAGAGTTTGTAAAAGAGTGGAAATATGAAGTTGGTTCTAAGTAGATTTGTTGTTTATGGAATATTATAGACCAATGAGTATTGAAAGAT
This sequence comes from Juglans regia, assembly GCF_001411555.2. Taxonomy (NCBI): domain Eukaryota; kingdom Viridiplantae; phylum Streptophyta; class Magnoliopsida; order Fagales; family Juglandaceae; genus Juglans; species Juglans regia. The sequence goes on along the minus strand of NC_049906.1, from coordinate 7,224,936 downwards.
TTGTGTTTGTTTATTGGTCATTTGAAGTGCTTGTGGCGAGCCTATGTTCTCCTGGCATATTGATATTTATTGGTCATTGGAAATGTGTCATGCAGCAGTTGAAGTTATTGGTATCAAGCAGGACTTCGAAGAGCTAGATTTACTACTATGGTGTTTTTTAGTTGCTGTAGAAATACAAGCACAAGGTTTTACAACATTTGAGGGGACCATATTTGGTTCTAGGAATACATTTGTGCTTTTTCTGAGGGGACCATAGTTGGTTTGAAGTAGACTTGTTTATGGAATATTCAAATCCTATTCAAATAGCAGATAAAAAGAATTAAAATGAAAAATAATTCATTTTTGTTAAACTAGCATACTTCAATTCTCATTACACGTTTCAATTCACAGAAATTACATGTTTCAATTTACAATGAAAAATAACACCATTAGTTACTGTCAGTTACTACACAATACTAATAGGTAACATGACACGACAATTGAAAAAATTCAATACACTCGGAGTAGTGTTCTTGAACGTCTTATTTCAGCTTCTTGATCCCGAACCAACATCTCTCTCTTCTTGATCTCATCCACACTCTTAAAGACCTCAATCTTCATCTTCTCGATATCGTCGAGTTTCTTCTTGATTTTTTTTTCCTTCCTTAACAATTCATCATTTCTTTCTCGAAGTTTGAGCTCATTCTCTTGAGTACTATCTGTCCACTTGAAAAATTTGCAGTATGATAATCCCTGATCATTTTATACATATATAAAAATGTTAGATGTACAGGTATATTAATCATTTTTCACAAAACATGATGTTATCCTCTTTGTTGTATTTTGGACATCCTAAGAAGGGTCGTCTGAGATTTTTTTCTAGTATTTGAGTAATTCAATGTGACTTTGAGCTCACAGTAGCATAATGGTTGACTCGAAGAAGACAATTACGATAATGATGACATCCTAGCTTGAACCAAAATCACAATCATAATATTACCAAATAAAATCAAGTTTAATTCATTCCCATACAATTACAATATTAAGAATCTGAGAAGGAGTCAAATCAATTATCAATGGAATACCGCACATACAAAAGTACTAAGACTTACTAATATAGTAGGTGTCAACCAACCAACACAGATTTTGTAACCAAGTGAAAACCTACTTAAAAAATCTCAAATCCTAAAACCAATTTGAGGTCAGCAAATCTACTACAATGGCTCTTTTAGTCGAAAAACTAAGAAAACAAGATCACAGTATTCAACAACCAACCATTTTAGTTACAATTTGAAATGCATTAAACCAAACAGAGCAAGTAGAAGACCTAAATGCATTAAACAGAGCAACCAAGGTAGTTACAAAAAACTAGTTTTTCTTCACTGGATCTGGTGATCAAGATCTAAAATATATGAATGATACTGAGTTTATGTAATGAGATGAGCGTGTTGTTGGACCTGCTGTGACAAACACTTGTGCTCCTTGGTATTTAGTTATCTAAATTGCAAAGATACCAATACCACTAGAGCCCCGATGGACCTAAAATTTAAGTTCTCAATTCAAAATTAAGTGATGAATTGTGATTAGACTGGAATATAAATGCAACTGATTTGAATACGCTATATATCATGTAAATTGGTTTTTCTCAGTATCAACCACAACCACAACCAAATTGAATCCCTAAGATATTTCAGGCTTTTTTAATTAAGATATTTCAAGATTTTTGTTAATTCTACAGTCAGCTCGTGAATAATGGAGAAAAATCAAGTATCTCCAAGAAACGTGTACAATTGTTTAGGGAGAAAAATCTGGTTTCGTAGCTTAGGGTCTCGGGTTTCGTGGGAAGTTGGAAGACAATGGCAGGGTTTTGTGGAAAAGGGAAGACGATGGTAGGGTTTCATGGTCAAGTGTCCCTTCACATTGTAGTGGAAATGAAGCTCTTCGTGGGTTAGGGTTTCGGGCTTCGAAATACGAAGAAGATGAAATATGATGATTCGGATTATACGAAGAAGATGAAGTTGACAAAATGTAAACTTGCTTTCATATTGAAGAAGATTGAAACCCAAAGAGGTCTTCACATTACAGTGGAAATGAAGCTCTTCGTGGGTTAGGGTTTCTGGCTTCGAAATACGAAGAAGATGAAATATGAAGTGGAAATTCTAACCTATTTTTGTGAGTGGGAAGCAGAGAGGTCGTCGTGGTGAAGCTCTTCGTGGGTGGGAAGGGGAGTGTTCACACGAATGGGAGGATGGGTGAAACGAGAAGTGATCGCATGAAGTGATCGCACGAAGTGGATTATCCAAGTTGAAACGCAGCGTTTATACTAGCTGACATGAAGGGCCGGGGTATGCAGTGTGTACCCCTCCCGAGTACGAACAACTTTTTTGATAATATTATGCTAATAGCAACTAATCTTATCTATCCATCATAAAATATTTGTCATCTACATATATATATATATAATAATTAGGAACCACTCCATGATCACCAATTATACAACGGCACTTATAAGTAATAAGCAAATTTTTTATTTTTTTTATATGTTAAGCAATAAGCAATTGATGATAGGGAATCTCCTGTATGGCAGGTATCATAATCCTGCCATTAAAGACAATTCAACGGTCCTTTCCATGGTTAACTAATCTTCGTATGATACAATAGTAGATCCCCGATGACCCACAAATAAGTTGGATATAAAGTAATGGAGGATGAATGATTTAAAAAGCATGTTATATCAAGGTTTTAACTGAAGTCTTGACTTGATACAATCCCTCGAAATTATATAGTAGAGCTAATTGTAAAAAGCAGAGAGACAACCGATGAGACTTTGAAAGAGAAGAATGGAGATTTGGATCTTCTAGAGTTTACATTTCAAAAAACAGAAAAATAAAAGTAAATAAACAATCAATTATAAAGATTTACATGGTTTGGTAACATGTCAATGTGCACAGAGCTACAGAAGATTTTATTCGAGAAATGTCAAGGTACACTGCAGGGCAAAATTACAATGCTCAAAACAGTGATAATGTTTGTTAATGTCAAAAATTGCACAACAGACCAAAAATGAAAAAAGAGTCATCCCCGATCACGAGATGATTCGAGCGTTGATACAATACAATTTCGTTCATCCATATGATAAATAATAAATAAGCAAATAAAATAAATAACGGGAGATACAAGAATTTATGTGGTTCGGCATAAAATTTACAAGGTAAAACGGTAAAAAGGACGAGGGATCGCCCACTAGCCTCAAATTTATAAGATAAAACGGTCGAGGTGATCTCCAATTAACTCATTTTCGCCAAAGGTGACATGGTCGATGAGATCTCCCACCAGTTTCATATTTATAAGGTAAAATGGTTGAGATGATCTCCCGTTAACTCCTTCTCACCTAAGGTGACATGGTCGAGGAGATCTCCCACTAGTCTCATATTTACAAGGTAAAACGGTCGATGTGATCTCCCGTTAACTCCTTTTTGCCAAAGGTGACGTGGTTGAGGTGATCTCCCACTAGCCTCATATTTATAAGGTAAAATGGTCGAGGTGATCTCCTATTAACTCCTTCTTACCAAAAGTGACGTGGTTGAGGTGATCTCCCACTATACTCTAATTTACGAGGTAAAACGGTCGAGCTAATCTCCCATTAACTCCTTCTTGCCAAAGGTGACGTGGTCGAGAGATCTTCTACTAGCCTCAAACTTATGAGGTAAAACGGTCGAAGTGATCTCCTATTAACTCATTCTCGCCAAAGGTGACGTGGTCGAAGTGATCTCCCACTAGCCTCAAATTTACGAGATAAAATGGTCAAGGTGATCTCCCACTAGCCTCATTTTTACGAGATAAAACGGTCGAGGTGATCTCCCTTTAACTCATTCTCGCCAAAGGTGACATGGTCGATGTGATCTCCCATTAGCCTCATATTTACCACGTAAAACGGTCGAGGTGATCTCCCGTTAACTTGTTCTCACCAAAGGTGACGTGGTCGAGGTAATCTCCCACTAGCCTTATATTTACGAGGTAAAACAGTCGACGTAATCTCCTATTAACTCCTTCAAGCCAAAGGTGACGTAGTTGAGTTGATCTCCCACTAGCCTCAAATTTAAAGGTAAAACGATCGAGGTGATCTCCCGTTAGTACCTACATCCGAGTGTCTCCACTCGCTACAATCACCACCAATGGATTACCTTTTGGAACGAGCTTCCAAGCTCTATAACCACTTTGCACGGGTGTCCTTCAAGAACGGGTCGACAGGCTCAACAACCGCATAAGATGGATCTGCGGGGGTCAACAGACACCCTAACTACTTAAGCGCGGGTTACTACAAACAAACTCTTACATCCACATTAAAACAAAAAAATACCAACTAAAAATAAGCACGGAGCAAAATCCACTGAGACCACCAAAAAGATCACTGAGCATGGAAATATACAAACTTTACTAACGATAAACATTCACATACAATAACTACGCAAACGTTCTTACAACAAACTTCACAAAGGCCCATCCTTGAAGGCTTTTATTATGAATTTTACAATTTCTTCTTGAGGACCACTCATGGAGATCTCTATTGCATAACAGTGAAAAACTATCAATCGGCTACCGAAATTTCTTTTTCTGCAGGTTACATTCATCGTGGTTAAGAGATAAGACAGTAAATAGATAAGGAAGGAAAGAGATACAGCAAAGAAGTAGACTTAGACTCTTAAAAGGAAAAAGGTTTCACAAGACTTAGATTCCCAAAAGAAAAAGACTTCACAAAGTAAATTGAGGTCTATCACTTCAAGAAAATAACCTCTATATAAAGAGCAGCTCTTCCACAAATCTAATAGGCTCAGGCACTCTCCACCATTTCTCTAGAGGGACTCTCCTGAGACTTAATTTTCTCATTGTATTGAGCAATATGTGAAGTTATGAAATATTGTAAAACCATCATCTGATATAGTAGATTTTACCCATAACAACCCATGGACGTAGACTTTTATGTCGAACCACGTAAATTCTCGTATCTTCTTTTATTTATTTTATTTGCTTATTTATTATATAGATGAATGCAAATTGTACCATATCGACGTCCAAATCATCTCATAGGTCAAGAATGACTCTTTCTTCCTTTTGAATTTGTAGTGTGATTTTTGGCATTAATACTGTTCATAACAAACATATTTATATATATATATATATATATATATATATATTTGAGTTGTAGAAGGAAGGAGGAAGAAGCAGAAAATAAACAGAAAGAGAGAGATTTGTAAGAAAGATGGGATCAATAACGAGAAAGCGAATTGTCTTTTGCACTGGGTACAAACTCGATCCCCAAAATCAAGCTAATTTCGACGTAGGTTGAAATGCATACAACAGCCCACTTCGGAAATAATAACCCTAAGGTCTTTTAGTTTGAAATTTTTTCAACCAAAAGTTGTGACACAAAATTTTCAGATTTTTTTCGTACGGATTGTAACAAGTGATTTAAACAAAGATGGTGATAGGTTACTACTCTATTATTCTTTAAACCAAGTCCAAGTCCGTACTATATTAATCGTTGCGGTATGCGCTCACTGCTGATGGACTAATATTTTAGTTGGATTAAAAAAATGTACGATTTTATATTCTAGCTAGGAAGTGGATTGAAATTATTAGTGTTGTGGACTATCTCTTTTTCGATATTTATGAAATAAAATATGAAAATAAAAAACATAAAATAAAGAGAAGAAAAGACTGTAGATTTGTTGCAAAAATGCAGTGAGATCAGTTAATGGGAGCAGCACGTACTGAAATATACGCACAATTATAGCAATATGATCAGTTGCCAAACTAATAATATGGGCAAGGGGCGGCTCAATGGGAAGGCATAGACGGTACGTGTAGGGGATGTATATGTAGATTTAGTAACAACAAGTACATCAAAAATAGTGTCATCATGCACACAAATGCTCAGATTAAAGGGGCATCTATTTTTATATGATCTTGTTTTACAAGTTATGATATGTAATAGAGGGGCATCTATAGAGCGGCATCCATTCTTCCTTTTCTTGGAGATTATAATGTGATTATGAAGTCACTTTATGAGTTTGGATGGATGCCCCTTAATAATCAGCCGAAAGTTACATTTACAGAAGCTATTTACATAGCCTTGGCCCTCCCTCCTTTGGAATCTTGGATGACTCACTTGTACAACAAACATATTCTTCACTCAATGTGTTGATATTTTTTAGTCTCGGCATCTAGGTTGTAGAATTTTTTAGTATTACTCTAGTCTTACCACGTAGCACACTCCGCTATCAATACGGAAAGATTTCGGATGAACAATAACGACAAAGACAAAGAATCATAGGAACAATTGTGCAAGATCTACGATTTGCAATAGGGTAATATCGTTTCCGCTATATATTCTGATGTAGTATTTCTAACATGACAATTCTTGTCCAAATAAATTATTCAACATAATTAAATATGTTTATTATATAAGCATAACGTGCCGTATTCAAATTACATCTTGTATAAAAATAATACAATTACAAAAAATATTATAACCAAACATGATATGTAAACATTTTTAGGATAATACTTACTTTCAAATGACAAGCAATGTTGAAAAAAATGTCTTTCTTTTTCTTTGATTTTTCAAAACAATTGGAAGAAAAGGAAACGAAGTGATCAATATGGAATATATCTATCTAGATATAGTAAAGTGAAATGCAGCCAAACTATAAAAAGACTATGATCAGTGCTCTTGTTAATTCCTTACCACGAACTTTACAATTGATTTCACTAAACCAGTTCAAAATCAACGAATCATTCGACATAATCAATTCATTTTTTACATATCATTAGAAGACATCCTTGAAAGTGAAAACAATAGTTCTTTCTATTCCCAAACCGCATCGAAGAGAGGATAAATCACACATCACAAATAGTCCCCATTTTTTTTCTTTTTTGTAGTGACAACAACTTCTGATTAGATTATAATATTGCTAGTTTTTCATTGTATACAAGGTTTGTAAGAAAGAGAGGATCAATTAGATGGTAGCGGCCAATGTTGAGAGAAAAGTTGAAGGAGTGTTGAAATTATTTATATTAGTATAAAAATATAAGTATATAATAATTAAGCATGATTATTCTATAAGTAGTACAACGTTTGGATCTTCAATTTCTTTCAATTCATCATTATAATTTTTTTAAATTTTAATATAAAATATAATAAATAATTTAATTTTTTTAAATCTCAAAATAATAACAATATTAAAAAATAATATTCTAATAATATTTTATCATTTCAATTCAACTTAACTCAAATTAGTTCAACATCTAAATACAACTTTAGTATTATATATAAGTAGTATAACTATATATACTATATTTAATTAGTATAAGTAGTATATAATAATTAAGTATAAGTATTATATATAAGTATGAATATTATATATGGACAATGTTAAATATTTTTAAAAAATAAAATAAATTCAAGACATTATTAAAAAATATTTTTTTAATAATAAAAAAATAATTACTAAAAAATATTTTCATAATCATGAAATATTTTACTTTATAATTAAAAAAATATTTTTTTAATAATATTATGAATATTTTTTTTATTTTAAAATATTAAAAATTATTAAAAAAATTTATATAAAAAAAGAATTAAAAAAATACATAAAAAACACATGGTAAAGCGGAAGCTGCTCTAGCATTATCCTATATACGTAGTATAAGCGAATCGTAATAAATGACAGTTAAGAGGTAGACTCCAAAATTGTACTCGTACTTTAGTGTCGTCTTTTCATCCACAGTCTGAATTTGGCTGCGTCTGGGATGCTCCTCGGTCCTGAGGTTCTGCGTCTGGTCCATGTGAGAGGTACGAAGCGCGTCTAGTCCATATTCTATTACTGTTTATCAACGGTAATAAATAGTAAAAAGAATTTTTATTTTTTATTTTTATTCTTCACATATTTGTTTAATTTTTTTATTTTTTTAATGATTTATTCGTATGAATGTCAATGTGAGACGTAATACTATAATCGTATATGGGGAATAAGAGAGAGGGATAAAAGAAAAGTTGAGAAAAATATTAATTTTTAAATTTTAAATTTCAACCATTTATCTTTAATTTTTAAATTTAATCTAACGTTAGAAGTTTAAATATTGATATAAACTAACATAAAATAAATAATTAAAATATAAATATTCTATCATACACTTAAAATTAACTTCAATTTATATATATATATATATATCTGCCTATATCTTAAAAGAGGCTATCCTATTACTATTCATCAATAGTAATGATGAACAAGAATGATAAACAGTAAAGAGATTTTTTTTATTTTTTTATTTTTTTTTAGGTTCGTCTGTGTGAATACCAATATGTGACGTAATATCACAATCGTGCAAAGGGAATGAGAGAGAGGGAGAAAAGAAAAGTGAGAAAAAATATTAGTTTATAAGTTTTAAATTACAACTCTTCATCTTTAATTTTTAAATTTAATCTAACAATAAAAGTTTAAATATTGATTTAAACTAACATAAAATAGATAATTAAAATATTAATTTTTTATCATTAAATAAATGATGAAATTTTATTATATATTTTTTTAAAAAAAATTATTTAATTAATTAAAATTTTTAATATAATTAAAATTTTTAATATAATTAAAATTTCATAATAAATAATAAATATAAATAAATAATAATTTTATTTTTATATATTAAATTATTTTAATATTTAAAATTATATATATTTTATTTTTTCAGTTTAACTGGCAAACGTGCTTTGCACGTCTACCACCACTAGTATATCTATATGTATCAAAGCTAGCCAGCTATCATCTATCAATTCGGTGCGTAACGTGACCAATGCAGTCATCTATTACATTCATGGCCCCTACCACAGCGATTCGCTTGGTCACATTGGATTTCCCCCTTTAGGCTAAGGTACGGTAAATCAATACTTGGACAGACGCAGACAAGTGTTCACCTTTTGAGATAGTCGGTCACCCAACGCGGTTGAGAACTGCTACACTCACAGAAGATTTCCACCGAAATCTTCTACCGAAAGGCAAATGTTTTATTTTTTTATTTTTTTCTTTTTTTTCAATCATTTTTTTAAACACTTTAAATATTTTTAAAAAATATAAAAAATTTATAAATTCATTTAAAAACATTTCTTAATCACTAAGTAAAAATAAAAAAATAAAAAAAATATAAAATATATTTTCGGTAGAAATTTTCGGTGAAAATCTTATGGAGGAATATCATTTTCCAACGCGGTTTTGGAAAAGGGTAGTCAGTAAGTCATTATTCTTTTGAAAATTCCGATCACAAGCAGATGCTCTTTAAAAAAAAAATCTAACCGCCTGTCCAGGCAACCATAGACCTGGGATTGGCTCACTTGCACATGCTCTTTAAAAAGATAAAATTATCTATCCCTGAAGGCACAGACAACCGATCAAAGCTTTTGCAAGAGAAAAGCAGAAAAATGGAAAGAAAGGAAGCAAATCGCTCACATGTTCGTGGTTCGGCCTCAGATCCCGTTGAAGGAGGAGGTAAGGGAAGTTGGTTTTGGAGGCATTTTCTTTTGGATCATTTTGATTGAATTAATTATGTAGTACAGGTGTTGATTTTTTGTGCATGATTATTCTATGACAGAAAAAAAACTTGGCATTCAAAATGATGGTGAGTTTAATTGGTCTGCGGGTTCCAAGGATCATGAGACTGAAAATGATACTTATATCAGCAAGTATGCTGAAACAACTGGACATGATGAAAGCGATGAGTTAATGAAACAACTGGCAGATCTTGAAACTGGAAACAAAAGGGTACCGGCCACCTTCCCTAAACAAACAAGAAAACAACGGCGATCAAAACATGAACGTTGTCCTTCTCTTGAAAACATTGGTACGTACTAATATACATTCAGATCGTAAGACATGCAATTATTAGGTGACAATTTATCTCACACATGACTAATGACTAGGAGTATTAATAAGATATAATTTTAAGTGTAATGATTAGTATAGTCATAAAATGTACAAATATCGTATAGTCGTTTTAAAAAAGAGAATGATTTATTATTAAAAAATTAATTTTTTTTATATAAATCTCATATTTATTTATTTTTTTAAAACGATTACACGACACTTGGACATTTACATTTATAAATATCATTTTTCTAATTTTAAATTTACCTCTTCATTGTAAATAATGACAGTACCAGTTGTACTTGCATAGGAATAAGTTTGAGGATAAAATTTTTTTAATAGTAGATTTCACTCTTTTTCAAAGCGATTATGTTGCATTTACGCAATTCACTGATTGTATGTAGAATTACTCAAACAATATAATTTTTTCAGATTTTAAAATAACAATTACATTCTAATAATATTTTACTTAATATTTTTATTCAATATTTTTTTTTATTTTAAACTTCTTTCTCAAATTCTAATAAAATATCTTAATTCAAATTATTTTATTACTATATATTTACAAAATATTCATCTTATCTTATTCTCTAAATATTTCCTTAAATTTTCTGGTACTTTTGCACAATGAAAGAAAAATGCCAAGCTCAATTAGACATTGAGAAAGGAATATTCTATTTCGAGAGAGAAATTACAGAATTTAAAATTTGTTAGAACTCAAACCCAAGTAATTTTCAATCTACAGCTGCATAAAACTGAATTAAATGCATACTTTTATAAAAGAGGATATTATTTATATTCATATAATATTAAGGTTATATTTTTTTCCCTTTTGATAATGTATTTTCAGGTTAGAGATGAAACATAAAATATAGGAAATGAACATAAAAATAAGTTCCTTGTTTCTGTTTTGGTTTTTTAATTTATATAATTCCAAGATATAATAAAAATTATTTCAAATATTTTATTATATGAAATTAAAAAAATCCTTGGAGAACCCAATAATAATAATAATAAAACTATAATAATGGTATTATTATATTAATGCAGTATCAAATTATAATGGTTCTTCAATCCAAACTTTTGCACTTTTCTTTATTATTATTAATATTGTTGTTATATATTTTTATCTATTACAGTTTACCTCATGATGTGCTGTGAGCCTGAGGGAGAGTTGCCGTTTCTTGAACCTAACCCAGGTACCACATTCTCACTGTGTACTGTTTTTATTGATCTTATTTTTTCAACGATTAAAAAAAAGAGAAGAAATAGTAGCTTTTTGGCAATTCTCCACATTCATATTAATTATGAGTTATAGCGTAAGTGCCCTTTTTTAAAAAAAAACAAAACAAAAAAAAACTTTGATCTAATATTAAAAAAATATATTTTTCTTGTAAGTTTCATATTTACTAATTTCTTTAAAAGAGATTGTACATCACTTGCATAGTACTCCACGACTTGCAAATATATTTCCTCCAGAATCAAATGAATTTAAAATAAATTAATATTTTATTAAATAGTTTTATAAGAAATTTGTTAAAATGGTGTTGTTGATAACATTTTTTTATAACCATAATTTAACTCTACTTCAACCAATCTTAGCCGTTTTTCCTATCATTCTAATGAACTGAATCACTGATCATGAAATGCCTTTATTCTTCCGGGAAATAAAAATTATTAGGCATTGTTAAACTAATATTGTTCTTTTATTCATGCCTCTATTACGAAGGTTGATAAATCTCATCATCATGTTTTGTTATCAGCATTTGATATCAATTTCTATTCACATTCATGTCTTCATTACGTGCATGGTTTTCCATGCATACAGGAATAAAGCGACCACCTGTTACTGTTTTTCAGCCACTGCCGCCACCCCCGCCACCAACATTATAAAGAGAGAGATCAGAGAAAGAAAGAGAGAGATCAGTATTTCGGGATTGTAATCGGCTGTATTGTATGAATTTGTTGTTTTAACAATAAACCCATATAGAAAATAGATATTAGCTTCTAATTGGTGGTTGTAATGCCAGAGCATTTGAAGACTCGAGCTAGATCAGGTGGTATTATAATTTATGTTTGGCTTTCATATTGTTATTTTGTGCGTATATGTAGGACCGGATTATTTCATATCATATATATGAACAAATTGCAAATATCAAAATATATGGGGATATTGCAAAGTTATTGTACTATAACACAATTGAGTCAATCTTGAAACGGTTTTTTTATTTTTTATTTTATGGTTGAAGGAAATCGTCGCTAAAGGTAGACAAAATGATTATACATTTGAACTATAATAGTGTTTCGTTTAAACGTAATTTAGATGATATTGTTTTTGAATGAGTACATTCAGATGCTGCTTGGTTGGGCCACTAGGGATAGCACAAATCTACCATGAGGGTTAAACATGGTATATGATATGTTATGGTGATATGATACGATATGATAAGATGAAAATGTTCACTCATGTTATGCCAAATGATCTTTGAATATGAATAGTTGATTCTTTTTATATTAACAGTTTGTAATGCTGTTCTGATTTTTTGATAACATGTTTTGAGATTTGCATGTTAAATCTGAAATGTTTTGTTTTTACATTTTGAACACTCTGAAAAGACTTATATTTATATACTAATATATGTTCTTTGCTTAATGAGTTTTTGATAACTCACCTTCTTATATTTATAATATTTTTAGATGATATCGATAGTTCAGCTGAGGATCAGGAATAGTAATGTGAACAAGACTAGCTGAGGATAGGGAGTCAAATACCTAATGGTACCATCACAAATAGAGGGGTTTATTTGATTATCTAGATGAGTAATGGTACATATAGTCGTAAAGTACACAAGCGTCGCACAATTATTTTGAAAAATAGTTAGATTTACTATTAAAAAATTAATTTTTATTTACGTAGGTCCCATATTGACTCATTTTTTTCAAAGCGGCATTTGCACACTTCACGACTGTAAATATAATTTTTATATCTAGATTTCATTGTATTACTTGGCTTATTGAGACTTATCAAATTATCAGTTTATAATGATGAAATTATTGGGAGATTGTGGAGATGTTGATTTATATTATTGGATTTATTGCATTGATGACCTTGTGAAGAAAATTTATATATGAAGTTGAAATAGATGAATTTATGTTTTGTTTTGGAGCTTTCGGAGATTATATTTATATTAGGAGACATGATTATAGATGATAGGTAGTAATTATTCGACCTATCTTGGTACTGGGCATTAGATAGTTGCTGGGATTGGGTGGTATTCGGTTGTGCCCTATTTTGGTTAGGGAAAACAGAGGAGGAAGTGGCTTACAAGGGTGGTCATGGGGGAGGTCCTAGGACGTACTAGGGGTAGTAGGGGTGAGGGATAAGGGTGGGGCTTCAACAGAGCGTGCTGGTGGAAGAATCGCTGGCGGCGTGCGTGAGCATGGGTGCACAATGGTGTGGTCTCGATTTCTCTACGCGTCTTGAAACTGCTGAAGGGGGCCGAGCAAGGGTTTGTCGAATAGCATGGGTCACGGAGTTATGAAAGAGTACGGAGGTCTATGGCGGTATTTCTTACGTGTCGTGGATGTTGGACATGATGATATATGGTTCACTCACTGTCGCCTTGAGCTTGGCGAAGCCATGCAAACACAATCCTTTCAAATTTGTACAAATTCACTAAATAAATCGTATCCATAATTCCATATACACAAAACCAACTCAAATCCGAACAAAGAGATAAATCTCAAACAGATTCAAACCCATATATATAAAACCAAACCAAATCCAAACACAACTTGTAACACATGCCTATATCTAAAAAAATTGTTCACTCAAAACGATTTCAGAAACACCATTCTTTACAAAATGAAATCATAAACTAAACACAATATGTAGATTGCTTTTACTTTTCACATTTACGAGGGAGCTCAACAAATGAGACCTGGCTGCTCATGAGAAATTTTTTAAAACAAAAGCAAGAAAGCCTGGGGAAGAAATGCAAATTTCAAAGATTCTACAACCTCTGAGCCTGAGTTCCATATGAATGAAATTATCTACCTTGCCCGAGGATTAACACCATAAGGGACGGTCGTGGTTGTTATTCGCAGAAGATGAAGGAATGCCATCGCCGTCTGGTCAAAGACGTTGACAGTGGCCATGCGGCCCTGAAAATGCCGTTACGCTCGAATGTTCATATATAGAAAGGGTGGGAGGAGTAGTGACGTACGAAGTGAGCGACGGGGGAGCCGCCGATTCTGCTGTCGATGATGCAGAGAGAGGGTGGCGCAGGACAAGAGAAGAAATGAGTAAGAGTTTTTAGCAAGAGTTCTTCTATACAACCTCCCATTCTTTCTCAACCTCCGCACACCAGCCTGAGTGACATTTATTTATGTATTATTTTCAAAATAAAATGATAAGTTATCCAAATTCATTTCCCCCTGTTCCCCCACCAGGTTCTCTCCCCCCAGCCCATTCTCCTTCTGAATGGCCTGACCTCTCCGAACTCCACATCACCCAGCGCTTTTATATGTGGTTGTCTACTTCTTGTGAACTCAAAATATGAAAACAACCACTAAGGCCAAAGCAATCAAAATCCAAAGTGAGAACAATTATAAGAGGAAATTGGTCTTTCTTTGATCCATTCGTAAATACTTCGAAGAATTTCCTTTTAGTTCATCTGGGTGCAAAACTCAAAGTAAAAATAAGCAAATACCTTTTATTTTCCTTTTAGCTAAATTATTGGAAACTTTCAAAGTGAATATCTCCCACCAGAAGAACATCATTTTTGCTTAAAACTGAAATGAAAAAGTTTTTCAAATATTTTTCTTTTGAAACAAACGGAGAATAAAGGATAGAAGTGGTGTACCTTTTTTTCCTCAAGCTGCTTGTAGCCAAAAATAGCCAACCTCTCCTGTGCAACCTCTATTGTGAGACCATGTTTATTGCACCTTAACATCTGAAAAACCTCTTCAAATGGTACGTTCTCCTACAATCCAAGTTATTCCATTACAAACTCAACCAAAATATAAAACACCATTTTGAAAGAAAAACCAAAACACACAATACAAAAAAAAAAAAAAAAGGTCATCACAAACCCAAAAGCCTAAAACATAACCCAACAACAAAAGCACCGAAACAAAGTTTTAATTCAAAAATGAAGGTCCTTAAAGGAAAAACAACAGAAAACGTAAGTCCAACAGTATTGCGTGTCATCTCTCTATAGAGTAGTCCGTTTGGGAGGGAGAGAAAGGGATCTGAGGGAGGGGGAGAAAGGGACGTTGTCGAGTGAGGGAGGGGGTTCGTTGAACGTGGTGGCTCTGCCGATGGGTGACAGTGTGAGGGGTTGTTTGTTGGGAGGAGTAACTGAGGGGTTCAGGAGGGGGAGAAAGGGATGTCAAGTGAGGGAGGGGGCTTATTGAACCGTGACATGGTCGACCCGTCCGGTTCGCCAGCTTAGATGTGTGGTGTGTGTTACTATAAACCGAAGGTTGAATAGAAGGGAGGGTGGTGCAGGAGGGGGAAAGAATAGAGACAGAACCCTAAAATTTTGCCTCTTATATTTTTTGGAGCGTGACGGTGAAGGTAGGAGATAAAGTGTCAAAGAGAATGAGTGAAAGAAGAGAGGAAGGGAAGAAAAGTCTTGAAGATGGATGTTAGGAGAGAGAGAGTTTGAGAGAAAAGTGGGGAGTCTCGGCGCCGAATGGGAAGGAAATAGAGGAGAAACAATTCCTAGGATTTTTTACCTCTTTAAACGGCATTGTATTCGGTTGGGGGGGGGCGGGGGCGGGGGCGGGGACGGGGGTTGAGGTGGGAGGCGCTGGGCTTTCGATGTGAGAATTTGGACTTCAGTTTTGTTTGTTTGGGCTATGTGAGAAATAGATATTGTTTAAAATAATTTTAGACCTAACTATTACCATATAGTCTGATAATTTTTTTTTCTAAATTAATATAATATTTGCCCATAAAATTGTAATAAGAAAATAAATTCTTCAAAAAATATTTTTTTTTCTTTTCAGCATTTTTTTCCTTTAATTTGTACTTTAATAACTATTCCAAAATTATTAACAATATTTGTGGAGTTTTAAAATTTGTAATGTATTACAATTTGTTTAAATTGTTTTTTGTAGTTATAAATGATGAAAGTTTATATTACAGTTATATGATTAAATTATTTAACACTTAGTAATGTACTTTCTAGGTTTAAAATTACAGATTATATGTTTATTTTGGAAGTAATAAATATACGATATATGCATTCGACTATATTTATTAAAATTAATAATAATATTTTTATTAATATATTTATTAATCGTCATAAGGTAAGGAAATATATTTTATTAATAATTGAAATAGATCTTTAATATACTGTTACATAATATAATTTATTAATAATTAGGTTCATTATTTTCAAAATTTAATATTATTTGTTGAATATTATATTTTATATTATTAACAGACCTCATATTGATAACACTATTAATATTGTTATTAATAACACTATTAATAGGAAATCTCATTTCCTGCAGTAATATATTCTTTTTAATTTCCAATTTTGTTAATATTGATTTTATTTATTACATATGTTATTATTCTTATTATGATAATATAGTCTTATTTAACAAATATATTTATACAATTATTATGTTCTGTTTTTCCTAATTTGTTCTTTTTAAAAGATCTGTTGCTTTTGTTCTTATTTCACTTTTTCGTATTCCGCTTCTTGTTGATTTCCTGTACTTCCACAGTCCTTTTCTTCTTTTTCGATCTGCTTTCTGGTTTTCTCTCTTCTTTTTTATATAAAATTGCTTATTTTATTTCTTTCTTATTCTATTTATTTGTATTTTGTAATTTCTAATATTATTAAAAGAATTTAAAATAACCATTTACAATAAAAAACCCATTTTTTTAAAAGATAATAATTTCTTTTATATATTGATATAAATGTAGATTTATTTAACAAAGATTATTTATACCATATATCTTCTAGCAATAATTTACTTCTCATCAAAGTGAATTTTTTTTAATAGATTTTTTCTATTTTTAGACGTAGTAAGTAATTTAAGTTAATCATATGAAATAATTTTTTTTTTTCATAAAAGCATATGAACTTGTAACTACTGATTATAATGATTCCTTATTTATTACATGTGAATTTTAAGTTTTATTTCCGAATAATTTAACGTTATATTAGTTGATTTGATATTAGTTTATTCAAATAATAATGATTTCCATAGACATTTTGAATGAAGTATACTAATTTCATTAATAAACAGAAGTTACAGATGTGACTTATCAATACAGGAAGTTCCAATACATAAAAAATTCAGTCTATAAGCCAACTAACGCAACAGCTCTGGAGCTTCCGCACACACAAATACATTTGTGGCGGACATTGTCTTAACTTCTAATCAAACTCTCTCGTAAAAGAGAAAGCACTCTGTAAAAACAGAACTTAAATACCCTCGCTATCCTCCTAGGGAAGAAGAGCATGAGACACTGCTATGGACATCAACTCCTATAGCCTATGCCTATTTTATTAAAAACTAAACTAACAACCAACTACAAATAACCATATTAATAACTACAAGACCACAAGCTCTGGTGAGACTCCAGACGTCACGCCCACCACAATCATTGTCATCTCGAGCCCTAGTGGAACGAGCACCCAGCGTACATACGGACCACAACAGCCCGACCGTATAACCACCGGCCGTAGCATCACCCATCACTCTCGAGAGTCTTGCCCCGGATTACGTCCGATCTAAAGGCCCAAACCTCACTCGGGTCAACAAAAGCAACACCAACACCAGAAACAAAATAACTACAAAACACTGAAACGGACAACAACAAAGAAAACGAAACAAAAAAATAGAACAAAAAATACAAAATGGATGAACAGTACACCATGGTCGGTATTGTTTCGTGCAGAAATTGTTCACGCTAGGAGGAAAGCCGACGGTTAGACTTGGAAGACCTGGAGTCAGAGGTTCCACAACAACCGAGCTTGGTGTCGGGAGAGGGCTCCTCGGTGGCGCGTGAAGGTCACGCGCCACAGCTGTCCGAAACTTCGTCCCACGCGTGCGGGCTACGCGCCACTCCGATGGACGCCAGATTTGGAGGTCTTGAAGATCGGCGACTGGGCGTTATATCGGTGGGACACGTGTAGAGATGTGATGGCTGGAAAGACTTGAAAGGTGATCCTCCTTTATTCGGCCTAAAAAAAATATAAAATATAACAAAAAAACACTACACAGAAATTAAATGGACAGAGAAAAGGAAGAGGGCAGGGGGTGAGGAGCTGAAGCTCCCACCCCCTTTCAACAAATCTGGTGTTTACGGAGCTTTAGAGAGAAAGGAGAGGGTTTCTCGTCGCGATAGCTCTTTTCCAATTTCCATAGACATTAAGAGCACTCCAAATGATTTATGTATCTTATATTTTAAAATACATTACCAAAATCTACTTTTTCTATTTTACATATTGATTTTTACAATATATCATATATCAGTTTATCTATTTTTTCTTTATATTACATTATTTAATAGTTTATTGGAAAAAAAAATACGAGGAGAGAGAAATTATTGTGGGAGATAAAGTACATGAAAAGAAAATAAATAAATAAAATATTTTTACATTTGTGAATAGTTCATGCTAAATGTAGCAGAACACTGTAACAAAATGTAAAATAGATTTGAAAATAAATAATCTATTAGAGGCACTTCAACTAATTTTCTTCAAATTTTACATAAAAATGAGTTTTACAAGACCCATTTGGGGTGCTCGCTACCCATTTACTACTTATAGTAAATTTGGAGTTTTTTTTATTTTTTTATCATTTTTTTAAAATATTTTTTTAACATCTTTAATCAAAATTTAAAAAAATATATAATTTTATTAATAGTTATTTCATTAAGTAAAATAACAAATTAAAAAAAATTAAATATAAAAAAATAATAAATAAATAGTAGAAGATAATAACCTTATCATTTCGATGTGATTTGCCTATAGATCTCTTCCGACTTAATGCACAGGTCAACATTTTTTATTAAATAAAAAGTCTTCATGGTTGATTTACGTCAGTCATTTTACTATACATGTCTTGCACAAGCTGCAATAAAGCAACTGGATACGAATACAAACTCATGTATTGGTAATTTGGTACCCATTTTTTAACAGTTCTTAAACATTTTAAAACATTTTTTTAACTACAAACTCATTAAAGTACACTTCATTCACGATTAGGTAAAAAATAGATTTATTTTATATTTTTTCAAATCTTTCTAATAAATAATATTTCATTCTAAAAATTAGTATATCACACAGAATTAAAAATCCAAAAATAAAACCCATCCATTTGAAAGCTTACAGTCTTGAATCCGCTGAAACGAGAGTTCAAAATTTATCCAAAAAATAGTATTCTATATAAAATCGTTGTCAAAAAGAAAAAAAATTTATTAATTGTGAGATGTTTCTTACAACCATTCATCTTTAACATTATTATTAGTGGAATGAAATATGGCTAATTCCTTCATATTTCTTTGATTTTTTTCCTCTTACATTTGTGCTTCTTTCCTTTACATCGTAGTCACTACAAGAAATAAGACTTTTTGCGGTGATTTTTTGTTTGTTGGAAATAAAATCGCTGCAATAAAGGTTTTTTGCAGCAATTTTTTACATTGTCACATTTTTTTTACATCAAGTTGGAAAATGATCTTTTGCGGCGATTTTTTCACTTTTTATGACAGAAAAATTCGCCACAAATACTAAATTGGTCTTTTGTAGCGACTTTTGACTTTTTGCGGCGCACAATTTGTCGCAAAAGTAACTAATTTTTTGCGACGGTTAGTTAATCGCTGTGACTGTGAAAGTAGTCATTTGCAGCGATTTTTTGAGCTTAAAAATCGCCAAAATAGATTATTTCCAACGTTTTTTAAAATCGCCACAAAATATAACTAGAAATACTACTTATTTGCGGCGAATTTAAAATTCGCCGCTGAATTCAGCATTAACATTGAACCTGTTGAATGTACGTAAGTGTATTTCCGGCGATTTTTTGTCGCCAAAAATGAGTATTTGGAGCGATATTATTTGTGTTGCTAATGCCTTTTTTATTTGCGGCGAGATTAAGACGCCGAAAAAAGCTAGTTAAATTAAAACGGCCGCCTCTTCTCCCTTCATTTCCCTTCAGCCCTTCCCCCCTCCCTCCCATTCTCTCTCCCACGGTCTTCCATCTCGAGCACAACCCACGCCGGCCACGCCACGGCCACCTCACCTCG